>NC_088621.1:966000-1288000 GCF_036013475.1 Columba livia
CGCGGTCCCGAAGCAGAGTGCAGACCCGGGGGTGCTGCTGGACCAGGATCCAGCACTTGATGACAAAAAACCCAATAAAGGGCATTTTAGCAGATCTTGCCGCGGTCTGTGTCAAAACACCGTGATTGTTTCTCTGGTAGGCCTGACCTACCAGACCTGTCCTCTAATTTACACCTCGTTCATTAGTCACTGCGGGAAAGTACATTTACATACGGCCCCCCGCCAATTAAAAAAATATCCCTGAGCTTGAAATAGTTGTTGGTCCCTGGCTCCCGCAGGCACGGCTGAGCTGGGAGGGCTCCAGTGAGGAGACACGCGGCCTGGGCTGAGCTGGGGTGCTCAAAATCGGTGGATGTTTCTGAAATTGTCCCATCGGGTGGGTGGCCCACACTCCCGCTCAGCGCTCAATTTAGGTGAAACTGATTGCTTTCACCTTGTGTAACGATGACAGGAGATGGCAGCCCCATCACCGCTTCCGTCTGACGCTGCAAAGTGCAGTTCAAACACCAAGCGCAGAATGTGGGGCTGAGGGTCAACGCTGTGACCCGCACTGGGCAGAGCCCGTCAGCGCTGCCGGGACCCAGGGATGCTGAGGGCAGCGGGGTGCAGGAGTCTGGGGATGCATGGGCAGTGGGATGCAGGAGTCCAGGGATGCAGGGGCACTGGGATGCCAGAACTCCGGGGCAGCAGGCGCAGTCACCCTCTGAGCAGCCCTACAAAGCTGTAGGTCAACCGCCGGGTGTTGGCAGGGTGTGGGCTGTGCGCGGTGCCCATGAGAAGGGCAGGAGGGTGCTGGGTGGGTGACCGGACAAAACACACCTGCAGTAGTGCCCCAATTTTTCACTAGTCCCTGAAACTTTAAGTTTCCTTTGCTAGACACCCACCTTCCCCGACCTTGACGCTGTGCGTGGGGATCAGCCCGGCTGTGCCGAGGGGGACGCAGCGCAGGAGCGACAGCGGGAACCCCCCTGTCCCGCGCCGCCTCCACCGCGAGAGGCGCCCCCGCACCTCAGGGCTCTGCTGGGCCGCGGGGGACCGGCCCACGGACACGCGGGGACGCCCCGAGCAGCCCCCGCGGGGCCCAGCGGAGCCGGTACCGGGTGAGTTCGGTACCGGTATCAGGTCGGTAGCGGTACCGGGTGGGTTCGGTACCGCCCGGTGACACCGGGGCCGCCGCACGCGCGCGGGTGCCCGCCGCTGCCCGCTCGGTGGCGCGCGCGCGCGGCGGTGACGTCGCGACAGGGCCACGCGACGGCAGCCCCGCCCCGCGGGGGGGAGGGGGGGCGGCGGCGCGGGATGGAGGGAGGAGAGAGAGGGGAGGATGGTGGCGGGGGGAGGGCCGGCGCGGCGCTGAGCTGAGCTAAGCCGATCCCACGTGTGACGGATCTGGCTGCTTCCCCAGCTCCTCTCCAGTGAGATCCTCCGGTAGCGGAGGGAGGAGGAGGGGGGAAG
Organism: Columba livia; assembly: GCF_036013475.1. Taxonomy (NCBI): domain Eukaryota; kingdom Metazoa; phylum Chordata; class Aves; order Columbiformes; family Columbidae; genus Columba; species Columba livia. The sequence goes on from NC_088621.1 coordinate 967,453, forward strand.
GGAAAGGGGGAAGAAGCAACCGGAGCGACCGGAGCCGGAGCCGGGCCGGGGGGGGCGGGCGGGCCGGGCGGGCGGGGGGGGGTCCTCTCAAGGGCTCTCGCTCGGCGCGGATCGCTGCGGGCTCCGCGCGGCCATGGAGGCGGACGGCAGCCAGGCTACCTCGGGGAGCCCCGGCGAGGCGCAGCACGACCCCGGGTAAGTCGGCGGGGCGAGGAGCGGGGCCGGCCGGCCGCTCCCCCCCGCTCCGCGCTCTCCGCTCCGCGCCTCTCCGCGCCGCCGTGAGCTGCCCCGTCAAAATGGCCGATCTCGCACCGGCGTTCAACTCCGCTCTCTTCTCTCCCCCCAGCAAGATGTTCATCGGCGGCCTCAGCTGGCAAACCTCACCAGGTACGGACCGCCGCCCCCCCCCGCCCCCTCCCCACGCGTCCCGCCCCGCGTGGGCCGCGTCCCGCCGCGCCGGGGCCTGCCCGCGCCCCCTCCCCTGCTCTGCCTCTCTGCTTCTCTCTCTCTCCGCAGACAGCCTTAGAGACTATTTTAGCAAATTCGGAGAAATTAGAGAGTGTATGGTCATGCGGGACCCCACCACCAAGCGCTCCAGGTAAAACCGCTGCCCCCCCCAGCCGGGCTGACAAACTTCGCGAGTTGCCGCCGGGGCGGGTGGGACCCCCCGGCCCGCACCCCCGGCCCCATCCCACCCCACGCGTGGCCCGTGGGGCTCCCCGGGGGGTTTCTCCGCATCCCTCCGGCCGGGAGGAGGAAACAAAGCGGGCGGCGGAGGCGGAGAGGGGCAGGGGCGGCCGGGTCGGGCTGTCCGCCCCCCCTCCCTGGGAACCGGAGGATTTGGGCAAGGGGAGGGGGGAGGAAACAGCCATTTATTTTTACGACTTCTCCCCTTGTCTCTAGTTCTCATCATTCTCCCCCTCCCCTCTCCCCATCCCCTCGCTCTTTGTCTCTCGCAGAGGCTTCGGCTTCGTTACGTTCGCGGATCCGGCGAGTGTAGACAAAGTCCTGGCTCAGCCGCACCACGAGCTGGACTCCAAGACGGTAGGTCCTGCGTGGGGCTGCCCCGGCTCCGTGGGGCTCGCCCGGCTCCGTGGGGCTGCGCTGGCTCCACGGCAGCGGTGACAGGCGACCTGACGGGGACCGCGGCTCGGCCGCCGCTCCGGTGGGTTTTTGCGGGGGATGTCAAGCTGTCATTGAGCCGGGACTTTGCATGGTTGGATTTTTTTCTTTTTGTTTTTCTAGAGTCTGCCTTTAACTTCTAAAAAGCCGTAACTCTCATTTTTTAAAGCTGAATTTACCCACACTGACCAATGGCTCCTCCCCCAGCCTTATATTTTATTGAGCGGTGACATTGAAAAAACTACAGAGTAAAATCCAACTTTTTTTGGTGCCCCGCTGCAGAACATTTTCTGCAGGGAACTTTCTTCTGCTTTTGATGGATTATTTATTTATTGGTGTGCGTGTTTCACGGTGGGAGTGACTTACTGTCAAACCCTAAAAGCTGCTTCTCGTGTCGTTTCCCAAAGTCATTTTTGGAGAGGTCCCCTCACCTGTGATGTCAGGGCCCTTATGAAACGTACGCGTTGATTTTTGGAAAGCTGTGCGAGAGCTCGAGAGAAGATGTGGTGGAGGAGCCCAAGTCCCGGTTTGTTGTTGTTTCTCCAGAGCTTTTTGCTACGCTCAGTCTCCAGTGGGTAACGTAGGGAAAAATGCTCTTGAGATTCAGCTGATCTATTTTTTTTTTAAATAAATGTTATATTTGTTGTTTTTTTTAAAAAGGCAAACCAGAACACATGAGTTTGGCCCTGACCCGGATGCTGCATTTTCAGTGTTGGGTCAGACAAAAGGGATCCAGCAAGTGTAGCTTTAGGCCCTGTTTTTTTCCCCCGGGAAGGATGAAGTTTTGCTGCCTCCCGCTCGGTTGCGGTTTTCAGGCTGGGCAGCCGGGGGGGAAGGACGCTGCTAGAGGTCATTGGTGCGGGTCGGGCTGCGGGGTCGCGTTTGGGAAGGGAAGGATGGCGTTGGTTTAACCGCCCGGCAGAGCTGCTGCTGCACGTACCGAATGTGTTCCCTGCTGGAACTGCCTTACAGTATGTACGCTGAGTCTTAAAGGTTTTATTTTGAGACGGGCATGGTGTTAGGAGAAATCCTGTCGCGGTGCTGGAACATCTTGTGTGTGCCTGTGTGTATGATACTATAGTTAAATGGAGAATAGGAGAAGCAGGGAGCAAACAGGAGAGCATGTTGGTTTTTCTAAATGTGATTTATATGACAACAAAAAGCCCAAAGCTCTCACAGAAGCAGGTGGAATCTGGTGTTTTAATTCGACCTACAAATTCTGCTGGGCTTGTCTGAACACATAGCCCGTGCTTTCACATGCCTTAATAATTTGATTTTAGCTTTAATCAGATACGGTAAGATAACTGATTCGACTGTGCTCCTGAGATTAAACTCACCAGACTTTTCATGTACAGCTATATTCTATGTGTGTTTTTAAAGATAAATTTAGATAAGAAGAACAAAGCAAACGGTGTCTTGAATGAGGGTTTAAAAAGAATAAATCATGGGAGGACACCCTGTCATATTTCTGACTATAATTAGGTCCTCCCCCAGCTTTTCTCTTGTAGCACAGTCTGGTCCCTGCAATGTATTAATTTGCTCTTCTCTGGGGGAGGGGTGGACAGATCGACCAGGACAAATTTGCCTGAGTTTTGATCGTGTGACAATGATTGAATCAATCCAAATAAGAAGCCGACCTTAAAATCAGGAGCGCAGCTTAAGAGTAAAGCAGCAAACTGGGCAGGGTCCCTGGGAGCCGTGTGTCTGTGGCCGTGGTGTGATGTGGAGTATAACACAGCATTTGACTCTGTTTCAACGTCCAGCGCAGGAGGCAGATCGGTTGGGTATTGGCATGGAAACGTCGCTCTTGTTTACAGTTACGTTAAAAGCTTTGTTTAGGTAATGGCCATTCATATCAGAAATAGTACTAGAGTCATTTCCTAGAGGACTTGTAGATACAGTAAGTAGAATTGTACCTAACTAACTCATTTTTTTTGGTAGAAGTTTTATTTTTTTTTAATTTTGGTCGGTGTTTAAATAGCTGACAGGGTGATGCAAAAGGTATGGATTTGCCGTGCTGGCTGCTCGTGTCCGGCGTCGGACGCTGAGGGTGTTTATCCAAAAGGTTTTGCAAAGGAAAATTCGGATATTCAAGAGGGGCCGTCGCTGTGGTGCAAAGAGCTCGGTGCTCTTGGAACTGACCTTCAAAACCAAATGTGTTGCTTTAGAGTTTAATGGCTCTTGCAACTTTTCCCAGTGGTTCGTTGCAGCGATGGCCGACCGTGTTCTTTGGGGAGAAAACGTGGGCTTTTGGAGCAAATGCAGAAATGCGCACATTTGGGTATCGCTGTGGAAAATCCGTACCTGTTGTATTTCCCCAGTAGACAAATGCCTAGTCAGTGCTGGATATCTTTGTAGATAATGTTAATCTCTATGAAAAGGTTAGCTTTCTAGCTAAAGAGATTTACTATTTATGCTTTTTGAACAATAAAGTGGCATGTAATCACTCATTTCTCAGGTATGTCCTAAAAAAGGAACTACATTTGGATCTGATGTAAACCAGTTTGTCAGCTGCACGTGAAATGTTGGTGCTGTTTCCAGTTTGGACAAATTGAGTAAAGGTGCTTTTTGGGAGAGGCCTGTGGTTATTCATCAGGGAATATATGTCAACAAAGGAATAACAACGGCAGATGGGAACATCTCCTTTCCTAACCAGGGTTAGCTTGAGGGGGAAACCCAGTGAAACCCAAACCCCAGCTGTTCGAGACGGCCTCTAGGAAACTGTTAAGGAAAACCTCTGCTTCTGAGTATGCGTTAGCACCACGAGGATTGGTTTCATCAGTTCGTTACACTGAGAGCAGCCACAAGTTGCACGGTTAAGGTAGAATTTAGTCTTTTAAAAAATGATTTTTCAGCCTCTTTATATAGGATATATCTGTGTGCAGCTGCTGCGAAAAACCAGAGGTGAAATCAGCAGCAAGGGGGCATTTTGTTGCAGTTAAAGATGGGCAGTTATTTAAAAGGTATGATTTTTGTTTGCATCCAGACACGCACCCGCAGGGCTGCCTTTGGTTTCAGTGGTTGGTGAATGGCAGAGAAGGGTCTCTTTTTAAAGATGACCGATACAGAAGTTGTTTTTAAAATTGCAGAACTAGCATTTTGGGCTTGCGGAGTGGACACAGTTTCTAATGTATGCGGCGCAATGGAGTCCGTGCTGCATCTCAGAACAAGGGGGCAGGGGGTACAACAAAGATAGGTTTCTCTTGTTTTGTTTTTCCTCTGTGGTGTTGTGCTTCATCCCAGGACACTTTAGCTAACTCTTGCAAGCAAAATCTTTTGAAGAACCAGGTTTCTGCTGGTTTAAATGCCCATATTTTTCATTTGTGCCTTGCTCTCCTCTCTGCCCACCCTTCTGATAATGCCCCTTCATAGCTTGTCACTGCTCACAGATCTTCTCTGAGGATCAGCAAACCAGATCAGCTTGGCACACTGTTATGAGGGGTGATCTTGTAGTCCTTCTAATGTTTTAGTTTTAATAACTGAAAAGCAAATCATTTGACTTTGTGGTTTGCATTTCTCCTTTGTGTGGTGCTGCTGTCAGTTGACAAAACACAGCAGGGAAAGCAGAGCGAAGTAACCCCAGACAAGGGCAGGCGGTGCAGGTGCAGGAGCTGGTGAGGAGCGCGGCTGCGAGCCCTGCAGCTCACCCTGGCTGTGCACTGCTGGTTCTAGAGCAGCGCCCAGAGCCCGATCCGGAGCCCCCGAGCGGCAGAGGCCGTTGCTGGAGGGTGATGTGGGAGCCACATGCAGGAGATGTTGATTCCTCTCCTCACTCCCCTGCCAAAAAGCCCCAGACAGACCCAGGCCATGATGCATCAGTTCCAGAGTAGTTCTGCATGACCCGATGTGCTGAATTATGAGCCTGAGAAATGAGGGATTAATAATTCAATGAATTAAAAAAAAAAAAATTGACAACCAAAGCTATCTTGTTGATTTCCCCTTTCTTTTTCCCCAGATTGACCCTAAAGTTGCATTTCCCCGACGAGCACAGCCTAAGGTAAGTAGGAGGATCGATAATAGGATTTTAGGCACACAGAGAATCATTGTTGCCAGGCAGTTCAGGTTTCAAACAGGGAATTGGCAATGAAAGCTTTTAAAGCCGGAGTGCATGGCGTCTTAAGGGTATCAGCGTATGGCTGTGAAACGGCAGGAGAGCTGCTTTGTGCGATGTTACGTGTCTCCGGTTTAACCGTCTCCTTGCAGAGTCCTGGGCTGCAAAGCAGAGACTTCTTCAGTTCGGGGGAGAGATTGTTGCTGCATTACTTGCGTTCGTGATGCTATTTTACGCAATGTGTTTTGCATGGTGTTTATGAAGAGTGTTTGGATTAAGTGCAGACTTCAGGCTTGTTTTGAGCTGAGCTTTCAGTTCTGTGGTTGTGATGGATGGGAATATATCTCTGCCTTCATTGTTTGCAAATTTTCTTTTGTATAACTTCAGGGATGTGTTTGGAGACTAATAAGCGTTGGATAGCAAGTTTGCGATGGAGCCCTGAACTCTGCAGGCCACGGGGTATTCTTTTGCAAGGAGAGCGGAACAACGAGCTCTGGGTGCCGGAGCGGCGCCCCGGTCGTCGCGGGGCCCGCGGGCCGTGCCGCGCCACTGCCCACCTGCGCACGCGGCGCCGCGGCAGAGCCCCCGGCCACAGCCGGCTTCTGAGCACCCCGGGGCCGTTCCTCCTGCAGTACGAGTGCTTGTTGCTCTTCGGGTGTGCCTGACAAATCCAGCAGCTCGCTGTCAAATCCAAACGTGCAGCCCGTTGTGTTTGAATTTTGAATTTTTGAAATACTTGCTTCTGAGAGTCCGTTGGAAGACTTGGATGTAGCTGGTGTGTGCCGCCTGTGCGCACGGTGATCAGCTGGGGGTGCTTTGGTGTTCTGTTAAAAATGGAAAGAGGAGGCTGCAAAGTTGTGGGTGCAAGTCAATAAGGAAAAGCCTACCTGAACAAATCCTGCCTAACGGTTTTATTGCACATAGCTCCTCGCGAAAGCAAGCGGTTTAATAGCGTGTGGAACCATCATGTTAAATATTACACAAATCACGCATCGGGGAAAAATGTGTGATTTCAGAACCCGAGGTGTGCAGCGGGAGAGATGCTGCTGATCCCCGGAAAGTAAAAAAGCAGTGACAGAAAACCAACCCCAACAGCCTGCTTGCGGAGTTTTAAACCAAACTACTGTAGTCAAATATTTAGACGTTCTTTTCTTCATGGGACATATCTAATAACTAATTAGTGAATAATGGCGAGCCTGGCTTGCTTCTGCGCCAAGCAAAGAGTTTATAGCTTGTAGGGTTGTGGCTTCTGGCTTATGTTGTTGGATTAATGCTGTCTTTAGGGTACAATTTAAAGTGACCAGAATTTTGAAGGGTTTAATAATTAAAATCTGAAGATGATCTTGCACTGTGACCGATGTTCCCTTCTCCCTTTCCAATACCTTTTAAAGGCTTATTTACATTTTAAACTGTCTTCAATTACCGGTGCTATTAGTAAAAGTTTATAATGCTCACAACAGAGCTGGAAAGCTGTCCCATATGACTTTTCTAAAACAATTAAAAAAACCAGGGCATGTCTGATGCCAAGGATATTAGTGAGTTAAATTTTCGTGTTCAAGAATGCAGAATCAGGTCATTTTTACAAAGGAGGTTTTGTTTTTCTCCACATAGGGGGTTTTTGAGGGTATTTTTGTTTTGTTTATGGTAAGAGACGTCTTTCGAGTCGGGGCAGGCTGTGGACCGTGGGTTGGATTCCGCTCCTAGCGGGACCTCGCTCTCTGGGGGGGTCAGGGTTGACCTCGCTCTCTTGGGGGGGGTCAGGGTTGACCTCGCTCTCTAGGCGGGGTCAGGGTTGACCTCGCTCTCTGGGGGGGTTCAGGGGGACCTTGCTCTCTGGGGGGGTCGGCAGGCTCTGCTGCTGCTCTTTACACACTCGTCCTTTCCGAAGTACTGGGATTTCTACAGGGCGCTTGAAAAACATCTGAAGATTGAGAACAGCCGTATCAGGAAGTTGCAGAAAATCAGATGCAATAAAGAACAGATTTTACATCAATTATGACGTGTTATTCTGGACAGCATTTCACAATCTGAATCTTTTGTTTTCTGTTTTTTAACTAGATACTGAACTAAGGTTTTGGACTTTAGTTGTTCATTGATCCCGGTCAAATAGCGAATGTTCAGCGTTAAAACATGACTGTATTTTACTCTAATTAACTAGCTGTTGCGTGGGTCTGGGGAGATTAATGGCATTTAATGAAATGTCACTGTCTCTAGGTTTGAGAGGAGATTTATTTCTTTTCTCTTTCCTCAGTAGCCTTCCTGGTACATTTAGCAAAATGCAGACTGGGCTTTTTCCAGCGGTCTCCTGGCCGTCCCCAGCAGGGCCGGGTGCTGGGCTGGAAGCACGGCTGGGGCACCTTCCATCTGTCTGTCCGTCCTTCCCTCCCTCCATCCCTCTGTCCGTCCCTCCCTCCCTCTGTCTGTCTCTCGCGCCCCCTTGGATCCTCCTGTCCGGGATTCACCCGCCTGGTTGTGGCGCTGCCGTCGCCTCGTGTCCCAGGTCTCACGCTCGCTGTGGTCCGTGGGGTCACACACAATCATCTGTGCTCATTCCTTCCCACTTCTGCTCCCATTAATTGGCCGGTCTCCTTTCAAAGCGTAGCCCAGTAACGTGCTTTCTTTTGGGCTTTTTAAGTGCATCTCCATGATGTGACACCTCTCTGGTGATGCAGATTGGTTACTGAGCAGGCAGCGGCGGGTTGTGGGAGCAGAACGTTCCTCCCTGGTTTTCCGAGTGACCCTGGGCGATTGTCTCCGGTGGATTGTGCTGGGATGTGCAGTCCTGCTCTCCTTGGGAAGCCCGGGACGAGTGGAAGCCATTGTTTTAGGAAATGTGCTGCGGGGGTTTAACTTGTGGAGGTTCTGGTGTATGGTTAATGGCAAGATGGAAAGAATACACGTATGCTTTGTCGTGGCCGCTGTTCCTTGATGAAAATCTGTCTTGCTTGCAAGTGCTGGAAGGCGCTCTGTAACAGTTCATAGTTTATAACTGCTGACTTAAAAATCCTTAAAAAGCAGCAGTGATTGCAGGGGTGGTGGGTTTGTACCCCTTCTGCATACCGAAGACTACGATAATTTGACTTTTTAATATACATAGCCTGTCAGTTCTGACATTACCTGCTGTATTAGGTTGGAGAAGCCTTATCCAATTTAGCATGTTCATTAGATATTTTCAGATGTAAGCAATTTCCATTCTCATCCCTCGCCTTTGGGATTTATTTAAAAAACAAACAAACCTGAAGAGCAAAAGGACAGCAGACTCAGTCCGTGAAGAAGCACCTTGGCCACAAAAGCACCTTTGTGTGACTTACTGGTATAGACATGTGCAGGCTTTGTCATGCAAAGCCACGTATGAAACAGGCAGAGAAAACTGCAGTCCACGTTTGCAGCTGGTGAGGCCGCCCACTGAGGTGCATTTTGCGCTCGGGTTGCTCCAGGATGGGACCCAGGTGCCTGTTCTTCCTGGCACCTGCTGCAGGGGCGTCACACACAAGGTTGGGAATTGCCCCAGCAAGTCAACCCATTGGAACTACTCGTAGTAGCGTTCAGCGGCATTTGTTCTCGTTGTGTATGTGCCCTGCTGACTGTGGTCTGTGTCCTGAAATACGAAGGGCAGAGTGGGTCCCAGAGCCGGTCCCGCTGTTTGGTCACAACATAGCAGAAGGGCTTTATTCGGTGAGGAGGGCCTCTGGTCTGATAGTCAGATGGTGATGCTGAATCCTGATGTTTTCATTAGATGTATTTTAATTTAACAGGGGGCCGTGCAGAACCGATAACTGGTTCTGGCCTCCCCGGCTCCAGCCAGTGTATCCCAGGCTGTGTGTACTGGGCCGGGGGCGCTGGGAAGTGCAGATGTGCACATCTGTTCTGCTTCCTTGGCACACCCAGCGCGTTGGCCGCTCTCCTTGTGAGTGGCTGCGGGTCGAGCCCACGTGAAGCGGGCCGTTCCGGAGCAGCAGCGGAGGGCATGCCCTTTGGAATAACACCCAGCCGAACCTGGGAGCTTTTTGTTAAAGCTAATGAGTGGATTTGGGTGTCTGATTCCAATTAAGTTAACTGTGGGTGGGGTGTCTGTGTCCCTTGGCTGCCTGATAAGCCTGAGCCAGAGTAGCAGAGAGAGATTTTATTCCAAAGCGAATGATGTACCTTGAAAGCCAAGAGTTCTTTTGTTTGTTTCCTCCCCTGCCTCTGCCTGTAAACTCCTACAGGTTAGTCCCACTACTTCCCATCTTATTTTAAGTATTGAGTAGGCTTTGAAGTCTTTTTCAAAAGAATGTGAACTGAGCACACCAGCAGAACTCAGGATTCTCCGTTCCCCCCACCCTTCCTTCCCCAGCGGGCTCTGAAGAGCAGCAAGGTCAGGCCTTTTCCCTTTTCTTTCTCTTTTTTACAAATTCCCCTGCAGGTCTGAGTGGAGTAACTGAGGAAGTGTTTCCTGTGCTTGGCACTGGGCATAGATGTGAACCTTACTAGTATCCCTGTGCCATCTGCAGACAGGGGAATGGAGTCCTTGCTGGGTGGTGCGGTTGGGTGTCCGCTCAGCCAGCCTTGATGCTGATCCCTTGGCCGGGCCAGGCTGCTCCTAGACGTTGTCTCCCCTGGCACTGGGTGGTCACATGGAAAAGCTGATGAGTCTGAGTCTTGGCTAATGAACCCAGGCCTTCTCAGGTGGAGGATCAGGGTTTGACCCCCGTTGTTCCTGGGATCAGGCTCTTGCTCTGTGCCGTGTGCTCAGGGCAGAGCGTGGTCTCTGTTCTGGACGCTGGCAGCCCCAGCAGAAGGCGGCTGTGCAGGGTGTTCCGTGGAGCGCTCTGAGTTCTGCCAGAAGCAAGAGCTGGGCTGCATTTTTGTAATTTTGTCGGTTTTGGAGATGTAAACATTTAGGTCTTTTCCCCAACCACTCAGGTAGACTGCTCATGTTTCCTGAATCCCCACAGACTGCCTTATACTTGGGTAAGATGTATTTCCATTATCATAGCCTAAGGATGTTTTTCATGTTAAGAATAGTCCTAATGTACTTTGCTTCCCTTTGGCTAACTGCTAGCTAAAATTAGAATTGGACATCATCGAACTTGGGATGTTTTTTCAAGGGGATTCTGCATCCCCGTGCTTTTCCATATTGTTGGGTTGTTTTGAATGGCGTCCACCAGGTAACGGTTGTGCAGGGAGAGCAGAGCGCTGAGCCTCCAGCAGCCTCACCGCCGACCTAAAGCCATCGCACGCGTTCGGCTGTCACTGCCACGCCAGTTAATGCTACTGGATTCTTTTTTTAGCCTGTTGATAGTCTAATAAATAAGCAAATAAATAAATAAAAAAGACTCTTGTGATAGTCTCCTAAGTGACGTGAAATCCAAAGCATCAAGGGAACCTGTAACTTATTTTTAGAAGAGAGCTGTTGAAACAGGGTAACGGGGTGTGTGTGGATCAAGGTGTTTGTTATGTTGAGCAGGAAAAAGAACAACTCCTCTATTTCATTAAGCCAGACATAGATGTCTGTGCCGTTTCTAATAGTTGTTTGCCTTCTCAATTGCGTTTTCATGTTCTCTTTAAACACATTTTGGGTCATGCTATAAAGGGAGGAGAAGCTGTAAATAGAGCCAGTCATCTGAGGAAAAAATGGCTTGTTTCAGGAAATGGTTCATCTGCAGGGCCCAAATCTTCTCTGTCCCAGTTGTGTGAAAGTTGGCGTAAGCGCGTGGGTAAGTGCTTTGCTGTATCAGGGTGGACTAAAAGCACATTATTAAATGCTTTGTTGAACTGTGGAGGTTGTAGCAGAAAAAGTTTCAAAGGTTACTTTCTGTATTGGGCAGCACTTTGTGTATGCTCTGCCCATCACTTCTTCCAGGGACAGCCGGTTTCATCTCTCATTTCCCCCTCCACCACAGGATCTCACTCACAGGGAAATACTGATCTGCTGTTTCCTCAAAAAAGTGATCGCAAGGTCAGTGTAGCATCAGGCTTTAAAAAAATTAATTGTCTAAGCTTAATTTAGTCTCCAGCCCTGCAATCGCACGTTCTGTTTGCCTTAGTCACTGGAATAATTCTGTAAACCATGTGCATAGTGTTCAACGTGGCTTAAGTTTCTGAAATATTATTGCTGCAGAAATTGTGGTTTGATGAGTAATTTGAAAGTTAATGTGAATCTGTGTAGTCAGATCAGCATGCGGTATTAATAAGTTACTTCTAAACTTTGGCATTTCGTTGCTCTCCTATTGAAAGCATTTCCTTTACTTTTTGAGTGCGGGGAAGATCTGAGGAGTGTTAGCGAGCCCTTGTCCCCTGCTCGGTCGTTCTTGGTGCTGGGACGTCTGCCGCTGGCTGGGCTGCCGTGCCCGAGGAGCCTTCCGTTGAGGATTAACATCGTACTTTGGGAATGTTGTATTATGAAGAGGGACCCAACCCTGCTAAGACTTATGCAATTCAGCACATGAGGAATAGTTCAGAGACCTCAGCAAGCCCAGTTAAGTGTAGACGAGGCTTCTTAATATGTTGGTGAAGTGTACGTGGCAGGAAGGGCGAAGGAAAAGTATTGACAGCAGCAGAAAGTGTCGTTCCCTCTGGCCTCCCCTCCCCCAGCAAGGACTTGCATTAGTTTCCCATCGACTCTGATGTACAATAGGGAAGGGGTTTCAAGCTGACTGAAGGGGCAAAGGTCCAAGAAAACTACTGCAGCAAGAACTGATGCAGAGTGACAGTAATGAGGTGGCCTGGCAGGTGGGAGGGAAAATGCCGGGCTGGGGGAAGAAACTCATAGCTGGTGCATTAAGTAGTTCCCAGGGTTTGAAGCTGTTAAGTCCCATTGGTTTTATTTTCCTCTGTATGTGCCCTACAGCTGCGAGAGGTGGCTGCAGCAGGGCTGAGCATTTGTCCCAAGGAGATCCCGCTGGAGTGAGAGGTATCGCTCAAGTCGGAGCTTGGTTTATGGCAAAAGCTTGTCAGCTGCAACCCCTCAGCACTGGCAGCAGGTTTGCTGTTTGCTGTACTGCTGGAAAAGGTGTTGCTGAGGGGACGTGGCTGGTTCTTACTGAAAGAGTGAAACTTCTGTCTGCTTTTCCATTTGGCCATGTTATCAATGTTTGGAGCTGCGTCAGTGCTACTCCCTGCTCTGAGCACAAGCTGTGCAGAGCCTGATACATACACTGAGCATTTATCCTTTTGCCAAAGGTTTGCAAAGTGTTGTAAAGGAGTATAAAGATGTTCATTTACTGGTGAAATTTGGCTACTTCCGGTGTTGTGTTTGGCAGACCTACAAAGCCTATAGCAACGCTCTGTGCTCAGTGAATTGTGGAAGGGAACAGAAAACATAGAAAATAAATCAAAGTTAGTGCTAAGTGGTGAAATATGAGAGGAATTTCCGGAAGACACGGGGTATCACCTCGCCTTTTGGTGTGGGGCTGCTGTGACCGTCCCGTTGGATGCTGGCCAGTGTCAGGCTGCTGCTCTGCTCCTGAGGACCCCTCCAGATCCCTCCTGTGAGGACTATGGCAAAAGATGTTGCCTTCTTGTGGCTGGGGCTCTGTATCCTCAAAAAGCCTCTGCTATGAGGTGTTTGGGGTTTTTTTTGGTTGATGTATTTGTACTAGGCAGCTCACCTTCCTCCCCAGTTGCTTTCTATAGCTCAACTCTATAACTCCAGGCCTGGATGGGTGGCCTGCTGAATATGCAGCGTACCTAACTTTTGAACCCTGCCCTGGTCAAATATTACTTGGTGGAAAATGCCCTTGTAAAACCTGCTGTGCTGATGTCCCAGGGCCGCTGTTGGCTGGTCTGACCTCAGGAATCGCGGCATCACCGTCGGTGGGAGGTTGGCCTGTCCTGGTGCAGCGTGTGGGAGCCGCGGTGAGGCCCTGACCAGCCTGGTGCTGATGCCGCTGTTGAGGAGCGGCAAGGGCTGGGGGAAAACGGCAGCGGGCGGTTATCCGGAGCGTCTCGGCATGGCAGAGGGCACAGCCGCTTCCTGACGCCCAGGTTCGGTGCCACGCGGTAAACGGCCGCTGTGTGTGACGGAGACGTTGGCAGTGTCCCTGGGCATTGGGGAGGAAGCGTGTGAGGCGAAGCAGCACCGAACGCTGCCAGCTCTTTAGGCGACTTGTTTTTGAGGGGTTAAACGGAGGTAGTTTTTGGTTTTTTTTTAACGACTTTTGACTGGAAAATTTATACGGGAGGCTGTGACGGGAGTGCCAGCGCTGCGGTGCGTGGCGGAGGCTGTAACTGCTCCGTCCCGAGGTTCCTGCTGCGCGCCGGGGTTTCCGAACGGCGGGGAGGGGGAAGCGAGATAAGGACACGAGGCCACAGCACGTGGAAGGTAGTTTGTGGGGCGAGTTCTGGCTAATGCCACTCACATGGCGGTTACAAACGCTCGGGCGCTGGGAGGCAAGAGGGCAGCAGTGGGTTTAAGTGGGCTCAGCAATGCAGGGTTGGTCTTGTGCCCTCGGTAAGGAGAGGGGGAAGGACGCTGAGCGGCAGGTGTCTGCGGTCCCTCTGCCTCCACAAGTGCGTTGGCTCCTCTCTTCCCGCAGAGCTGGGTGCTCGGCCATGCCGGGCGCTGCTCCGTCCCGTGGTTCAGCTCCTGGAAGCCGCCTTTTCCCCTTGTGCCGCAGGACCATACCCGTTCCTCCCTGTGCCCGGCGTTCCTCCCTGTTGGAGCTCGGAGGGCTGGCCGTGGTGGTCCCTGCACATCACACGGACGAGCAGTGTGTCCTGACGCGCTCCCACCGCGGAGCCCAGCGCTGGAGATGGGCTGCACCGGCCCCGCTGCCTGCCGAGCTGGGATGTCCTGCCCTGGCATCCCGGGAGGGCTGGATGGTGCTGAAAAGCACCCGGATGGAGTCTCCTGCCACAGCACCTTCGTGCTTTACATCCCTGACTCACCTGATCCATGAGCTGTGATCAAAGCAGCAGGTTATGCACGCAGTGTGCCTGGCGGTGTATGTATGAAGAGGGAGTTGTGAGCATCCTGTGTGATTTTTATTATTTTTTCTCATCTGGTCACATCCTTGATGTCATTAATCTTCCAGATCAAATAAAATGATAGTTGAAAGTCCTCCATAGTTAGGATTCCCCCAAAGTTTTGTGAGCATGGCTTTGATTTTATTGTAGTTACTAGGAGTCAGTTTAGATTTCTCGACCTCTGTTTTGTGGGTATCTCCAGTGGATGTTGTAGTAGAGGCATTTCTCTCAGTCAGATATGCAATAGGAAAAGGACAAAATATAGAATAGGAAAAAAAAAATAAAGCAATTTAGTTACTAGTCCACAGGCTTTAATGCTAAAGAGCCATGAAGAAACTTTATTGGAACTATAATTGCAGACATAAGCAGTGATTATCTGTCTTCATGCTTTTATGGTCCCCATCACTGTCATCTGAACACATGAAGCTGATGAGAGTGTGTGCAGAACGTTATTCAGCTGATGCTGTGTAATCCTGATCTCTTGCAATATGTGGAAAGTAAAATAAAGCGTCAATTCATTTGAAAATGATGGCGAAAGAAAAAGGTGAGGGAGGACAAGTATCCTTGCAGAAAGCATAACCTTATTTCATGCAGCTTGCAGCTGAAGGAATGCAGTTGACAGGGTAAGCATCTTGGATGGATGTGGTCAAAATAAATGGTCCTGTTTCTTGATGTTCTTAGAGGTCTGCAGCAGGTGCAGCTCTTCGTTTCCTTAACGTTCTGAATTTCCTCCAGCTGAGGGAGGGACCGCAGCACCTGTTTGTCCTGCGTTCCGAGGGCGGGGGACGGCTGGATCGGGGCAGACAAATGGGAGCTGCCAGGCGCTTCTCGGGGTGGAACAGAGATCAGAGAGCAAGTCCTGAATTGCTTGGCCTGATTACTGGTTCTGCTTATGCGGGTGAAAATGTGCTTTGGGCTGTGGAGCGGCAGAGGAGGAAGAGGTAATTTGCTGGTTGCACGCAAGGTTCTTTTCCTGCCGTTTGTCAAGTCTGAAATTCTCGGTATTAAGTCCCTGGTAGTTTTGGTGAACTCCCTGGGCTTCAAAGGACTGTGTGTGCGACGGGGCTGCTCTGCACACCGGGACAGCCAACGGACTGAATCTGACGTGGCATTTCTGAACCGTAATCTGGTGCCCATTTTGTAAAGAGGCTTTTATGTCTCCACTACCCTAAGAAACGTGAGAGACTTTCTGCTGCTCGACAGCCAGCGCGGTAGAAGCAGCAGTGTATGCGGAGCTCTGGCATTTTGCATCAGGGTTAGTAATCCTCCCAAGATAGGCACAGACTTAGATGGTTTGAGTTTACTTCAGCTAGGCCAGTGTTTCCAGGATCTGCTTCCTGCCTTGTCTGTCCCTTGGTCTCTCTGTTCCTCTTCTCACACAGGTGTGTTCGTGGCCTGAAGGCAATTTCTCAATCTTGTTATGTTGATTGCAGTCACCTGCTCAGCTCAGGGTTAGGTGGGCAGTCAGCAGAACAAAGGAGATCAGAGCCAGAAGCCCTGTGCTCTCCTAACAAACAGGATGTGAATGTTCTGGGGCCGAGTTTGGGCTTTAAGGTAACTGTTTTGTGTGTGATTTTGGGGTTGGGGAGGCATTTCTTAGACAGGAAGCTGGTTTTACTTTTTTCCCTTTTTTTTTCCCTGAAACTTTGGGGTGGAAAGGCAGCTCTTCTGAAGGACGAGAATAGACATAGAGGAATCCAAAACTTCTAAATCTGTTTTTATTTGCTGTAGCGCTGAATTGAGACTGGGTAATGAAACACAACTGGATGTTTTTGGGAGACTTTTCTGAATTTTTTTAGTGATGACTGTCTTTGCTTTCATTGAAGTTAGCAGGAGTCAACCACGGACTCCTGTTGGAGCAGGTCAGAGCAAAGCTCCTCAGTTACCTAATACACTCAAGGCCATTTGAAAAGCAAACCCAGAAAACTGCTAGTAAAGTGCCTAGATACCCAAAGAAGGAGGCAGTGCAGGTTTTGTGAGCGTGCCTGCCTGTCTTTGATTTGAAATGAAAAGGAGATAGTGATGTTTTTAAAGTTCCTGGTCTTCACAGTGAGCTGCCAGTTAAAAACTGGTTCTTGGAAGGGTTTTATTCAAAATGTAGTTGAAAGTCTGTGGGACATACATTCCCGGAGACATCAGCATCTTGCTTTCACGCATGCTGAAATGACTTAAACTAGTTTAAATCTGAGCCTTATTCTTATCATATGGAGATGAGGTAAGCGATTGTCATCACCCTTGTTTTATGGATGTGGAAACAGAAGTGCCGCTTGCGTGCTGTGCAACGTTTGAAGCGGTGGGAACGGCTGGTGCCTCGGAAGAGGGTGATTCCAAACCCGCCGTGGTGCTGGGGCCGCCCCGCCGTGCTCCGTGTTCCCAGGGGTCGGTGGGGATTGAGGAATCCACATCCCAGCTGTGCCACGGTCATCGCTGGGGGGGTAACTCTGCATTTTCGGTCCCCACAAGGTGACGGAGCTGTGTGAGGTTTGCCTTGGTGTTGCATCATTGGAGAGACGGGTGCGAGTCAGTCATGAAAACCCTCTGGAAAGGGCTTTTGTAGCTAGTACTGGCTTATTGGAAACAGTTGCTTGGAATAGGCCTGGTTTCTCTGGGCATTTGAAGCATCTGAAGAATGATGGTAGCGGTGCTCCAAGTCTGAGGGGGGCGCGAGCAGGTGGGGGGTAGGCTGTGGAATGTGTGAGATGGAGGGATGAGCGCCCAGAACAGAGTGCAGCACCGATGTCCGACTGATGCTTCAAAACCTGCCATGCGGGGCAAGAAAAGACAGGAACGCCTACAGAACTGCTCCCTGCCAGGGTCAGGGGGATTCCCAGGGGAGGATCCATGTGTGTGTGGATCTGTAGCAGTGCTGGGACCCAGGGCTCTGCACGAGGTGTGCTGGTCAACGCGGTGCTGGGGGTTTTGCTGTCTGTGTGGCTGCAGCCGGTGGGTCAGCGCTCCGGGCTCATTCTGAGCAGCTCTTGACCTCCCCGTTTGCTTCCATGGCTGTGAAACGCTGCTCTGACGGCCACGGCTGCCGCCGGAGCTCAGAGCACCCTGCGTGCGGCGCACGGCTGCCCTTCCGCACACAGAGGCCTTGCCCGCGCGGGCCGCGGAGGAGGCGCCATCGCAGCCCGGGCTCCGGTGCTGAACCCTGCGGGCCCTGCTGGCCTCCCCGGCGGCCGCGGCTCCTCTGCCAGCCACGCCGTGCTCCGATTCACGTGCTGTGGGACCCGCTGGCAGGCAGCGCCGTAGAAATGAGGAGTATCATTGTGTTTTATTGCGGCTTCTGAGAACGCAGCGTGTTTGTGCTCCGGGGAGCCCCAGGGGCCGCGTTTTCCAGCCGTTCCTCAGCCCGGCCTTCCCGGAGCGGGAGCCGCTTCTGCCCATTAGGAGTGAGAGACGGGCCTGACTGATTCCCGCTCCCTGCTGCATAATAAATCTGGTTCTAAAATTAGTGTTGGTCTCCCTAGGCCATAATTCTTGCCGAGATTACAGAGAATTGTGTGTGCCGAGAGGAATTGTGGTTGCGTGTGTCTGTTTGTTTTTTTATAACCTTGAGTGCCCAATTTCCAGGTTTTTTACTTAACCCCCCCATCTTTTCCCCATTTCCTCTCTTTTGGGAGGCGCTTTGCCTTTCTGTGTATTTTGGCTATTTAAGCCTCTGTCACTGCAGGCAGATGAGTTCCTTGGGAGCTCTTCTGAAGGTTTTGTAATTGAGTCTTTTACCACGGCGACAGGATATTATTAACCTTCAGTAAAGCAATTTATTTCATACTCCTTTGTGGGGATAAGCCTTTTTTCCCCCAGGAAAATATGTATGCAGAAAGAGTTTTACATCCAGGGGTAGCTGGACTTGCAGCAGTGATTATGATTAAAAACAAAATTTACATGAAAAAATAGGTACTTCTGTTTGTGTCAGTTTCAAAGAAACCTTTGGTCCTGAGTGACTTCCACCCCTGCCCCTGTGTTTTATTTTAAAGAACGTACTTTCTGCCTATCAGTGGCTTTGAAAGGCAGGTTGTGTTTCCTTCCTGAGGTCTATAGGTGTTTAGCACTGAAACATTTTGTTTTCATGTTTTGAGACGGCTTTGGAAATGAAGGGAGAGCTGGAGGGCCAAGCTCCTTGCGGGGTGTCCTCTTGGCTTGGCCTTTGCCCTGAAATCAAAGGCAGAGAGTCCCGGAGTGGTTAAAGATGGGCTAGCTCGGAGTGGTTAAAGATGGGATAGCTCGGAGAACAGCCCTTTCGGGCCCCGGCTGGGGATGCTGGAGAAGTGGCCGACCTGGCTGAATAACCCGGGTTTTCTATTGAGCTCTGGTCTGGGCTTTGGGTCTGGTCCAGCCTGTTGTGTTGCTTCATCTCCCTGCACCTCATTTTTCATTTGTAAAAGAGGATGAGAATATTTCTTTTCACATCTCAAGTTATGGATTGCTTTTTACTTCAGTAGACTGTTAAACTTAAAAAATAATTAGCAATGTGTTTGTCCTGGTTTGTGTCTCGAAAGCTCTGCCCTGTCACAGAGCCTGCTTTCTAAGGAGCTCCCATACCTTGTTCTTTCAGCAATTACATTAGCTAAAGAGGTGGTATAATTGCCACATTACACAAGAGAGCTTGGATGGGAGTTACAGCGCTTTGTCCAGAGCTTTACGTTTGTTAACACACTTGGATCTCTTGGCGCCGTTTGTGGGTTTAATTGCAGACTCATCCATTTCTCTCTCTCTCTCGTGCGCCTCTTCCGCACGCTGAACTGCTCCTGTCTCCATCGGAACGGGCGTCCTGCACAAAGGGCCTGCGAGGGCTCTGGTGCCCGTGGTCAGGGCTGTCCTCCAGAACCACCGTCTCCCAGGCTCATCTCCTGCCTTCAGCCACTTTCTTTCTGATTCTTTCTGGATGGATTCGGTTATTTTTATCCAAACTTTCCAGCGCCTTTTCAGTGGTTCCATCCCTTGTCCGTTAGCTGGGCTCAAAGCACTGTCCTTTGGCGGTGGTGCCCACAGGTTTGCAGAATGGACTTGCCCCTTCCTTTGGGGTTGTGGGTGTCTCTGCGCTTTGTTGGCAGGAAACTGAGATTTTTAAACCCAAAGACAAATGGCACGGCCCGGCTTTTCTACCGCGTCCTTCCAGCGCCATCAGCGCAGCGCGTTGGGTCGGCGCGGTGCCATGGCGCTCGTGCCGCGGGGAGCGACGCGGCTGCCGCAGGACCCGCTCTGCTCCCTGTGCTCGGCGCCGCCGCAAAGGCGCTTTCCTGGGTGCTCCCTCAGCCTCTCCTGAAATTCCAGAGATGTGTTACGTGCAACAGAAAGTTCTCGTTATTGAAAGACTTTCTGGCCCCTCCACATGCTGGTTTTGTAGAACTTTGCAGCTGGTAGGTTTATTCGTATGTCTTCAACCAGGGAATCTTTCTGTTTTAAAAACGCTTAGAGTACCTTTTTTCACCCGTTTAACTGTTGTTGGAAGTGAGGCCTGCAATCCGGGAAAAAAAAATTCTGCAAAGATTCCCCACCAGAGATTTAATTAAAATATTGTGAAAGGCAGTCATTGAAAACGAGAAAGCCTTTGAGTGGAAGGCACCCTGATTTCCCTCCGCAGAGCTTTTTGTCACCATAGAGATGAAAAGAGCAGCTCAAAATTGCACTTTCCCCTTGTGCGTTGCTAGTGAGGGGACCGGGCCGGGCGGCGGGAGGGGACCGGGCCGGGCTGCAGGTGGCTGGGCACTGGGAGCACTGGGAGCTGGGCTGCGGCTTTAACTCTTTGCGGGGCCGAGCACTGGACTTGGGGTTTCCTTCCCAGTGCAAGCGTTTCTTCTTAGTTTATTATTCTGTTTTAATTTCCTGTACTTCGGGGCTGGAGCGATCGGGGCTGGCGAAGGGAAGGAGCGGAGGCGTCTGTCCTTTTGTCTCCACCAGAGCAGAACTCGGCGAGTTTTCCGCGCGGCGTGGCCGGTGGGGCTGTGCCGCTCTGCAAATCGCTGCATTGTTCTTGAGGTGTTTGTGCAGAAGGCTGGTTAAGGAACGGCTGTTGAAATCCGACTCGGCCTTCTTAATTTTATCGCATTGTTGTATAAATTAAAAGTTCTCATGCCGTTCTGCAGCAAGGTTCAAGCCTGTCTGAGTCTTACTTAAAATATCTAAATGTTGGGGCTTTTTTGCTTGTTTCTATTTTAAAATGAATTAAGGTCTTTTCTTGCAGTAACCCCTCTGGAAACGGTGGGACTAGTAAACCAAAAATACACATTGGAAGTGATAAAACTGGTCAGATACAGTTTCAAAGACAGGCACACAGATTGGAAGGTACGTGGCACTGGGCAGTGCTATGCTTTTAATCATTTTAAAAACAAATTTTCTCCCTAATTGTATTAAAAGAGATTGAAGAGCAGGCTCAAGTGGATTCTTGGCACAAACACCTCGGATAAATGAAAGGAAAATGTATATTCAAGCTGTCTGCTGTTGTATATTTTACACCATACCTGTCTTTGTGCCTGATCTCAAATGGATGTAATGGTTTAATTTTAAGCTGTTTGAGCGAGACCTGTTGTGTTTAAACTTCCAGATAGAAAACGAACATAACCCGTGTAATGGCATTATTAATAGGGAGAATTACTATATTGTAATTTGCAAATTAATGGTTTAACTCTGAGATTAAATATACAGCTGTGTTCTTGTGTAATGTTACCAGACAAAATTAGATCAAGAGTTTAAAAGCAGAAGGGCCTCATCCAAAAGCCGGGGGTGTCTTCCCGGGGCGCGCGAGGCTCCGCGTTGGGCCCGTGCACCGCGGCGCCAGCCAGGCTCCTTCGGTGCGCGGGCCGTTCACGTCCAGCCGCCCGAGGTGCCCGCGTGTTCGGAGCCGGAGAATCCAACGCCGTGTTTCCGTGCTGGTGGTGACCAGGGCCAGCTGTCTGGTGGTTGGGTTCGGCTTGTGCCTGGCAGGCTGATCCCAGCAACGCCGATGTGCATACGTATTTGAGTCCTTGCAGAATTGGATATTAATTTTTAAACGACACGGTATTTGGGAGCTGGGCTCGGCTCTGATGCAATTTGCCCTTGTGCTTTCCTTGACTGTCGCTAATAAGAAGTGCTGGCCTAAATCAGTGTCTCGGAGAATCATCGATTCGCTAATTGCAGATAATCAAGTCCCTGCTCACGCTGAGACCACTTTTGTTTTCTGCTGTTCCACCAGGATTCGGGCAGCGTCTTCCAGCCTTTGACGTAACCGATAGAGTGAGCTTTGAGCTCTCATTTTGCTAATTCTTGGAGGTGACAAAGTTCTGGGTATTCAGGCTCGCTCGAGAAGGAGCTGTTATGCCGCTGACCTTTCCTGCCAAAACAAGATGCGAAGGTCAAGGCTTTGCCGTTTTTTGGGAGGAAGGAGGGTGCTTGGAGAGCTGCGTGGCACAGGCTGCCTTGGCACTCGCCTCGAGTTACTGCGGTTCTGAGCAGTTGTCTGGCTGCGCCAGCCTGCGGAAATTATTCTGAATACACGTGGTAGTTGCTTCTTATTTTATTTTATTTCTTTATTTATTTTTAAGATGTGATTCTTTCCACTTTTGGGTTCAGTTAGGGAGGCCGTTTTCTGTGTGCTGTGGATTTTCAGGTTATGTTTAACATGGAGCAGCGTCCTGTCCCGTTGGCCCGGCCGGTTTGCACGGATGCTCCGCTCTGCACGTCCAGGTCAGCAAACTGCCCTGCGCGAGTGGGCATCCCTGCTCTTTGTAGGTGTTGCTCTTCTGGGTCAAGGAGAGCAGGGCAAATCCTCTCAGACTCCCCTTGCTTTGCTTTGCAGGTGGAGAAGCTGAGTGTATTGCCTCGGCTGAAGCCTTTTGTGGCAAAGCTGAGGGTTTCCAGGTTGCCCGCCTGGGCGGGAGCTGGTGCTGTGTGCAGGAAGCGCCTGCCTCAGAGCCGGAGGAGCCGCTGGGCTTCTATCCAGCGCCTGCTGCAGGGATTTCCAAGCAGGGCGCAGTGTCTAAATGGCAGAGCAGACCCAGCCCCAGCCCTGCACGCGTGCTCTCTGCTCGCCACGTTAGCCGTGTGCTAGCAGACCTTGCGGTGGAGAAGGGGATGATGTGGCGTGTTCGTGGGGCACAAGGTGACAGCAGGTGTGTGAGTCCCGGCAGTGCAGGTCCCTGAGCCCTGGGCCCAGCCCGGCTGCGCTGGAGCCGGTGTCGTTTACACTGCCCCTTTAACGCCAGCCCCGAGGAACAGATGATCACCAGGCAGCTTAGGTTACATCATCTCTTTGGGGTTTAATGTCAGGCCTCCCTAAGCCCCGTCCAGTGCCAGCTTCCAATCTGGCTCGCAACACTCCTGAACGTCCTTTTAATTTTTATTAATAGTTGTGTTACTGTAATGTGCTCCCTCCGGCTCGGTGTGGTATGCGTGAGTTCATTCCTTGCTCCCGAGCTCTGCCGGCCGAGCTTCCTGCTCCTCCGCCCGCGGCTCCGCACACGTGTGTGTTTGCCAGTTCCAGAGGCGGTCATGAAAACGACGTTATGTTATTGGGAGGGAGGCGGGAGGGCCCAGCGGGGCCGGAGCCGCTGTGCCCAGCGGAGCCCAGTGAGAGGGGAGCACTTGGTGGGGACATGATGGAGCCGAGACAGGAGACACCACAGCTGGCTGGAGTCCTGCTCCCGGCAACCACTGATCTATCAGCTGGACTCAATTTGTTTGAATTTCAGCCTGTTCACTTCTAAAAGGGCTGTTCTGTTTCTCTATTGAGTTTTTAATTTTTGTCAATGAAGTTCAGGCTCTTGGCTGTTTTTCTTGAACCACTCGACTCAATAAAGACCATCAATGCTGCGGAGCCGGCGCAGCAGTGGGTTTGGATGCTGAAGGGCTGTGTGATTCAGCATGCTGGTGCTTTTGCCCTCATCCTGAGCTCCAGAAGTTATTCTCTGCTCTGGCCAGGATTGTCTCTCATTTCTCGTATGTGTCCTGATGGCATTTTTCTGAAAGCCCTACCACTGATTCTGTCACCATCAGCCATTGTTTTTATTTAAAAGAATAACATAATTTAAAAAAAATATGCATACATATATAAATATGTTTGTAGAGGGAAGGAGGAACTGAGATGTTATTTCAGATCCACATCCAAGAATGAAATAGAAACCACAAAATACGTGTGTTTAGTGTGGACTTGTGATTTAGCAGCAACCTCAAGCGCTCAAAATACTCTTGCATTCACTGAGACAGCTTCTCTTACATTAGCTGTTGCGTAACAGTCTCGTGTCAGTTAAAGCAGTTGAAAAATATTGCAGGGAAAGTATTTAATGCATTGTGAACATCAGTGCATGGTAGCAGCTGTGGAATAGCAATAAACCCGTGAGGAGCAGGGAGCGGATCGCAGCCGCTGCTTTCTGCAAACTCGCCGGCAGCGCGCCGAGCCCGCGCTTCGGAGCTCCCGGTGGCTCCTGCTCTCCTGGGTCCCTGATGTGGCGTAGCCGGAGCACTACAGCGTTACCTCCCTGCATAACGTGACGGAATGAAGGAGCAAGAATCCAGGATCTAGGACTATTGTTTTGTTTGTTCAGTTGTTTGGGCTGTGTCACTTTGCTCGTAGATATGTGCAAATAGAAGTCAAGACTGAGGTGCGTGGGGAACATTTATTTTATATATAAATATATGTGTGAACACACACACATAATGGATGCCATAATCTCTGACACGTTTGTGTTTGTTCAAGTGTACGAGAAATGTGATTGGCACCACTGAAAAAGGGAGAGGGGAAAGCAAAATGAGTTATAGCTTTTGGTCCCCAAACTGCCATTTCTTACTGTATCCTGGAAAAGCCTTCGTACTAATGATGCTGAGCAATAAATAACACAGGGAAGATTAATAGCTGCCTATGGTAGCAAATTATAGTTGATTTATTGCACATAATATATACAGGTGCAGCTAATTTAATTAAACACAAGACCTTTTTAGTGCTGCAGAGACATCCCTCTCGAAGAGCAGGCAGCCCTGTGGTGCTGTAATAAGGCTTTAAGTGCAATAAGCAGCATTACAGGCAGAGCTTTAGTTGGTCTGATCAGCCTCTTGTGTTTGGGGGAGGGAGTATTTTTCCATAAGCATTAATGCCACTTTAAGTCAACTCATGCCATAGCAAAGTCCAGTTTAATGTACTGGTGGAAGTTGCCCCGTCTCTGCGTTGTGGAGCGGCAGGTTCCGTGCGGCGGCAGCCGCAGGTGGTTGAGCGCTGGCGCTGGGCTGGCGTGGGACGTCACCCTGGGGACCTGAGCAAACAACCAGCGCAGAGCTCCCCGGAGCCCGCACTGCGCGCCTGGCTCCTGTTCGGCCCCCAGCGGGGCTGGAAACGGGGCTGTGGCGTGAGAAGCTGTCCTGCAGAAGAGCCCGTGCGTACAGGGGCAGTGCTCTGTGTTCCACTGGCTGCATCTTCGCCTTGCTGTTTTAAATCTCCTTCTGCTCCTTCTTTCAAGTTAAAAAAGTAAAAAAATTGCAGCGGGTGTCTGAGTGTGCATAAAAATCCAACTTCAGCCTGGCTTAAGCTGTTCCCGCGCTCCCCGCTGCTGTGATTCCACCTGCGCAGGGGCTGGGGGCCCTGCCACGCAGCCTTTCCCCGCTCATCACCATGCGGAGTTGAATACTTTCCCCTGCATGTAATGGGGAAGATGCTCTACGATACTTTGCCACCATTACTTGATTATTTGTGAAAGCGTAGAAGGCTCAAGTAGCTGATTGATTAATTTTTCTCTAAGTTTTTCTTCCCTCGGTTGCCTTCATTTGGAATCTGTAATCAGTGAAGGAAAATGGATTAGGAGTAGATGGGTATGCATATGAATGCTTAATTTTTTCTCGTTCAGGCGCTGGCGTGGGCACAGGTACGCGGTGCCTGCCGTGCGGAGCAGACCTGCCGGCCCGCGCTGCGGACGCACCGAGGCCTGGGGCTCTTCTGTTCTCGTGCTGAAGCGGCGGCTGCTCCGGCCCCTCGGGGAGCACGACGCGCGTCCGCGGCCGGAGGGGGAGGCGCAGAGCTCGGTACCTCCTCGCACAAATCAAATATCCGCCTGACCTTTCCATCCCGTGCCGCGGGGAAGGAGCCCAGCGGCTCTCTGTCATAAATCCTTCCGGTCCGCTTGCTTTGGTCCAGTGCTCGAGTCAGTCCCAGCTGGGGCTTCCGCTTCGGGGTGCGAAGGCAGGTGTTGGTGTCGCAGCTGGGGGAGGCTGGGAGGTGCGGGTGACCCCCGTGTGCCCTGGCCCGGGGGCAGCAGTGGCCCCGCTCGCTGGGCTCGCAGGAGGTTCCCCGGGTCCTGCAGCTCTCGTGGTGTTTGTATCGTGCTTGCGTGGGGAGAGGGACAGAAACGCAAATACAATTTCTATTTTAGAAGGCTAGAAATCCTGTGTTTTCATGTGGTTGTCAAAACCTGAGCATCAGCTGATGGCAAATACCAAGTCCAGTGGCCTGGCTCTAGGAAAGCAACTGCTTTGGTGGTTCACATGGTGGTTCTATCAGAAAGAACATGCCTGATTTCTTATTTTCCTAATTCTTTTTCTGTGCAGTTGTGTTTTCCTGTGTGCTTTCTGATGTGAGGGTCTCCATGCCTCAGTTTCTTGTCTGGTTAGTGGATAGAGTAACAATTATCTCGCTTCTCAAGGATTCTGTTGTGAAGTGCTTTTGAGTAATCTGGGCTGAAATGTCACAGTTGATAAGGCTGCTCGAGAGCTTCCATGAACACTACTTTTAAAGCAAATTATGTTTGATGATAAAATATTGTAAAATGTATTGGTTCCCTCTGTCTTTTGTCTGTGCTCTCTTCTTGAGTTAGGATGTGGAAGGGAGCTGAGAACTTGGAGCCGAAACTGGAGCCTTTTTTGACTTTTTGAAACCTGTACACAGTTACTTTTATGGCTTGGTCAGCGGAGAATTGTTTGAAAATCTCCCTGAGAGTGAAAATGCTAACTTTATATTTTGATTTCCCCTGGAGGAATTAACACCGTGTTCTCCCTAGGTCCAGTATTTGCCCTTCTGTGCTGTACTGGTTCTTCTTGTACTCGTTCTGGCGACGCTCCCTCAGCTGGTGCTTCAGGAAACGCGTTCCTCTCGGAGCGGGTCTGGTGACTCAGATACGCGTCTCCTTAGCATCTGGTGAGCTAATTGTCGTTAGCAATCTGCCCCGTGCCCGCCTGTCTGCAGAGCGGTGCTGCCGCGCGGGCTGGGGCTCGCGGAAGGCGTTGGCCAGAGGCTGCCGTGTGCTCAGGTCCCACCGCTGCCTCCCCCACCAGCAGAAACAACAAGTTAGTGCTTGATGGACTTGTCGATCTAAGGTTTTTAAACGGCTTTTAGGGCGTGACTGTGCAGGGTAATTGCAATAAGGGTCTGAAGGGAAGCAGCTCGGTGTGGATGAAATACTGTGAGGGTTGTTTTAGTGGGCGCTGCTCTTGCCGGGTTGGACTGCGGTGGAATGTTTGGTGTGCACGGTGTCTCTTTCTGGGTCCCACCGGGTTCCCTGAAAGCTGCTGGGTCTGTATAAGCCTGTCGGTCCCGCCAGACCCGCTGCACGCTGGTGCACGTCACCGCTGGGCGGCCCCGCTCCCTGCACACCCGCTGCCGAGGCTGAAGCGGCTGGAACGGGTGTCCTGCCCGCGCCTGGGCTGCGCTGGCCACCGCCACCCTGCTCTCGTTATGTAACGCTTCTATTCCTGCTGCTGTGGGTGGGTGTGTTGTAAGTCAATACCTCCCTTTAGAGTTCAGTCAGAGATTCATTGGAACCAGATACAACTTGGCGTTATCTCCAGAGCTTTGTGCATTTTCATTTCTAAACACAGTTGAATGAAATCTCCCACAATGAAGCCCATTCTTTCCTCTCTGGTTCATGTAAGGGCTCTGCTTTCCTGTGCTCTAACCACGAGGTGGGCAATATGCTAGTTTTAGAGGGATCTGTTTCCCTGAGCCCAGACCCTCTCTTCAGTGCCTGTTTGCAGGGAAAGCTCTAGACACGCTGCTTCTCTCTGTCTGTAGCGCTGGATCTCTTGCTTCCCCGTTCACACAATCACAGGCTTTTCCTCGTTCTCGTTGTTCATCAAACTTGACTGCCTGCTTAATGCCTTTTTTTCCCCAACATGGTGACTTTTGTCATTGCTTCCATAACAGCCATTTGTTGCCTTTGGCTTCATAATAAATTGGGGAAATTAATAGTGCATGATTGAGAGCATATGCTTTAAAATAAGTTGAACTAGAAATAGATATTTTTGGTTACTATTAAAAATATCTTTTTGTCAGTCCTTTTGTCTTGTGCAAAGGGCACATTCTGCTTTAACAATTTTATCATACATGTGCTATTATAATTTACATAAATGAATTTTAAATACAGTTATAAGCAGTGGGAAGATGTTATTGTCTCTGCACAATGAATGTGGAGATTTATGCTGTGCATACATCTTGTGTGAGATTAACATTTGTTCCCTTGTCGCTGCTGGATAGTGTCGTGATGGAGTCTTGAAATCTTTACTTAGGTACTTCTCAAGCTTATTTAAAACAGCATTTGAATTATTCTTCTTTCAGTCCATTCATTTCATGTAAATTTGCCTTTTGGATATTTGACTCAATTTTGATGACATTGACAGAATAACAAAACTTAGAAGCGAGATGGGAGCTGCTGTTAATGCCAAATATCAGCCCGTTCCCAGTTTTGCCAGGGTTGGTGGCTGCGGAAGGCAAGTGCTCGGGCTGGTCAGTGAAGTGGGTCCAGCCATGCGCTCCAGCTTCTGTTGCTTTGATGGGCCGAGACTTGTGTCCCAGCCGTTTCTGCTGTGTCTGTCTGTCTGCTGTCCAGAGCCGTCGGTGACAGAAGCCGGTTCAGCTGCTGCCGGCGGTACCGCAGGCTCGCTGTGCCGCCGGGGCCCTGCAGCCGCAGCGCGTTCCCCGGGGCGGGCTGCGCGGTGCTGCTGTGGACGGAACCGGCTGGGAGCCCGAGGCCGGTCCCACCTCCTCTCCGTGTCCCAGGGGAGGGGTGGCAGAGATGTGAACCGAGTCACAGCACTTTGGAATGGGGAGCCGCTCTTTTCCCTCCCTTTCCACTTCTCGCTTTTCCTCCAAGGGAAATAGAACCTGCGGTATGGCCGTTTGCGAATTCTTTTTCAAGGTGACGTGATGGTGAAGTGACGGTAGTGAAGCATGCCATGAAATAGAGCGCTTCTTTTTGCTGGAGATCTGGGTTTGGACTGGATTGGCACACACACCAGAATGAGTAAGAGAACCTTTCCAGGCGCGTCTGGCGCGGAGAGCGAGCTGGAGCGGGGCTGGTGCCGACGTGCCAGACGCAGCTGCGGTGGCCGCTCCTGCGGGCGCTTGGCGTGCGTGTCGGGAGGAGAACCGCTGTCTGACTCGGGGCTGGTGATTACTCTGTTGCAGTGGCTGAATGCCTTTCAACCGTAGTGGTGTTTTGAGTTGTGGGGACAGCCACCAGCTCTTTTAGATGTCTCTTTATTTCCACAGCTTAAAAATGGCCATTTGGGGCAGATCCACCTGAATAACGTGGCTTTCTTACAAAGCAACCTGCTGAATCCTGGCTATCAAGAATGAGATTTTGATGCTTCCCTGCCAAGCCGGGGCCTGTTGCTGGGAGCTGGGCTGAGTGCAGATACACAGAGGGATGGATCGATTATTATTCTTAATTTATCATCTGCACAAGCTTCCGTCTGGATTATTTAAAGCAGACTTTGTTGGGCTGCTGTTCAATTAATCTCAGTTTGTGTGTGTAGGAGGAGCGGCTGTTGAGCTGCCGTGGGCAGCGCTGTGTCCCCTGCGCGGTGGCTGTGCCGGGGGTGGGTGGACACGGGGTGTCGGGGCCCCGGGCGCCGTTCGTGTGCCCGTGGGAGTGCGGGGGCTCTCGCGGTGCTGCTGGGGCCCCTCCTGCTCTGCCACTACAGGTGGGACTTGGGAGCGGGGTGACTGTCCCACGGCTGCCGGGGAGGGATCCCGAGTGCCGCTCAAACCTCCTCCTCTGGCCACCATGGGGGTGGCCTTGGCTGCCAAAACCAGTGGCAGGGGCGTTTTTTAACGTCGCAGCCCTTGGTTTCCTGCCAGCTGGAGTCTTTTTCTCATTATGATGGAGAGCAATATACTTACCAGAAATGTTTCCTCTTAAAATGAAAATTAAAACGAGAAAACCGAGGAAGCGTGGGGTTGCGCCGGAGGGCTCGACAGAGCTGGCTGGCAGCTGCTCCCGGACAGTCCCCCGGCCCGGGGCTGGGAGCTTTCTTTTGAACCAGTGAATTTTTGGTCAGAGCTGAAGGCAAAAAGAGTGAGGGGTGGATGATTCAGGTGACGTAACCGCGCTGCTGAAACGTGCCGTAGCCCTCTTCCCATGGGCTTCCCAACACCCCTGGTTTTCTTTTCCTTTTCCATGTTCCTTTTCATGCTTTCCTTGGGTCAGAAGACACTGAAATGAGCCATGGAAACAAGTGCTGAGTGCCCTGGTTGCATTTTACTGACAGGATGGGGTAGATTGGCATCCCTAGTTTGACTGTACTTTTTTGGCTGCTCGATAGCTGGGGAATGGCTGGGCCTTGGAGTCGATGCAGAGCTGTTGTTTTGCAGTGTTTGGTCTTTGGTGAGCTTGAAGGTTCCAGCTGGTGTTTCTGGGCGGCCTCTCCCGTCCCTTGGGACGGAACGTGAGCTCATCCTCCCTCCATCTGCAAGAGCACGGAGCGGGTGGGAGGCAGCCGTTATTTTAAGCTTCTACTGACCAAAGCAGGATTTTAGACAGTAAAAAATACTTGTGCCCATTACCTTCAGTTGTCCAGATTCAAGATTTTATGTCATCTGTGTGCAAGTTCCCGTGCAAGAGGAAAAGGTTGGACATGGGAATGTACTTGTGTGATTCTGGATTTTTGGTCGGCGTTTTGGAATCCCTGGGAAAACCTGGTGGTGCCGAGTACGTGAGGTGATAATAGAGCGGGTTGAGGTGCTTTGGGGTGTGCCGGAGCTGCCGCTGGTGAAGGACGCCCGTGGGTGCTGTGCATCTCGCGCCGGCCGGCTGCCGGAGTGGTCTGTGCGTGTTAACAGTCACATCTTCCCACTTCAGAGTTTCTCCTGCACGTAGCACCCCAGATTCTGGGGATTTCCAGCTGCTTTGCAAAGAAGACTCGACTGTGAAAGATGAGCTTAAACAATAAGCTCAGCCTGCCGTGCTGGGCCTGTGGCTGTGTCAGCTCCCGCCTTTGCACGAGCTGGTTCTTGTGTCTCAGCCCGTCCTGTCCCAGGTTCTCTGGCTGGCCGGTTCCCAGCTCTGAGCAGGAATCTCCGCTGGGGCTGCACAACGGGGAGAACAACAGCCCTGGTGACAGTGTCCTTCAGTGCCTCTTGACCCCCGTGCAACTCAAATTCCGCTTACGCCAAAGGAAAACATTGTAGGCAATTTGATCCCTAATGTGGGAAAGTGGCAGGGGGTTTTTAAAATATCGCGATAAAGAGCCCCTGGTTCCAGATGTGTGGGGCTGTTGGGGCTGAGAGAAGATTCACGTCTTCGTTGGTTGGTTGGTTTTTGTTTGGTTCTGGGGTTTGATTAGGTCACCCGCTGGTGTCATTTCAGGTCTTGTTGATCTTGGAGTGGAAGTTAAGGATAGAGAAGGGAATGTTTGCAATTAGCTACTTACATGATAAACATATATATCATAGTGACTGATCTATCTATCATAATATAATTTCCATCACTTTGATATATTTGGGTGGTATTGGGTGGGAGGAAGCTTTCTTTCCCTGAAAAATGATGTGGAGCTCACGTTAATGTTGTTTTCTGTCCTTCCAGTCTCCTCCCCAACAGACTTTGTGGGACACAGTAGGTTTAATGCCATCACTGTCGTCCCTTTGCATCTTGCAGCGTTGCTTGCAGCTGCCATCCTACGGATAGAAAGGTGTTTCCCGAGCCAGCAGAGCTGCTGTTGGAAAACACGATGTGTTCTGTGTTCCAGGGCTGAGGATCCCTCTGTCCCTGGGGCTGAGGCCCAAGGACCCTTTGGGTACTGGGGGAGGTGCTGGTTGTGGAGATGGGGCCCGTTGTTGTGTTCGTGTTGTGCTCCCGATGCAGCCGAATGATTCAGGTGGGAGCCGTGTCTCGTGTTGCCGGGTCGCTGGAGACGGCGGGCGGGTGTTTGCAGGTGGCTGTGAGTTCGGAAGCTCAACCTGCGTAATGTCAAGTGTTCAGAAAGTTCAGGAACTCTGTTCCTTAACAGTCTGAACCCGAAGAGTCGGTTCAGGTTTGGAGCGCAGACAACCAACCTTCAAAAGGCAGCAGGTCCCGAGCTGCGCCGGGCGGAGCGGGCGGTGACCCTGCACGGGGGCCGCGCTCTGCTCACACCTGCTGGTTTCTGTCTGTGGTGGGAAGCAAATCACTTCTCTTCTGCTTGCTGCTTTTTGTGGCTTTTTCCTTGTTTGAGTGGATGTTTGAACTAGATGTTTACTGAAATCCTGCTTTGCTGGGAGATCTGAATCTTCGCCAAGACACAAACCCGGTGACCTTGTGCCGTGGAGCCGGCCGGGCTGTGCTGCGCGCCCTCGGAGCCCCGGAGCACCAGCTTTGCGGGTTGTTCCTTCACGTGCAAGCGGCGCAGTCCAGAAGAGGAGACGTTCCCTTCCTGGATCGGGAGGGGAGCATTGTTAAACACATTGCGGCATAAAGGCCATCTCTTGGTAATGAAATTGGAAGGGAAGTTCTCACTGAAGGGAATCTCTTGAGCTTCTTTTAATGAAATGTGAGGAGCAGCTTCAGTGCTTTCTTTAGATAGGATAGGTGGTGAAAATACAAGAGCTTGGTGGCAGGGCCAGAGAGAACTTGTTCAGGTGCCCAGTCTCCCCTCTGCCAGCGTGTGGCTGTGCTGCTCGTGCTCCAGCTTTGCGCAGCACCGGAGAACGCGCTGTGGCGCCCGTGTCACCCGAGGGCGGAGCGCGTCTGACCCGCGGGAGCTGGAGCAGACTGAAGCAAAGCTTCCTGCCTGCCCCATAAAAGTCACATTTTCTATTGTGAAGACTTGGGTGATGTTTCTTTCCTGTTGAATTTATAACCGATGTCTCCATGCACAGCCGTCTCCTCTTCCATAGATGAGCCTTTGATCGTTGGTTTTGCTTTGGAGCCAAGTGCCTCGGTTGGAGCGGGAGCGACACTGGCACGAAGAACTGATCGATACTGGCCATTTGTTTTTGTTTTAAACGTTTCTAATTTCAAAGATTAAATATTGTACTGGACTTTATGGTTTGAGGTCATTTTAACCTCCTAGCTCCAGGCTAAGACAGCTCATCTGCCTCTCATCTTTCAGCCTTTGTTATATGTATTTGGGGCCATATGTGGAATGGTAGCGGCCTGGAGCTCTCGGGTGGCAGCAGTTAAAAGGGAGGGAGCAGCGTGCGTGCCACGGGCCGTTTGACAGCTAATACTCCCCCAGCTTCTCATCGGAATTCAAAGTAGGTTTACGCCATTCGCCTTCCGTTCTGTTTTGCTGCATTAGTGGTTAACCTCAGCACAACACTCCCATGTTATTATTATTTTCTTTCAGGAAAATTCCCAAAGAAAATTAAGTTCAAGTTGTATCAGGCAGATTTTTTTTTTTAAAGCCCATGAGGGGAATTCCTTCTGAACGGGCACTTGTGGGAGGGCAGAGAGGCTTACGCCTTATTGAAGAGAGAAGTAAATCAGATCTATCGCTTCAGCAGGGAACCGCGTCTGGAAAGCAGCGGTGGTGGAAGAGCCTGCTATTTGCCCTCCTTTTCCTTTTGCGCATCTTCTTCACTTCCTCTGGCTAAAGCCATCAGAATATTCATTCTGGTGCTACTGAAGTGTGAGGTTAAGACATGAGATCCTGGCCACCGAGAGTTCCCTGGTGCGTCAGACTCAGGCCTTCTTTCATTGTACTTTTTCAATGGAACAATCTGCCTAAATGTTTTCTGCAGGGCCCTTTTCCAGGCACGCTGGGGTTGTTTGTGCACGTGGTGCTGGTGTTTGGTGTGAGCGCCGGGGAGCTGTGTCCCCGCTTGTTCGTTGCTCTTCAGCCGGACTCTGGTTTCTGCAGCCAGGATTCCACGACCTGAATAGGTTTTGGTGACAGGAAACGCTTACTGGAAAAAGGGATTTGCCGTGCATTTCTCTTCCCCTAAAGGAACATTGTTAAGAATTGCAAGGGAAGATTAAACACTTAGTCTTGCTCTCCTAATCTGAATTGTTCTGTGAGAGTTTAATTTTAAAGAGTACGCTCCTGAACCAAATTTGCTATTCCCCATTGGCAGTTGGTTTTGAAAGCGTATCTATAACATACGCACAGGATGGTGAGGGGGAGTCATTTTAACCTCTGCCAAGAGGGAAACACAACAGTTGGGAGAGGCACAATGCAACGATAAATATTTTATTGACATGTTCCAAACATATTGGATGTAAATTTACGCACTATCTGAGATTCGTTAAGTTTCCCTGTGAATTTTTATGCTCCTGTAAATCCTGGTTCGTGGAACACGGGAGCCTGTCCTTGTGCAGCGAGGAAAGCTGTGTTGGCCGCGGGGCGATGGGAACCCCGGGCACCCCCAGCGTCCCGCCCTTGGTGGGGTCTGGCTGTGCCAGCCTTGGCGTGGGTCCTCCCCAAAATGCGGGAGAGGCAGAGCCCCCGTCTGCGTGGGCGGCTGGAGCGGTGGCTTTGGGCGGCTTTTGGCGCGCAGGGGAGCGGCGTGTCCCCGCTGCTGTCTGAAGCCGGTTGGAACACGGGCGCTGTGTGTGTTTGTGTGCTCGTTCCTTCCAGAGACTTTCCAGGAGTCAAATCCTCCATTAAAATCCAAGGGCAAGAAAACAGCTTTTTAAAAATAAACAAAATAGGCTTATCTGCTTTAGTGAATCTCCCTTCTGGAGCCTCAGAATAACTGAGGCGTTGCTAAATGTTTTTGAAAGATGCCTCTTTAGAAGTGAAGAGCTTGGGCGTGTGAATAAATTACTGGAAGCGAAGGAGGTGCCTTGAACCTGGTGCTGAGCGTCGCCCGTCCCGCGGTGCGCGTGTGCGTGCGCCTCGTGCTGCCCTGGGGCTGGCTGAGCTGACCCCGCCCCACCCGCCACCTACCGAACCCCCAGACTCCTGTCTCGTCACCTCGAGAGCGCGACACGGAGCACTGGGACCTCAGTAACGCTTCCCAGAGAGAGCGTGCAGGCTGGAGCACCTGCTCTGCTTGGACTCGAGATGCTGATTTGTTAAATGTAGATTTTCCAAATGTTTACTGAATTGCCATGGGAGGTAGGCAGCAAATCTGTATAAACGTGTCTCTTATCCTTCATTTAGTAGCATGTCATGCATTAGAGGTGCCTGGTGATAACCCATTGTGTTGCACGTGGTTTACTGTGGAGGTGTTTGAGGCGGTGTTGTGTAGATGTCCCCTTCGGAGGCTGTTCTTTGGAGCTGCTGACACTGACAAACACGGTCAGTCCCACGCCGTCCTCTCTTTACCTGCCTTCTTTAGTTCATTTTATGTCACTGGCTCTCGTTAGATGGGCTGTTGATTACGTGTTAGTGATTACAGTCTCCAGCTCTGCCTTCTGGAAGGAGGACAAAACAGTTAAACTTGCCAACAGCTGTAGGAGCTGTTGCTCGCAGGGAACAGAAACGCAAGGCAGCTCTTCTTTTCCCTCCAAGCTGGATTAGCAAAGCTGCGCATCACACGGCGCCCGCCCCTCCGTGCCCACCGGGATCGCTGCGGGTGCGGGTGGGAGTTCACGTGCACGGAACGGGGTGCACAGCGAGATCTGTAGCTCACCAAAGACATGACTTACAAAGTTCTGCTGAGGAGGATAAAGGGAAAGCTCAAAAGGAGTCCGTCCACCTTTTGTTGTCCCCTAACAGGCCAGAAGGCTCTTCTCAAATGTTAGTTATGGAAATATCCCTTTCACAGGAAGCAGTCTGGTCCTCCCAGCACTGTGTGCCTGACGTGCGCTCGGCCGGGCGCAGGGAGTTCGTGCACACGGAGGTTCTTCCCGTAGCCGCTTTAATCTTGCCCGAGCTCCCCTGGCTCGGGCCTGCCGAGCGGGAAGTGCGGATCTGATGGGACTTGAAGACAGTTGCAAGATTAGCTGAGCAATGCCTTTTATTTTTTCCTATTTTGCTGTTTTAATCTTGGTTCAACCTCTTAGTCAGAGGGTGATTTCCATTTCATCCTGAGTTACGTTGAGCTCCATGCCTCATTTCAAGCTATAGCTTGCCTCCTTAAACTTCTGATGTAACCCCTATTACTGATTACCCCGGTGGCTGCGAGGAGCCGTACCTGCTCCTGGGGATAGAAATAGTTTCTGTTCTTTGCCTTCATTTGTCAGACATTTGGGTTTGGTATGAGCATGAACGGAAAAGTTTGTTCTTGTTTCAGGGGGAAGGCAACAAATGTTTATCTGAATGATCAAAGCAGAATTTATGGGGAGATACAATGGAAACTATTCCTGGCTGTTTAGAAGCTGATGTAGAGGGGTAAGCCAAGAGGAACAGAAACGGGTGTACTCGGTTCACTTTTTCTTCATAATTCAGGTTTATCTTGGGCCTTTCCTGGCCCTGAGCCTTCTCTTTGTATGTGTCTAATATTTCCTATGGATTTGTGATGTGCGGCAAAAGGGCTGTGAAAAGCAATGCCCTACTTGTTGGGAAGTGCTTCAGGTGACATTGCGTCATCTGGTGTTATTTCCTCCCTTCTCCCGCTCCCCTTTCCTGCCGTGGCCGTTTGCCGGCGTGTGCTCCGCGGTGGGCGGCAGCCGAACCTGGCGTGCTGGCCGTGCTGGTGCCGCTCCGGCGTAATGAGCCTAGACTCGCGTTCTCGGCTCTCGTTCTGCGTGTCCCAAGCGTGCTCTGCGGGCCGAGGACGGCGCGCCTGGCCCGCTCGACCACGCTGTCGCCATGACAGCCAGGTTGCTTATCTTCTTAGGTGAGCTCTAATGAGATGTGACAGGCTGACGAGCTCGGCAGCGGCTGCTGGCAGGGAGCTGGCTCTGGAGAAGCAGGGGTTCAAGTACGTGCATTACATGGCTTTGGCAAATGTATTTCAGTGCTTTCAGATGTTACAGCCAATCTAACGGACCTGATGCGGAGACGCACTTGATGTGAAGTTGTAGCAAGTCTGCTGGTGCAGCAAGCCTGGAACTAACACTGGTTCTTCCCAATAGATGCATTGTGAACGGGGTTTTCCCCCGGCGGCTGGCGCGGTGGTTTGTGCAGCGGGTCAGGCTGCCCGGGCCAGGCCTGTTGGGAGGACTCGTCACCTGCAGCGTTATCGGGACAGGCCGGGTGGCCTCGCTCCTCGGCTCGGGCAGCCCGTGGCCTCTCCTGCAGAGGACAGCAATGCCTCTTCATTTCTTGATTGAACTTGATTATTCCTGAGGAAAACCGAGCGTGCGTAACGCTCGTTTGGTGACAAAAACAGTGAAGTCTTGCTGCAGTTTGTTTTACTGTGCATTAGAATCCCTAAAGTTGAGCCAGCTTTCTTGTATCCGGTGGATTACTTGCCTCCGGGGCCAGAGGTGGGGAAAATACCTAGTAGTGTCTCCTGTTTGATGCTTTCATTGTCTTCTAAGGACAGCTGTAACAGGTGCATCGGGGGTGGCACCGCCTGTGGGTGCCGGAGGAGGCTGAGGATTCGCAGGGGCAAGAGCTGCCGTGTTTGCCGCGCCGGTTCCGCCCCGCGCGTGCAGCAGGACCCTCCACGGCCCTCGCCGTCTCTCGGGTCCCGCGTCGCCCAGCGTTGTCCAGGTCCCGTGGTCCCGCAGGTTGGCCCGCAGCCTCCCCGCAGCCTGGACCAGCCCTTCCCTCCCACGCCGCTCGTTTCGAGCACCGGTGTCCAATTATGGCCCGGAGATGCTGCAAGAGCTTTACAGAAGGGTCATTATTTTGTCACCTAGGTGACAGTTTGTTACCCTGCCAGTTGTCTGGAGTGCAGCAAGCCACTCCACATACAGCTGACGTGGTTTAGACACTTCTTAGTGAACAAAGTGGGGAGCTGTATCCTTAGTCCTTGTCTCTCAGAGAAACCAGTTTCCAACTGTTGCATCTGTGATGAGGCTGCTTTGCATTGGTGAATTTTGCAGCAGTTGTCTGCTTTGCCTCTTTTATGTTCAAAAAGGTGGCATGAGAATGGTTGTCCTGATTCAGAAGTGCTTTTAGAAACATGAATCTTGAGATAGGAAGGTGCCGCTCCTGTTGCTCAGAGAGGTAAACCGAGCCATGCACGGGGCTCGTGCGGAACTGCCAGAGGCCATCCGGGGATCGCCTCCCGCTCAGAACGCGCTTCTGTGTTTGTATTAACGTATATTTATAGCGGCTCCCTTTAAGAGGGTTCTCCAGATTGTCTGTCCGCTGTGGATTTATACTGCAGGTCATGGCTCCTTTCTGGAGACACCAAGCGTAGGTTCGTTTTTTTAATTCTTTAAGTTAAATTTTTATGATGCACTGGGTAACTAATGCTTAAGTTCCTCCGTTGCTGGTAGCCAAGTGTTGAACAACCATCCCTTGCTACAGGGAGAAAAAGCTCCATCTCCTCCATGTGCCCCTCGCTCTTTTTCAGGGCTGGATTGTGTGTGTAGCATTAAAGTCGTGTTGCACATAACATCCTGTTAAGCATTTAACAACTCCTGCTGCCACAGGTTGCGCTTTGAAGGGATCCGCTGCTGTCTCCTCGCGGGAGGAACGAGATTAATTTACAACTCTCTTCCTTCCATTTTAAGCATGGGCTTAGGCAAGGCTCAGACTTTGCACCGTCTCCTTCCCAGCAGCCGGATTGACCAGCACCGGGTGTCCTGGCGCGGGCAGAGCCCCCGGTGAACAGGAGCACGGGCTGCTGGGGCCCGGCAGCTGGTTGTGCCTCTGGTTTGTGAACAAAGGTGCTCTCGGCTTGGGCAGCGCACTCTAATACCCACAACTCGTTTAAAGCAGCGTAGGCAGTTAAAGATTAATTTTGCATGCAGTGACCTCTTTATTTTTAACTGCTTTGCCTCCTGCATCTTTAGAAATAACAAACAAATGCTCCAAACATGCCAACCTGCTCTGGAAGACCGGGATTCCATTGTGGCTGCAAACGTGACATACATTACGTAAATATTGGTGCTTACATTCCTGCTGATTCTTTGTCCTTGGATGCCGAGTCTTCCCGCCCCGCTGGTCGCGTTTCGTAAGAGCTTGGGAGGAAGCGCAGTCGCCAGTTTGAGGCAGTGACGTTACTGGTCGGTCAGGATTGCTGTTCTCTCTTGGTCTGCTTGGCAAGGTGGATATTTTCTTATTAGCGCGATCGGACTGGTTTGTCTGTGAGTTCAGACCGCAGCCGTTGTGGCACTTCTGTGCATTTGTCTTGAGCTTTTAGATGTCTTTGTGCTGGCTATTGCAGGGTGTAAAAGAGCTTTACACACACAGCTCGAGCCTCGTGTCGCCTCTGGAAGAAAAGTGACGGAGTCTTATGTTCCTGAAGGCAGGGGAGCTGGAGCAGTGATGCGCTGAGGTGTCCTTGGAACACACTTGTGAGTTGTTCTCTGCTTGTTTTGGTAGCCAGACCACACTTCTTGCAGAGAACGAAATCCAAATCTCTACATGATCTAACAGTTGTTTCCTAAAATGTGGACAAAATCAGACAATGAAGAATGTGTGTTGTTCAGAGCAGCTTGAGAGGCTGAAATATTGACTGAAGTAGCTGAGGCTTTTTTATGGGGTTTTGCTAGATTCTTTAATGCTTTAAATTAATCTTTGCTAGCAGAGCCTTTTAAGTCAAGTCCCAGTAATTGGGTGTATGTGCTCCTGTAATTGTGAGGTCACTACCCAGATACAGGCACCAGAGAGGGTAATTTTTTGTGCAGTATCTCAGTCCTCAAATCAAAGATGTTTTATAAAACGGAGACGCATCTGTGAGGGAGCAGCGAAGTGTAACCTGCGCGCAGGAGCGCCCCACAGGCTCCTCTAACCTTCGAATGGCTCTTGGCTCAGCCCCCCTGGATACTGCTACTTCATGGAAAAAGTTCTAAATATAGTACTCGTTTGATGTTGAATAATAACTTCAGAGGGTGGGTGCTGGAGCTGGCAGCTCCTCGCGGGCTGCCCGCAGCGCAGGAGCTGCACGCTGTGCGTGTTCGGTCCGGTAATGCTGCAGAGCACTGACACCGTTTACTTGTTATCTGTAAATA
This sequence comes from Columba livia, assembly GCF_036013475.1. NCBI lineage: Eukaryota > Metazoa > Chordata > Aves > Columbiformes > Columbidae > Columba > Columba livia. Next base: position 1,006,690 of record NC_088621.1, read on the forward strand.
CTCTGCTGAAAGGCTGTTTGCTGTGAAAAGCTCCCTTAGGTGAAACCTGGGGCTCATTTTTGCCCTTAAGAGACGTTGCCTTTTCTTTGCCTTTTTGTCTGGTGTCCATCAGCTGCCCGGCGGGACCTCGCTGTCCGTACGTCTGCTCGCAGAGCTTGGGACATGCGGACGGTAGATAGAATGGGCAGGAAATGGTTGGGGGAAACAGATCGACAAGATTATCTTTCCCTAGAAAAGGGTGATGGAACCACCCGGGGGCGAATCTGCTCCCTTTGTGCTCGGTTCTCCCGGAGCTTTTCCTTGGGAGCCCCCGCCATCTCGGACAATTTCCCTGGGTGACGCTTCGTTGCGTTTCATTTCACCAACTTTCACTTGAAAATCAGATGCTTCCCTGGCTTTTCTTTTTACTTCCTTACGCAGCTTTTCCCTGTTGCTCATTAAATTGTGCAGCTGTGCGTTATTTAACATCATAAAGCATTTGGAGATATCATTCATAGAAAAGCATACAAAATGAATGTGCATTGTAATTCCAGTCTCGAGACAGCAAACTTCTATGTGGAGCTGTAACTTAACTTCTACGGCTTTGTAAAAGCTTTTACTTCTTTTATTTAGTGCTTTTCTGATTCTTAATGATGTGTGTGTAGGTAAATATGTTTCTAGTGCAGTTATTAGATAATCAGTGTAATTACATACATTAATAGCGGTATGAAGTTGTATTGGAAGTGTCAGTTATTTCTCTTTCCACGGGTTCAGCGGCAGGCAACGTGCCGGCCTGGATTCCCCCCACCGGCTCTCGGCTGTTGTGTCGGGTGTTTGTAACTCATCACTGAAATGTAGCTGACGTTTCTGCTTGTTTCTTCCTTTTATAAAGCAGGTTAGGGAGCACTTGTGTGCCCAGGTTGTCTCTGGGGCACGGGGGTCCCGTATTCCCTGTGCAGGAACACGGAGACTCGCTGGGTGTTGGTCGCTAACGAAGCCGGGGTGACGCAGCCAGCTCTGCCCAGATCTGATTTTCTGGATGTTTTGTGTGTGTGCTTTGTTGTTGTGCGCACTTGTTTTGTTTGTTTTTAAATTCAAATAATCATTTTGGGGCCTAATTGCTGTTGTCTCTTTCCGTATTCTGGATCTGTGTCAAGGAGTTTGCTGGTAGCTCTGCGGAGCTGTTTCCGCAAGGGATGCGCTCGGTGGTGAGCCTGGGGACCAGGAGATGGGGACAGTGACACGGGGCTGAGCGCACCCGCTGCTGGGACCAGGAGATGGGGACAGTGACACAGGGATGGGGGAGCAGGAGATGGGGACAGTGACACAGGGCTGAGCTCACCCGCTGCTGGGACCAGGAGGTAGGGACAGTGACACGGGTCTGAGCTCAGGGACCAGGACCAGGAGATGGGGACAGTGACACAGGGCTGAGCTCACCCGCTGCTGGGACCAGGAGATGGGGACAGTGACACGGGGCTGAGCTCAGGGACCAGGACCAGGAGATGGGGACAGTGACACGGGGCTGAGCTCAGGGACCAGGACCAGGAGATGGGGACAGTGACACGGGGCTGGTGGAGCAGGGGTTGGGTTGCTGGGTGCATGTGGAAGCTGTGTTGTATATAGGATAAGGAATTAGAACAAGCTGAGGCTGGTATAATAATATACCAAACCATGACTCTAACAGCAATTAATGCAAAGGAATGAACGTTTTACAGTGCCCTGCAGTTATCCTTAGTTCTCAGTGGTAAACTGAAATAAGCCTGGTATCTACATACTCACCAGACTAACTGCCGTTTTTATTGCATTACATGGTTTATTGCTCATTTTTTCCTCCATTTTCAGGCTTCTCTCAGGCTACTCTCCTGCCTCTTTCACAGCGACCCTCAAAGAAGAACATTCTAGTTAGTGCGGCTGGTTTTTGACACCGTTGGGTTCTGATATGTGTACATGGTATGTGCAGCTCGACATTTGGCCACGTTACCCTGCCGCCAGGGCTGGAGTAGCTAAGAGAGCCCGTTCCCTTGGGGGAAATGAAGAGGAAAGGTTGGTTTGCAGGGAGTTTGCTGGCTCAGAGGTGTCCAGCGGCTGCTCTGCTTTAACACAGGATAGTCCTGTTGACTTGGAGCTGCTCATGCGCTCGGTCACGTCTTCACCTCGCCATGTCCCGAGTCTTTTCTCAGCAAGGAGCTTGTCCCCCTCCATATACTGTAAAACCAATCTGTTTGGAACAGCACGCTGTGCTCCGTTCAGAAAGATGCGGCAGCTCTGTAATATCACTACACACGTGTTCACATTTGGACTGGCATGATGATTTTGGTAAGGAGCTGCCTTGCTTCGTTACTTGTAAGATGTAAAAGCAGTAATGCCAGTTTAGTTTCTTTCCCATTTCAAAGGTACCGGTGCTGCCCCGTTGCTCTCCCGTGTTTGTCTCGGAGTCCTTAACTTGCAGTGAGTTTGGGGAACAAACCGCGCAGAGAACCGCGGGCTGGGGGCTTGCTGTGGCTGCTGCGGCCATGGAAGGTACAAGCAGAGCTGCCGGTGCTTCCCAGGTCGAGGTTTCCACGTCTTGCCCTGAGCTTTGCCACTCGTTTGTGTAGGAAGGAGGAGACAGCAGGAGCCCGAGCGCCAGCAGCTCCCCGTGCGTGTGTGTGCGGGGCGCGAGGAACATCTGTGCGCATACGGCAAGAAATGCGCTCTGGGGCAGGAGGAAGAACGGCTGGTGTAAGAGAACGCTCTTACTTTACAGGCATTTTGCTTGGGAACTGCAGTTGACACGTGCTGTAGTGCTCGTGTGATACAGTAGCAGCGTGACACTTCAGATTTATTACTCTGGGTTTCTCTTTAAAGAAATCCCGAATCCGGAATCAGAAGAATGCTTTTTTCTCCTAAGCTACAGAAGGGAAACAAGATTCAAAATGACATAAATCAAAAATATATTAAAGGCTAACAAAACAGATGAAAATTTTTTTGGAAGATTGTCTGTAATGTTTGGCAGAAGAGACTAATGTGCTGTGGTTTTTGGCTGAATTTATATATGTGAAATACTCTAGGGTCCTTCTCCTTGAAATGAGCTATTTTTATGTATTTTATCGACCTCTCTGTAAAAACACCACCAGAGGTGGTGTGTGTGTGTGTATAGTGTATGTATTAGCGTGCGTGTAATTTTTGTTGAATATACATGCTACATTCTCTAAATTCAATTACAATTTTATACAGGAAGTTCAGTTACAAGGTAATTTTTGTAGTACTGTGGTGGTTGGGGGTTTGGGGTGCTGGGGGTGCCGCGGGTGGGACTCACAGACGCTGCAGCGGAACGAGCTGCCCTGGTTTACGCTCCTCTGTAAACTTCACAACGTGGCGCTTCCCCTTTTAATGCATTTTTAAGCTCAGTGGTGTGGTTACGTTCTGTGCAACCAAGTGACACCACAAAGGACGCGGTGTGGGATGAGGGGTTGAAGCCGCCGCTTCCTCCTGCCATGCTTCGGCCTCCAGCCTCTGGCTTCGAGGATGTTTGTGACGTTCGGAGCAGGGACCGTCACCCGCGAGCCTGCTCGTGCTGTTTGCTCTCAGTCTAGGGAGGTTGTTTCAAATGCAAAGTGTCCGTAGCCCTTCCTCCTGGTCCGGGGCTCGGGGGGGGTGGCTGCCCGTGGCACGGGCCGCGCTCTGTGTTCTGTAGAACGGGTCCCTTTCCCCCAGCGGAGCCGGGCGCTGTGCAGGAGGTGCGAGTCCCCGGCCCTGCGCCCTCGGCCGCGCTGCCCGGCGCAGCGTCTGCTCCCAAACTCGCTGCGAACTTAGGGCTCGGGTCACCTTAGAGATCTGCACATTAATGTTGGGAAAATGCATCTTTCCATATAGAAAGGCTTGTGTGTCTGTGCCTATAACAGTTCCTGAACGGTATTGACAGGACCTGAAGTGCGCTGGAGCCAGGGCCGTGGTTGTCCCCTCACTCTGACCCGGGAGGCCCCTTCTCAGGGCTCTCGCTGCAGCGTCTCCATGATGCTCCGACTCATACAGACCAACGCAGTGTAAACCTGGGCTGCAGCTCTTTGCGTTTATTTTCTGTTCTGCTCTCTTTCCCTAGGTGCAGGAATGCTCATAACGCTTCTGAGTTTTGCTGTTTGCAGCGGGACGTTACAACTAAAAGCTACATGTAAACAGCTTTGTTGGCTACTTTTACTTTCCTTGCTTATATTGTACACCTTAAATGTGCTATTTCTTTTGGCATAATGGCAAAATCGCTGCTTATGGGAACGGCCATAGATAATACAAAAAGCTCTTTGAAAAGAGCTTTATCAGAGTACAAAGTACTTGGAATTGAAAGCCCCTAGAGGGTTGCTTTATTTTCCCCCTTCATTCAAACTTGTAGTGGTGCAGGATCGAGATACATCATGCCCTATTTTCGGCTGATTTGCATGTTAGAGAGAACGGAGTAATTGGTGTTTAACCAGAACAAAAGAGGATCTGTTTGCTAAAAGAAAAAGAATTCTTGAAGTAGACCCTAATACATATCCTGCCTTTGTCTCTTCTCTCATTAAGAATTGAATAGGATGGCCTAGTAATTAGAATGTGGAAGGCATTGCTTTGGTGTTGATGCTTTTTGAGCTAATTGGTTTGAAAATTATATTTGATGTAGCTCTGAGGGATGTTGGCACAACACCTTCCTGGGACACGGGCGTCCTGTTCTCCCGTTTGCTGCAGAAACAGGCACTTGCAGGCAGGGATTTGGCTTGTGGAGTTTTCTATTTATTAAAGTCATATTTACCTTCCCAACTGAATAAGCAGGATGCATTGCTGCATGTGGATAATTGTTCTCTTGCTGGTATGAAACCCTTGAAATGACCTTGGGAAGAGACTTGCCGTCCTTTCCCCAAGAAGTGCTTAGTTCAGACCGTGGTAAAGCAGAGTTTTGAGCTGAAATGGCTTTGGATTTCTGGATTCTTCCCCTGCCTTTTGTAATGGGATCGCTTGAATCTGAAGACATTGAAACTTCAGGACCAGTTTTGGATCTCCTGAATTGCCAAGAGCCCCTTTGCTTTGGCCAGGCCCATTGGAAGCCTTTGGAGTTGTCCTGTGTGCGATGGGTTTGGGGTGGGTGGGGGTGCCGGGAGGTTCGGCAAAGGAAGATGTGCCTGTTGGGCTGGGAGGGAGCCTAACAGTAAGGATTTAGCTGTACAGGATTGAAGCGGTTTATCCGGTAACGCTGTTGGTCCGCGGGACAAGCGGAAGGCTCAGGCCTGTTGTTCTCTGCAGAGCCCCGGGGGATCATCTCCGTCACGCGTTGCAGTGTGGTGGGGTCGTTACTTTGAGGATGAACTGAACTTCTAAAATGTCCCGCAAGGATTCAGTGATAAAAAGAACACTCATTTTAAAATTACATTAAGTTCTGGGGCGTATGTATTTAGCAGTGTGTTTGTTACTTAAATGCATTCTGTCTTGCAATGAACAAAAGTTTGCTCTTCTTTACTTTTCAGGTATGTTTCTTTTCCCTTTTAGTGGTGGGCAGGCATGTTACTTTTCTCAGATGTTTTTGTTTGGTTACTTAGGAGTTTATGTCAAGTAAATATTGAAGTTGTCATCCTGCTTTAAGATTGGTTTATGTGTTTATTGTATAATGCTACAACTTCAATGCCCTTTAGTGCCTTAAGGCTTTATCTTTTAGATACCGTAGGTGTCTAGATGTCTTGCTGTCTTATCTTCAGATGTCAGCAGGTGACACTACACTGTGTGGCAAAGCAATACGGGGTTAGGACTGCTGGCCCGTGTCCCAGTGAGGGCCGTTGCAAAGTCTTGCTCAGAGTAATATCCTACTGGTGTCCTGGGAGCTCCGTGTCCCTTGGTGCCCATTGGGTCTCTGGTTCCCCTGGCCCGTCAGGCTGTGGTGCAGACGGTGGGTCTGTGTCCCTTGGTGCCCGTTGGGTCTCTGGTTCCCCTGGCCCGTCAGGCCGTGGTGCAGACGGTGGGTCTGTGTCCCTTGGTGCCCGTTGGGTCTCTGGTTCCCCTGGCCCGTCAGGCCGTGGTGCAGACGGTGGGTCTGTGTCCCTTGGTGCCCGTTGGGTCTCTGGTTCCCCTGGCCCGTCAGGCTGCGGTGCAGACGGTGGGTCTGTGTCCCTTGGTGCCCGTTGGGTCTCTGGTTCCCCAAACCAGCTTGGGGACAGGGACACCAGTGACACTGCGAGTGCCCCTGGGCCAGGGCTTCTCATCAACAGCATTTCTGTAAGAGGGAGGGAGGAGGAGAAACTGGGAAGACCAGATGTAGATTGGAGGCCACAATGATGTTATTTTCTAAAACAAACTTCAGTGTTTTTCTCTCCTAATTTAAAAGTGGGCCTAAGAGACAAAAGGTTTAAAAAGGGTTAAACTAGAAAACCCCACAGTGTATTTCCGTTCAGCGTTAAAACAAGATGATGTGGATTCACTCAAAATGAAATTTTTCTGTTTTTCTTTCTTTCAAGTTTTGCCAACAATCTGCAAACATGTTTGTTTAATCATAGGCGCATTTATCCTCCTGGTTTTCGGTTCTGGTTTGTTTTCAGTGTAGCCAGCAGACTGAAACTGGACGCGTGGTGCCCATGCGGCTGCTGGTGAGGGCGGTGCCGATGGCCGTGCCGGTGGCCACGCCGAGGGCTGTGCCGATGGCCGTGCCGGTGGCCACGCCGAGGGCTGTGCCGATGGCCGTGCCGATGGCCGCGCCGAGGGCTGTGCTGAGTGCCGCGCCAGGCTGCCCCTTGGCGCTGTATTTGCAACCAGCAGAATTTGTTCGCTGATTAATACCTTGGAAATGATAAATTAACCATATGGAACTACTTCAGTTTAAGTAACTTGTATGTTCTGATGATAGCTAATCCCCTTAATGTGTGTTTTTAATGACCAGTTTGTTTTCACCCGAGGTCATTAATGCTCTAAAAATGGCTGTTAACTGCACCAAAGACATTTTTTTTCCCAAGGAGGAATGCTGCTGTGCGCCGTATTTAATAGTCTAATAAGTTTGATTTCTGCCTCACCATCCGGTTCTGCTGCCTCTTTTAATGGCTGTGTTGGAAAAGCCCCTTTATTTTCTGGGGGTGGGGGGCTGCACCAGGAGTGGGGGCTGTGCCGCGGGTGGGGGGCTGTGCCGCGGGTGGGGGGCTGTGCCGCGGGTGGGGGGCTGTGCCGCGGGTGGGGGCTGTGCCGCGGGTGGGGGCTGTGCCGCGGGTGGGGGGCTGCGCCAGGAGTGGGGGCTGTGCCGCGGGTGGGGGGCTGTGCCGCGGGTGGGGGGCTGTGCCGCGGGTGGGGGGCTGTGCCACGGGTGGGGGCTGTGCCGCGGGTGGGGGGCTGCGCCAGGAGTGGGGGGCCACCTGCAGGTCGGGGGCTGCTCCCAATCATAAAGTCATTAGCGATATTAAAACTTCAGACAACAGGCCGCGGTAATTCCGCTGCCTCCTTCTGCTTAATTTTTGTGCTAATTTATTGCTCCTCTGTATTCGTACTTCTGTCACCTAAATGCAAATGCACTGGCAGCCTGCTTTATGGATAACACTTAAAAAATAATGGTGCAGTAATGAATGGTGAATTGCAGCGGAGATCCTGCTGAAGTGCTTGCAATATCCGCATGAGTTCCAAATGAATTAATTGCAGTTAATACTATTGTATTTAAAACCTGTCAGAAGCCATAACGATGATTAGGGTGTAAGTGTAAAACGTTATCTCAGAGCAGCATCAACACGTTTTAAAATAGCAATAGCCGGTGTTAAAGTGTGTCTGACCTGCTGGCCGTCACCACCACCAGCCTTTGCGCTGAGCCAGCCCGGAGCCATGAATCCCATGAATCGCAGGTATCTAACTGAGAAATAGAGGGGCTGTAAACCGTTCCTGCTTCCCTGCTGAGGAGCGAACGGGTTCTTTATGCGGTGGAGGAGGGTTTGGTCTGGGGGGCCTTTGGGTCCCCTTGTCTCTGCTGGCATTGCAGACGCTGCTGCGCAACCAGGGGATGGTGGAACCGGCTGCGTGTGGCGTGAAAGAAGCATTTCTTTAATATTTACTTCCAGTCCTTCAGAACAAATTGATGCTATGGCAAATAGATTTATTATTTAGTAATTAATACCCTAAAGCAAAAATGTCCCAGTGCTGCGCCTCACGCCCGAGTGCGTGTTGGTGATGCCTTGAGCATCTACAGCAGGTCCGTGCACGTTCCCCTTGGGAACGAATGCGTCTCTGGAGAAGTGAATGGGGTGGTTGGTACCTGGGGGAGCCCAGGGGCTCCCACATCCTCACACCTGCCCTAGAGAAACACGCACCGACCGCTTCGGTTTAACCACCCGCATTTCTATTTTAGGTCAGAGTGTCTGGCTTTGAAGAGCATTACACCTGCACTTTGTCTCCCGATGGGGGGAAGCACAGAGTGTAATCTAACAGATTAAGACAGCTGTGTTTTGTTCGTCTCAAGCGCGAGTTGTGCGTGACGATTTGTAGATACAGTCTCCATCTGACGCAAGGGCAGGGACTAATTCTGGCACGTGTGGGACCGATAAGATTTCAGGCCGGATCTCTTTCTTTTTTTAAAAGAAAGAAGAAAAATCCCTCGCTGTGTTCCATAGTTCAGTAATCAGTTTCCAGGTTCTTTAATTAGATCTGTGCTTTAGCTGATTTAGCTGCATGTCTCAATACGCAAATGATTTATAAAGAGAAAACAAGTCTGTTAATGTGCAGCGAGTGATGCTCTGTGCTGAAGTCACGTTGCACTGTGTGTGTTACGTACGCCACAGTGCTCAGTCTCTCCTTTAACAAGGAATTTGGCTTCATTTTTTAAAAGCAGTGATAGAGCTTTACAGTTGTATTGTTGAAAGCTTTTTATTGATGTAGATTTGTATGTATGTGTACATTTATATATAAATGTAATTATTTAGTGAAGATTAGCAGTCAGCTGAGGCCCTATCTTTTAATTTTGTGTGTTAGTAGTCCTTTGTAAATTCATTTCGGTGTAGGTCAAAAATGACGGTTGCCATTACATGCAATGCATGAAGTATTCCTGGTTCACCATTTCCTTGGCAGCCCTGCTGCTGCAGATTCATCTGATTTCTCTGAGAAGCAGCAGAGTTCATCGCGGTCCCTCCTGTTCTTAGTCCATCCCCACATGGTACTTCCGTAGCCACTTCAGATGAAGAAATCTGGGCCGTGGAGCCTGTTGAAACCACAGATAACTCTCTGATCAATCAGGTAATGGAGACGTTTGGAGTTACGTGAGCGTGTCTGTGCTGGGAACACCGTGCGTCGTGTGTGGGTTACGGGGTCTGGCCTGTGTTTGCTGCAGTTTCCTGGGGGTGTCTGGGATGTTGGTGTCCGGGCTCCACGTGCTGCTCCAGGAGCCATTGGAACAACTCTGCTTCCTCCGCTCTACTTGGAACAGAATGTGGGGCCTGAGGGTATCCTGGCTCCCCCTTGTAATTGCATCATTCCCGCTATTAACTACAGAGAGCAGGTTTTTTATTTTTTAATAAAAGCTTCCTGATACGCATTCCTGAGCGGTGGTTTAGGCTGCAGCTACTCAAACTGGGATGCAGCCAGATGCCGAGGCCTTACGTTTCCTCCGTGTCCCCCGTTTGGATGGGGCTCGTGGCAGAGAGGGCTCGTTGCATGCGCTCGCTGGCTGCAGCGGGGATGCTTGGCTTCCTTCAGGCAACCGAACCAGGATGTTGTTGTAATATCCTGTTGCTTTCAGGTGAGAGGTAACTCGGAGCTTGCTCTGCTCGCTTTACAGCTGGGATCTTGGGCTGAGGTTTGGTGGTACAGATCTGAGACTCTTGGGGAGTGTGATCAGGAAATGGTGAGCTGAAGGGTATTACTTGAGAGTTGTTGGAAAAACTTAGGAAAATAAGCTTTGCGGTTCGCTAACTGAAAATAATAATGGAAGAAACGCTCCAGGGCACTGTTGAGTAGCAGCACGACGTGGCATTTGGTGTTCCGGCCTTCAGCAAACATGACGTCTCCAGGAGCTGCTGCGCGGCAGCCGGTGCCCACGCCGGCTCAGGGGTTCTGGTGGAGCCCAGCGCTTTGGCTTGTTGCAAATCTGCACCTTCCCGGGTATCAGGTGGTGCTGATCAGTGCTCTGCCTTTTCTAGCAAAATCAAGACTGGAGGGGGAAAGCTATTGGGAGGAGATGAATAAATTCCAGTCTGCTCTTTCCCAGCTACTCGCTGGCAGACAGGGGAGTCCTGTCAACTTTGAGGATCTATTGTCATTTTTGTAGTAGGGCTGCATTGACGTGACTGCATCTTGTTGTGGGTCAGCGTGCATAAAAACCACAGGCGAGCGGGGAACCCCCTGCAGTGGTGTCCAGGCCTTAGTTCTGCGCCTGCTGGAACGGGGTTTCTGCTCTAACGTGGTTGTGCAGGATGCAAAGCTCTAACAATCCCCGAGTGGCCGTGGGTGCTGCCCTCGGCGTCCTCCCCGAGCGCCCTGGCTGCTGCCGGGCCGTGTGCTGACCTGGGGAACAGCAAATACGCTGATTGTGCTTCCAAACGCTCTTAATTAGTGCAGCTAGGAAATGGACATAAAAATACAATGAGACTGCAAAGAGATGTCAGATGAAATTTTGAATGTGTGGTGAGGGCTGCAGATGGTGGTGGCACAGAGATGCTCCCGTCCCTGAGAGCTCTGCGACGGTTCCCTTACCAAAATGCTTGGTTGTATGATGATGATTATTATTAGTGAAGAGTTGCAGACAGGTGCTGCCCGGGACTGACCTCTGCTCGCAACCCAAGGAGCGGGTTTTCCTCTCGCAGACCGTGTTGCACGAGCAGGTTCACCGAAGGCTCCGCAGGTTTGCAGTGAAACCCCCCATGTGAATCACCCCACCCTGGGTTAGGAGGGCGCTTGCGATGGGGGAATGTGTGCTGGATGGCGTGCTGGGTGGTGTGCTGGATGGCTGGATGGCGCGCTGGATGCTGGATGGTGTGCAGGTGCGGGGCTGCGGGGGCCAGCAGGCGCGTGGGCTCAGCGAGCAGCGCGGTGCGGTGCTGGCCGGGTGAGCTGCAGGCTCCTCGCAGCAGCGAAAGGGTCTCTGCGTGCTCTGACTCGTCAGGCTGGTTGTAAAGAAAAAGGACAATTAAAAAAAACCTATTTTTCTTCCATTTTTGCCTTCCTTTGATGGAAACACTTGAAACACCTTTTTAACTCTACATTTTAAATGCTTTCTTATAGCCATGAAAATACAGCCTTGTGTGGTTTTCAGGTCTTTTTAATTTTTAAAAGCCTTCCTTATTGCTTCTTCGTAAGGAGAAATTTTTAGATTATGCGGAGAAGCAAATGTGACATTCTGTTCAATATTAAAAGTTCATTTAGGGCAGAACCAAAGACCAAGGAAAGTGTCTCTTCTTCTCCTGTACCTCCTTGTGCTGTAACCGGCCCCGACACCTCCGCAGGCTCCGGCGCTGCCCGGGACGCGGTGCTGACGCAGCCAGAACAGAGCCTGCCGTGTCGCAGGGCTGCGGAGCAGGCCTGGGCTTTGAGAGGCGGAACTGGTGCCGCCGCCCAGTCCTGGCCATGAGCTGCTTTGGGTGCTCGTTTCTTGAAGGAATGCTGTGGTCTTGTGCTGACGTGGGCCAGAGCAGACTGTTAAAAATAGCAGATTAATTCAGATTGTGGTCGTGGAAACGAGATGTTTCCCTAGGACAGCTCTTGTCACTGCTGGGGTTGATAAAAGCCGTTGGTGCCATGAAGCTGGAGAGAAGAGTAGGGTTGGGTAAATATATATGTACGTGTAGAGATCCAGGATGGTCTCAGCCCTGTAGAAGAGAAAATGCATCTCTGCCGTAGTCCTCATGGTCCGCGCCCTGCCCACCACGGTCACTGCAGCTCCGGTTCGCAGCCCTGTCCTGCGTCCCGCGGAGCCGGCTCAGCGCTTCCTCAGCTGCCCGCTCTTCATCGGGGTGGAGACTTAATTATGCAATTGCAACTTTCTATAAAATGCATCATAAAGCCCATCATGCCTTATATTGGCTTGAAGGAGTTATTCCAGCCTCTCCGGTTGTAGAATAGACTCTTTAGGAAACTGCCTAAATTAGTGTTTTTCTTGGAGCAGTGCTAGTCAGCCCCACAGGTTGCTAATAAATAGTTCATAACCTTCTGTGAAGCGTTATTAGAATAATGAAAAAGCGGCAATGCCCGGCTCTCGGTGGCCCCAGCGCAGCCCAGCAGCCGTTAGAACCCCCCGAATCGTGGGCCTGACATAAACTCGGGCTTTTCTTACTGACTTGGAACTTCTTCTGCCCTTAAATCTCGTTTTTTTTAATAGCTAAAATTTATTTTTGTACTTTCAAAACACGTACAGTGAAAGGTTTAAAAATATCTAGTATGCATTAATTTAGCATGAACTCTTTCATCGGGGGTGAGGAAACACTTGTCTGATTCTAAGTCGGAAGAGTGGGAGGAGAACCCGTGTTGCCACCTGCCTCGGTTCCTGTGTTCGATCCCTCCCGTTGGTCCAACAATAAGCAATGAGGGGGGAAAAGGACACAGCAGTGAGCTGGAGAACGGGCGGGTGCTCGCGGGCTCTCAGGTACCTGTCGGCTCTCAGGACTCTTCATTCTGCTAGTTTGACATTATTGAAGTTGTGTTTCCCAAACTGTGCTGCGGGTTAAAGAGAGAATGACAGCTTGATCTTTATTTGTCTGTGCAATATTTATGTATGTAAATTGCTAGTGTGTTTGCCTTTATCTCCAGATATAAATACAAGATATGTACACAAATATAATGAGGCGGCACAGGAAGCTCGTTTTGTTTAAGCAAAACGCAGCGCATTAAGCCGTCATGCCCTGACACTCGTCTCATAGTGGAGACAAAGAGGGAAGTGTCTGGCTGTTGTTGGGAGACATGGAGTTGCCGCTTTCCACGGCGGGTGTTGCGGCTCTAGCACACTTGATCATTGGGGGTCTATGATGATATTTTCTCTTTGGGTGAAGACTGAAAAAAGACAAAGACTAAAAATAAATATATATCTATTTTTGCTGTGGCTGTGGAAACATGGTTAGTTCTACCCAGCAGGTGGCTGAGGGACCCGATCGGCAGAAACCAGCAGTGCTTCCAGTGCAATCAAAGTTAAGTGCAGAAATTTAATTAAATGGCAGCAAGGCTGGCAGAAACTTTATAAAGCAGCAGCGCATTGTCAAATTCAACAATTATTTCAAAGAACACAAGCCACAGATGGCGTCTAATTGATAAATTAAGGTTCTGGTGCCTGATTCCGCTTACATTTAAAGGTTCTCTTTTCTTAAACAAAACCTTAAGGTTTGAAGGCTGCGTCGCTGTTGTGGAAACACGCCGAGCTGGGCTGTGTGTTTGGATTTGCTTTAGTGTGGAGCGGGGAGGCGGTGCAGGTTTTCCTGGGTGTGCTGGGGAGGGACCGGGCGGGGTTTGGGGTGGCTCCAGCTCGCGGTGCTGGGCCGGCAGGCACCGCGCTCGGCTTTCCAAGCGTCCAGCCTGCCTGTCCGCACCCTGAAGCTTCTGTCCCTCCGGCCCTCGCTACCAGCAGCCACAAATCCTTCGGAGCCCCGTACCCTCCCGTGCCAGCCCTTTGCAGCGCGAGGCCGCCCATCGCGGGGGAACCGTGTCTTGTGGCCGCTGTCACTCACATGTATTGCGTGTCTTTTGGGAGCGTTCTGGGCTAGTTTTGCGTTCGCCCCCTTGCTTGGTGTGGTGAGGGTTCCCCACCACGTTGTGAGCGCATCTCCGGGTCCCGCCGGAGACGTCCCGGGTGCCTGGAGAGCTCAGGAAAGCAGGCAGACCCCGCTCTCCCTCTTTGGAAACTGAAGATATATCAGGGATGTTCCGTCTCTGTGTGTTTCTGATTTCCGTGTGTAAATACAGCTCGCTCGCCGAGGTTCAGCACAGCACTTCAGAGGAGGGGCAGGAAAGATTGAATCCGGCTCTTCAAACACACTTGGCGTGTTGTCCTTTGAGCTGGAGAGTGGCGCTTCCCTCTCACAGCGAGCGTCTGAACAAGGACGGGAGTTGAGACGGAAAGGGCATCAGACTACATAATAGATACGTGTAGTCTAAATCTATACACGGTATTCTTTCCTCTCTTGAGAAAAAAAATTTGCTTTCCAAACTTTTACTTTTTTCTTTATTTAGGCAATTTTAGAGGGCGAATGCACGAGGGAAGCGAGCATTTCATTATACATGTTGTAAACCCAGGGCACAGCTTCCCTAATTGCCCCTCCGAGTGTGTTATGTGTCCTTTTTGGCATTGCCCTTCTGCTGGTAAACTCTCCATTAGCCGCATTCTACATGATGGAGCTGAATCGTTCCGAGTGATGCAGCTGAGTGGGTGCTTGTTATTTTTGGTTACTAATAGCAGTGAATTCAGTGACTCGCCTGCTCCCTTCCCCCTGCCTGCCCTCCCGTGCCTAAATATATCCGAGCAGCCGATGAGCACAGGCACCGGCGCTGGGCCTGTCACGCTGACTTAGCTGGGCACGGCCTAAGCTACCGGCTTGGCTTTTTGAGGTTTGAAAATGTATTCAAATAGTGGCATCATGATTTGACTTGCAAATAAGTACAGTGTGGTAATGGGGCCCTTGGACAGAAAGAATGATGCAGCACTTTACACAAATATATGTCTCCTTCCCATGAAGCAGATTAGAAATAATACAATCCATGCTGATGTTTATGGCTCCATGCTTAGTGAACAGAGACGGTTTTGAGTTTTCATTAATGGTGGATTTTGCAGTGTTTAATGGAACAAAGAAAAAACACCAATGGAAATTAAAGAAATGCTAATGCCTTCCTAGGAAACTTAGAAAACATTTGGTTTAGAGGCAAATCTGCTCTGGTCGTCGTTTTCTCTCCTAATTTTTTCCCCTTCTCTGGGCTGGTTGGCTGATTGGTTCTTTAGAGCAACACTTAAGTGAGCACATTATCTTTGTTGCTGCTCCTTCCCCAAGTGGAGGCGCTGGCCTCGCCGGTGACGGCACAGCTATTTCCACAGCAACCAGGCAGGATGTCACCAATTCGGAAGTGTGATTTTACATGCAGAACAGCAGCAGGAGCAGATGGATATTGGAAACAAAGTCCCCACCCCCTCCCTTCGCCTCCTTACCCTTCCGAGAGCAATAAAAGCACTTTCACAGCGTCTCCCCTGCAGATCTTCATCCCTCGCCTGGATCGTTCGGGCCGTGCGGCTGGAGAGCAGCGTGGGCGCCGGGGCGGGCGCGGGGAGGCGCTGTGCCGCGGTCAGACCAGGCACCGGTGCAGGGGAAACGAGCTCGCTCGGGCATCTCGGCTCACATTCAGCCTGGAAGTTGTTTCATTAATTTTGGTGGTGGCTTAGTGCTATTAATCCTGAACCTGACAAAACGAACGAGCCAAACCTCACCTGAGGTATTCAGGCATATGTGGTTGCCATCTTGCATTAGAAGTTTAGCCTAACACCCACCCACCGTTTGGGCAAAAGCCTCAGGAACATACGCTCAGGCTGTTTTCTCAAAAAAGGTGATGTTGGAAGCAGACACAGAAAGGGTTTTGCATTTCATAAAATCCGAGGTCAGGGCCTCTGGTTCGGAGAACACGGAACTGGTTCGGTGTCCCGGTTGGGGTGCAGGAGAACCAAACAAGCGGTTCCCTGTGCTCGCTCTTGCAGCCTGGCAGGCGCGGCTGAAGCCAGGTGCTCATCTCGGGCTTGCACGAGGCAGTGGTGCGGAGCTGACCCTGTCAAGGTTGAGGTTTCCATGCTGGGGAGCACTGGTGAGCTGTGGAAACGGGCCGCGGCGATGCCGGTGCCACTCGGCGTCTCCTGTCCTGGTGCCAGAGCGAGGGGCTGCCCGGCTGCCCCGTCGCTGATCCGCGAGCACCGGCCCTTTGTCGCGGCCACCTGGGACCCGGCCTTTCCTCCCGTCACAGTAACCGTGTCACCTCTCTATGAGCCTGATTGATCTCGTGGTGCTGTAATACGCGACATGGGGGTTCAGCCAGCGTGCCAGGTGTGCAAGGGACGTGCTGCTGTGGGCACAGCGCCGAGGAGAACCCCGGGGACCCCCCGTGATCTGCTGCCTGAGCTGGTGCTTGTTCCTGCAAAGCCTTGGGCAGACTCTCCCATCAGGATTTCACTTCCAGTTAAGCGCTTGTGTGTGTTACAGCCGCTCCAACACCGGTACAAGAAGGACACAACCCTGGGGACCCCTGGGGTGCAGAGCCGCGTGTGAACCGGCCGTGGGTCCTGGAGTTGCAGACTCTGCTCTGGGGCTGAGCCGCTCAAAATGACGCCCACGGCTCAAGTTTCAAAGGAGTTGGGTGTCAAACTTGCACTGAATTGAATTTCAGTGTGAGCCGGGTGTCTATTTTTGTCTCGTTAGGGTTGCAGACCGAGATCCTCTTTGTGTTTTTATTTTGTGATTTGATTTTGAAAACACCAGCTGTGATCCGCTATCGTGTTATTGGTATGGATCACGTGAAATGTTAATTAGCTTGCGTGAAGGGAAGTTTTGGTAATTGATTTAATATACAAGTGCCCCTCTGCTTTCTTTGGCTTATGTGCTGGAAAGATTATATTACAAACTTTGTGTTATAAGGGAGATTAAAATGCATTTTTAGGATTTTCTTGAAATCAGAAAGTGAAGTTTGACTGTTCAGGTGAACGGTGCTATTGATATTTCACCATTTCAGATAAAAGGAGAAAATAATATCTTTATTATGATTAGCTTAACGGAACCAGTCGTAGGTGACTCAACAAATCCAATGCTCTTTGGTTCAGCTGGCCGCGAAGCACAATCCTCTTGCCATGAACGTTCCAGCGTGTGTTCTATTGGAAAAGGACGCGAAGGGTTTAGATAGGAGCTCGTGGAGGGAGCGTCCTGTTGCTGAACCACGTGCTCAGCCTCGGTGCGAGTTAATCATCCTCTTCCTGTTTGTTTTCTTCAAAACGTTACGGGATTTTCTCTTGCTGTTACTCTCCCACAGCATGTACTCTGAAGGCTGTCATTTTGTGTGGGGCGCTGGCCGAGGGGCAGCCGGGCCCGGGGCTGCCGCGGGACGCTGCTCTGGGGCCGCTCGCTTCAGTCAGGGCCTGTCAGATAAGGTTGCTATTTTAGGAAGTTCTCTTTTCCTTCCCCCCTCTCCTGGTCCATCTCGTATTCATCTGCAGTCCCCCTCCTTTCACTGTCATTTCAATCTTCCTCCCAGTTAATTGGCTTGGGAGATGATGCTAATTTGCCTCGATTGGGGCTGCCACCTTTGCCTTCTCCTCATTGGCATGCACGGGTGCTCTCCTCACCCCTCTCCTCCGTTCCCGAAAGGCCGGAGGCAGGTTCCTCGTGCTTCAGCGAGAAGAACCCAGGCCCGTGGGGCAGTTCTGCAACAAGTGCTGGTGTCCCCGAGGGCCGGGTTTGATTCTCGGTGCAGACGTTACCGTCAGCAACAGGACTTGGTCGGTTTACCTATTCCGAGCTTTTGGTCTTCCCTTCCACCCCGTCCCTCGGGCACTTAGTTTCTGTTTTTCTTGTCTGCGTTCTTTTGTGCTTCTTTAAAAAAACAATGAAATATTTAAAAAACCCTCCGGACTCTTCAGGTAACTCCATAAGAAATAACAACAGCACTGATATTAATACCTGCTCTATCTGGGACAGGCTGTTAGTGCTAGAAATGATCCCTATTCTCCCCCTGTATTTTACAGATGAGCACTGAAAAGCGTCTTTATTCAGTGTGACTGTTGCTATTATGTGGCGAGGCATTCAATAAAAGTTGTGATTTATGAGATGTGTGTGGCCGTTGTTGTTTTTTGCTCTGTCATCTATCAGGGAGAGAAAAGCCAGGCCTGATAATTCTTGGCACCCAGCTTTTTCGGTTAAGAATGTCAGCTGTCAGGCTGTCAGGAGAAGTTATTTCTCTGGGTTTGTTAAATAGGCAGCGATGCCGCCTCTCGCTGCGCCGCGGCGATAAGGGAGCGCTTTCTGTGCTGCCGGGAAGTGTGTCCCATGGCAAGGCCCTTAGTGTGCCCACTTAAACTTCAGTGCTTTGTGTTTTCAATGTGTGACAGCACTTGATTGCTTAATATAAAAACGCATTCAGTTTCTTTCTTGCAGCTTTTATGTGGGTTTTTATTCCTTTCTCTCTCACTGAATGGAATGCCTTTTTTCTTCCCTTCTCTGTGACTAGGTATTTTAAAGGTGCTCTTTTGCAAAATATGCGCACATTAGATAATCTGGTGTTGCATAAAAACTCTTTCATATTTTGGGGGCTTCATGTGTGCATCAAGTAGACCTAATTGAAGACAGCGGCTGTTTGTCACAAATGTGAATATAAGGATGGGGACAGAGGGAAGAATTATGTTAAACACCAGGGCGATGGCGGTTTTTTCCTTATTAGTTATTTGCAGAAATGTATCAAAAAGTCATTTTGATGCAGTGTACAATAGAATCACAAACTTGTGCTTTGCATCCTAAGTGCCTGGTTAGAGCACAGTTAGAAGCTGAAATGGTTCCTCGATTAGTCCCTGGAGTCCTATATCAGTCTTTAACTCTCAGCGTGTGGTCTGTGATTTAACAATGGATGAAGGATTGCTGAACTCGAGCTGAATGTATAACCTGACATTTTCAAACCTTCAACCCCTTTGCTTTCTCCTCTCCCGTTCTTCCCGGAGAAGATCCATCACACCCTCGCCACAGTGTATGTGCCTGCAGGGCAGAACTCTGGAGCTGGAAAGACTGGCAGACTGCGGTTCATAAAAATGGGCAGCAAATTGCTATCGAAAAGAGGCAAGAAAGGTGTCTGGCTGCCCTGAGCTCGGGGCTGTTGTGTCGGGGCTGTAAGTTCTCGCGGAGGACAGGAGGGAATTGGTCCTGACTTTATTCTCAGCTTCCCGTGGCTGTGGGTGCAGCTGGGATGGCCTCCTTATTTTCATGCTGGTAGCCTCCATGTGAAAGGAAAACATTTCCCATGCATTAATTCGGTCTGGACGGCTCATTTATGTACTGTAAATCACTGTAAATCCCGGGGGTGTCGATGTTGTGGTTTGCAGGGGGTTCATTCCAGCTGATGTCACCGGTGAGCGTGTGGAGCGAGAGCGGGTCGGGCGGGCTGGGGCGGTTGCTGATGTGTCCACCTGGTCTGCGTGCGCGGGGCAGGGAGGCCGCGCGAGCTCCGGTGCGGGCTGCTGGCGCTCTGCCTCTTCTGGAGCCGCCGCTTCGTGTCCCACATTTCCTTCCCCCAAATCCTCACTGTGCACAGGGAGCTGTGGTGGAACCGTCCTGAGCGTCAGTCGTACCGCGGTTGTGACCTGGTCAGTAGCACCGAGCTCGGCAGTGTCGGGGGCTGAGGGTCCCTGAGCTTGGGTGCTGTGCCTGGAGTTGGGCCGGGCTTAGTTCTCTCTTGTTTGTGGAAGCACCCCGAGCTGCTGTGGGGAGAGGATGCGCCGTAAGCAAAGCCCAGTGCTGCCCGGTGCCGGTGCTGGCACAGCCCACGGGGAGCTGAGGAATGAAAGGTGGCTTGTTCTGGTGGACAGAAGTCAGTCTCAGCCCACCAAGGTCTTGCTTAGAGATGGTCTCATTAGCGTCTGGGTGCTGAGTCACACTGTGTGTTCTGCCATCCAAATGCCAATGTATAAACACATCCGTTTTTGCAGAATCTCTTGCCAAGTACTCGAGTTTACAATGTTAACAGCTTTGAATAAATTCTTCCTGGAGATAACTGATTTATTAGGCTCCTACCCTTCTGAAGGCAGAGCTAGTGACAATTAACAAACAAAGCAGCATGAGGCAGTTATCATTCTGGGTAATAAATCTCTCAGTGTTGGTTACCACTTGCTAATGGGCTCTGGAAGTAAAACTGCCCGTCAGTCAGAGTGAGCCGGCACCGCTGATCCCTGTGTGTGTGCGCGGCACCACTGATCCCTGTGTGTGTGCGCGGCACCGCTGATCCCTGTGTGTGTGCGCGGCACCGCTGATCCCTGTGTGTGTGCGCGGCACCGCTGATCCCTGTGTGTGTGCGCGGCACCGCTGATCCCTGTGTGCGCGGCACCGCTGATCCCTGTGTGCGCGCGGCACCGCTGATCCCTGTGTGTGTGCGCGGCACCGCTGATCCCTGTGTGTGTGCGCGGCACCGCTGATCCCTGTGTGTGTGCGCGGCACCGCTGATCCCTGTGTGTGTGCGCGGCACCGCTGATCCCTGTGTGCGCGGCACCGCTGATCCCTGTGTGCGCGGCACCGCTGATCCCTGTGTGTGCACCTGGGCGTGGGGTGGGGACGATGTGGGTCCATGCTGCCCCGTGGCGGTGCCAGCTGTGCCGCGGTGCCGGGGGTTCCACCGCGTGCCCGCGCCTGGTCTCGCCGGACGTGCGGTTGTGCAAACCTGCGACCTGCTTGGGTTGGGAACAGTGGTCGAAGGGCGGTGACAAAGTGCGTTAGTTCCTCAGCTCTGGGGTTAACGTGCTGTGAGCAGGTGAGCCATATTGATTGTGCTGCCGTTGTACAACAGCGGCCACGTGGAGTTCGAGGCAGATTGAGCGATCCCTCGTTTTTCTTTGGTTTTCCTTGGCTGGAGCCGGATCTCGTTCCCTCGTGCGGAGGGACAGCCCTCGGCGTGCAGTGCTCTCCCCTCGGCGCGCCGTCCTCCTCTGGCTCCCGTCTCGCCGGTGCAAGGCTGAGAAACGAGCCCGCCAAGCTTTGGTCGGTGGTTCCTGTTGTTCCCCAGCGGCATCTTTGTTCAGATAAACAATTGGTCCGAGACCTGTTAGCGTGGTTTCCAGCATCAGGGAGATATTTCTTGCTGGGTTTGTAAAAATGATCTAAATGGATCCGACATCCTGGCCATAAAACATCTGTAACATTACACATTTAGTTATGTTACTAGAGACTTGAGTTCATTTTGATGGGTAGTATTTTATCTGCTACTTTTCCCCTTCTGCAAGCAAAGCTTTCTGCAGAGGAGGATTTATAGAAATATATTTCCAGCACAAGAAAAGTCATGCACATTAAGATGTTGGAGTAAAGGAGAAATAATGTCTCTTTTTGGAGACCGTGGCTGATTTATCTGTGGCGTGGTGGTCTGCTCTGACCTTCCGAGCTAGGAATAATATTTTTTTATTCTTCCTTTAATAACAATAATGTCAGTAACGACGTCTTGCACTGTTCCAGCATCTTCAAATCAGCCTTTCAGCGGGTTAGACATTTAATGAGTGAAGCCTCACGGGCTCCATTGAGCTGTGGGGATATATTTTTGTTCTTCATTTCGTGGAAATCAAGGGACGTAGCGCTCGATGGTGCAACGTACTCAACCTAATGAGCCTTCTCCAAACGCTGCGAGTTCAATGGTGTTACGTGCCAAGCTGTGCGGTCCCCAGCAGGTTCCTCCCCAGACTCTTTGGTACATCAGCCCTATGGAGACCCGGCTGACCTGCCCCGTGGTCGGTGGGTGAGCAAACATCCCCCCGGGCCGCGAGCTGCGCGGTGCTCCCGCCTTCGGAACAAGTGCCGGTGTTTCTCGTCTTGCTTCCCCTCTTCCTCCTCCGTGCTGCTCCTCGGGGCCCTTTGATTCCTCCTTAAGGGTTATTTGCTCTGCTTTAGAGCGACAACTCTCGCTCTCTCCGTGGCCGGTGGTTCCGTGTCTGCCCTGGGTGCTGCCGTTCCTGCCGCACACCCACCGCTGCGGGACGGGATCCGAGAAGACGTGGCGTTTCTTAAACTCGTGAAAGTATTTCAAGAGCAGTAGTAAGCAATTCTGAACGTTTTGCGCGATTTCAGTGGTCTCGCATCAGAGGAAAAGATCCCCCGGTGAAATGCGAGCGGCGTGTTGCAGAGACATGGGCTTGACTCAGCAGATGAAGTAAAACTGCTCATCAGTAACTGATTGCCATGTGCGTCTAGATTATGTAGATGAAATTAATCAAGGCTAAGGGTTAAAGTTTTCCATTTGTTCTTTTCAGAGAAATCATCTGGAGTGTGTTGGGAGGGAGGTAAATTGCTTTACACATTTCCTTCGCTGTGAATTTTTCTTGTTTTAGCAGAACGTTATCTAGAATCTGAACAGAGAGCTCTCATCGCTGATTTGACAGGGTTAGAATGAAAAATTAGTTGATATTAACTTAGAGGTATTTAAGTCGTGTGTGCGTTCTGCACTGCAGAGGCTATAGACTTCTCCTTGCAGCGACCTCGGTGTTGGGATCTGAGTGAATTTTGTAAACTCCTACAGGGTGTGCGCTTCTCTTCGTCTCCAAATGGGACTGCGCTGTTGGAATTTGTTAAACTCTGTGCTGAGCCTCCAGATACACTCCTTCCTCCTCCTTTTTGTAAGAAAAGAGGACTGGGATGCTTTGGGAAGCTGCTGAGCCTCGTTTCCCACCTGGACCCACTTTACGCCCCAGTTCACCCATGGGCCCTCGGTGCACGTCGACCGTGGCCGTGCCCTGGGGACACGTCCTGCGCGGGACACAGGCTCCCTGCCCGCAGTTTGGATTTGGCACACACTGTTTCCAGAAGACAGTGCAACATTAACCAAGGAATTGATGAACGTTGTAGTGGCCGGTTAACGCTGCGTTCCCATCAACTGTTGCTGCCATGGCTTTGAATGGGAGGTCCCCGGGCAGAACGCCATCGCTCTCTGTCTCTCTCTGTACAATGTCAAGTTTTGCCAGTAGCCTGTAGATTTAGGAGCAGAGTCTTAATTGCGTCCCACTGGGACCTTTGTCCCTGCATTACATGGGCATTGCAAAGATCCCGCCCCTGGTATGTAGTTGTGTTGGGCGGCGATCTCTGTTTGTGGTCCTGAGATGCATTCCTTTAAAAATTCATCATCTTCATTTAAACAATGCAGTTTTTAAGCACTGCTGCATGGTAATCAGGCATGTTAGATGAGCTGTCTGTGCTCAGGGGATATTTAGGGTTACCTTCCTTACCATACTGTGCAGGAGAAGCCAAAGCAACCGGGAGGATTTAAATAGGTCTTTCTCTCTGCTCCCTTCTCGCTGCCTCTGTGCTTTGTTTCTGGAGCGCACCAAAGAGTTAATGAGCACAGGAGGAGGGAGCAGCCCTAAGGGATGTGATAGAACTGGTTCTAGCCAGGCTGGGGGGCTGTGATCTATTCCTGTTCTCCGGAGGGTGTGAAGTCTGGCTCTGGTGAATTTGACTGTATCTTTAGATATGAAGCTTGAAGGCAGATTTTGCTCAAAAAAAACCGCTGAGCTCTCACAGCTGGGGCTGATTTTGAGGAGCTTGGATCTCCACGAAGGGAGCTCCTCGTGGCGGGGCACGCGCCCGCCTTTCTGTGCCGGGGCTGCGGGGGCCCCCGCCCGGGCAGCAGAACCTCCTGCATGGGCTGAGCTGCAGGGCAGGACAGGGAGGCGGGCAGGAGGGCTCTGCTGGACCCGGCCACACTTGCTTGTGTTAGGCCGAGGATGGCTTTGGCTATTGCTGCCAATTCATCTGGCATGTACAAATCATTTGTGTGTTCTGCCTCCTGCCGATAGCGCAGTCATCGAGGGAGGAAGAGAAAACAGCAGCCAAAACTGACCCTCCCAAAGTTAACAGCGAAACCAAAGACAGCCAAAAACTCGCAGTGTAGCAGGGTCTAAGTTATCAGCTTCGTTTATGAGTGGATTGGGAGAATACAATCCATCTGTATTTTCCACAGAAATCAAGGGAAGCGATTTACCCCGCTGGGAATCTGTGCTGCTTGTTCGGATTAAAGAGCCCGCTGGTTGCTGCAGACCTGCCTGTGGCTCCGGTCAGTGCTCATGGGATGACATGAGCTTACGCAGGGTCGGGCACAAGCTATTTGCACCGTGTAAGTCTTGCTGAAATCCTAGTTTGAATACCTAAGCACGCTGTGCGTGGCACACGAAGCCATGCTGCCTGTGCACAGGACTGAGCTCCTCTTGCCGGTGTGGGCTGGAGAGTCTCATATGTACCAGCCGATGGTCCCAGCTCTGGGAAACGCTCCTTTCTCAGCGTGGGCTTCGCATCGTGTTTCACTGCGGTTCTTAATAGCGTTTTGGAACTTGCTATGAGGATCCCGGAGGCAAAAAAAAAACCTGGAGAATTGTTGCTTATGGTTTGTGCTCTGCCAAAGAAGCCTGGCAATTCAGTTAACAAGATCACTTCCCCATTACATGAGTTATTGTTGTTTTTAATTAGAGGTAATGCTGTAGTTTGAATGTACAACACAATGGGGTATAAAATGCAGTTCAGGATATATACCAAAGATGATTTTTCCAATTATAAACCTATTTAGAAGGCGGATACATTAGAAATGATGAAATGCCAAAGTGCAGATGAGGTGAGCAGGCCGGAGTACGCACACACCCACGCGTGCACGCTGTTGGACGGGGCAGAGGAGAGCGCTCTGGAAAACAGTTATATATGCATAATTAGTTTAATCTGAAATTAATGCTAATTTTGGCAATTTACAATGGTAGACTCACTATTAGTACTGCAGTTCGCTTGCACAGTATGGAGGAGTTGAGGATGCGAAGCCTCGGTGGGTTCCACAGAGGAGGCCCCGGGCACCTGAGCCGCTGCCCCGGGCCAGGCCGTCCCGTTCCCAGCAAAGAGGTGCTGGTGTGCGGAGCATCCCGCTGCTCCTGCCGCCGCCGTCCGCACTTGCCCGGGTCACTTCCGACTGCACCCGCACCTTTGGGGAGCCCAGTTTCCAAGCACGCAGATTTAATTTGCAACAGGACCTGGTAGCGACACGCTGAGCATCCTGTCAGTGCTGGCTGTGGGTGAGCACCCCTCCTGCCCAGCCGCGTCGCCTCCTGAGCCAGGAGCTCTGTGCTGGAGTGGGGGGAGAACAGCAAAAGAGGGGCTGCAGCTCCTGTGTTGGAGACAGACTGGGCTTGGCTCTGGAAAGAGGGGTGAGTACTTGTTGCTTGAGATTCTGGGAATTCTGCGAAATGTTTCATCAGCTTAAAACCACCTGTATTTGTTCCTAATAGTCATAATAACAAGAAGGTTTCGGGGTGGGGAGCCCACCAGGAAAGCGAAGCGCAGAGCTGGTACGCGAGTAGGCAGAGGTATTAATGGACACTGAACCGGACACTGAACCAGACACTCTGACTTTGCAAAACTGCAGTTCCTGCGTCTTACCCGGGTCACTTGTGCTTAGCCCACATGGTGCAGTGATGTTTTTGAGTGGGATGAGACTTGTATTTCCAGCTGCTGAATCTTCAGCCTGTTGCTTAGAGAAGATTTACCTTGTATGCCCCAAACTGATTTAATCACAACCTTAACCTTGCAAGAAGTGGCCTAAAAGCAGCAGACCTGCCGTGCTAAAGCAGGGTGGTTTTTTCGCGCTTCTGCACCGCCCGGAGTGTTTGCTTGGTTTCAGAACACAAAGGCGAATGTATTTTCCAAAATACCAAAAGCCAAGCCAATAAAGAGGCTGTAACCTTGAATGACTCTTTGCAGTAGTAGTCACACGTGTTTTGATTAACTGCAACACTGGCACAATGTACAAACAAAGCAATTCCGCAGGTACTTACAATTAACGGACTTTAGAACCAGCCTTAGATCTAACCGTCCCATCAATTCCTTCTGCAGGGAGGCAGACGCCTCCAGTAACAACAGCTCCAAAAACATTTAGTAGCTGCGTTTTGGAGAGCCCTGCAGTACTGAATGATAGATGTATTATACTGCAAATTTAAACCAAAGCCGTGAAGCTGCAGGTATTGTGGTTTCTGAGTGACCTCGACCTCTTGGAGTCATTCATACAACATGGAGTTGTGATTGATTCACACAAATCACTTCATATTGGGCTTTTTGTTATAATAAAAAAATAATTACAATGGGTGTTTTCTCAGCTCTACAGAGCGGTGCCCCGCGGGGTGTTCTCCTCCCACAGGGTGTTCGGTGCCCCACGGGGTGTTCTCCTCCCGCAGGGTGTTCGGTGCCCCGCGGGGTGTTCTCCTCCCGCAGGGTGTTCGGTGCCCCGCGGGGTGTTCTCCTCCCGCAGGGTGTTCTGTGCCCCGCGGGGTGTTCTCCTCCCGCAGGGTGTTCTCCTCCCGCGCCATCGCAGCCCTGGGCAACCAGGGGTTTGGGGACTTTCGGGTTAACATCAGTTTTCTCAGAGCTCGTGTGTGAATGTGCCTGTGCCTGGTCCTGGCAATCTGATGTGCTTTAAGATCTTTTTCACTGGTGATTCAGGGGCTGATACGCAGCGGGTTACCTTGGTATGGTAAAACCCTGAGGCAGTGAATACTTATATTTTTTAACGTGTTGTGGGCACTCCATCCTGTTTGGCTGATGCGTTTGCAGAGCTTTGAGTGTCCGCTCTGGGCTGGCAGACTGTGCCGAGGGGACCACAGCGTTGTTGGGCTTTGACCCTGCCCGGGTCTTGCCTGGTAACTCATCCGCTTGGCTCACGAGAGGGTTTGCAGGTTAGAGCAGGAGCTGGAGGTTTTGTTTCCAGCTGGTCCGTGTCCCACCGCAGTTATCTAATAACTGAAAATCGGTGAGGCCGCACCAGTATAGACAAGTCAGCCAGTGCAGCACCTCGCCTGGTGTTCGTGTTTGAGGAAGAAATGGCTGTTTCCAGCACAAACAGCAGATTTGTTGTCTGCTGGGGCTCTCCTGGGGCAGCCGGTGACGGGCAGCAGCCTCGTCCCTCCGCAGCACGACCGGGGCTTGTGGGGACAGGCGGCGTCAAACCTGCGCTGTGGCCTGGGCTGCTGGGGGCTGAGGACGCAGGGGACAGGGGCTGGGGATGCGGGGGACAGGGCTGGGGATGCAGGGGACACAGGGGATGGGGCTGGGGACACGCTGGTGCGGTGGGGCTGGGAGGGTCCGCGGCGGCTGGGCCGGAGGAGCCGCTGGGCCCACATGGGCTGAGGGCAGAAGCAACAAGGGGGTGGGGGAGCCGTCCCCTCAGAGCCTGGGGGAGCCGTCCCCTCAGAGCCTGGGGGAGCCGTCCCCTCAGAGCCTGGGGGAGCCGTCCCCTCAGAACTGGGGAGCCGTCCCCTCAGAGCTGTGGAACCGTCCCCTCAGAGCCTGGGGGAGCCGTCCCCTCAGAGCCGGGGGAGCCGTCCCCTCAGAGCCTGGGGGAGCCGTCCCCTCAGAGCTGTGGAACCGTCCCCTCAGAGCCTGGGGGAGCCGTCCCCTCAGAGCCTGGGGGAGCCGTCCCCTCAGAGCTGTGGAACCGTCCCCTCAGAACACGCGGATTGTAAGAGCAGACTTAATTTTGTGCTTCACTTTTGTACCGAAGAGCTGATTTCTGAAGCCATTTCCGAGCTCGCAACACATCTCTGGGCATTAAAATGTTGTGAATTTGCTTGTCATTACCAATATTTGCCTTGACTGAAGCTATTGAAACAAAGTAGTCTCTTTTTTTTTTTCCCTTAACATTCAATCTTGCTTCTAAAAGAAGTAGCTCTCCTTTTATTTCTTTCTTGGTCAAATATAAAAATGATGATAATTTCAAATACTGCTTTAGAATAATTGCTTTCCTCCCTCTTTTGTGTGACAACAGAAGCTCGGCCTCATCTTAAATCAGATCCTGGCAGGCGGAGGGCCCTTGACAGCCCTGCAAAATCCTTTAGTTACAAGTCGGCTTTAGCCAATTCTTTATTTGTAAATGACAATTTTCTACAGAAAAATATATGCTTGGGCTTCAATTTTGGAGCCTGAGATTGCAGCAGGAAAAAATAATTGAATTTTTACACTGCGATTTTTTGGTTTTTTTCTCTCTCCTTCCTAACTTAAATAAGTCAGGTGAGGCTCTGTAGAGCATGGCCGGGCGGATCGAGGGAAACGGCTGCCCTGCTGGGTTTGGATGGCAGCGCAGATGTGGGTGGTGTTTGATTTGTGCTGTGCTGAGAGAACCTGGGGCTGCTCTGAGCTTTGTGTTGGGTCAGCTCGTCACAGCCGGCGGGTCCTGGATGGCGGGTCCTGGATAACAGGGTCTGGACGGCAGGGTCTGGGTGGCAGGTCCTGGATAACAGGTCCTGGATAACAGGTCCTGGATGGCGGGTCTGGAGGACGCGTTGTCTCTGTGGGGAGGCCAGTGTCACCCATCACCTTGTCTGGACCAAACCCAGGGCCGTGGGGACTCCTGGGGGGCCCCATCCACCCCATGGGCAGTGACGCCATGAGCAGCATCGGGACCTCTCGCTGTCTCTCGTCGTTTGATTGTTTTTAAAGTGACTCTGCAAGTGCCTTTTAAACTGACCCATGGAAACTTCATAAACCATCGCTGCAGTTAGATGTAATTAGCTCTTGTCTGGCAAAGAGCATGCACTCCGTCTTTGGGGGGAAGGCGGCGCTTCTTTTTGAGACAGTAGCTGTGAGGATATGACACCCGGACTCCTTTTTCAGTTATATTTGCATTGAGAAACACAATAAAAATCATTTATTAAAAAAAAATATCCAGGGGCTAGAGTTGTTATTGAGTTGAGTGCCTTGACTCGGCGATTCTCAAATCAAACCAAAACAAGACAAGGGAAAAAAGCAGTATCTAATCAAATAGAATCTGAATTGCTTTTGTAAAGAAATATTCTCATTAACTGGGCTAGGGATGGCATCTGCAGAATATTTCTCTTTTCCACATACTGTTTGAAGTAATCTGGTTAAACCGTGTGCTTGTCTTGTAATTTCTTACAGATGGTCACGAGAACAAAGAAAATATTTGTAGGTGGATTATCAGCTAACACAGTAGTGGAAGACGTAAAGCAATACTTTGAGCAGTTTGGCAAGGTAAGTTCCTGCCCAAGTGAGCAGTGCATATTTTGAATTAGTTTTTTTTCTCCCTTTATTTTTAAAGTATGTTTTGAAAGCGAGCGCGGCGAGGCCTGCGCTCGGAGCGCCGCGCTGCTTGCCTTTCAGTGTAATGCCTCGAAGCTTCTGGAATTCCTTTTGTTTGTTGCATGTATATGTGTACGTTATTGCCAACACCTTTTACCTGCATTAAAGCAAAGATAACCATCGGGAGGTGAATTCGTGTACGTTCAGGAAGAATTTGACCCTTAGCTGAATGATGACACAGTTGTCTGCTCCATAAAATCAGCCTTCTGTTCAGCAGTGGCCAAAGGAGCAGAGAGACGTATTGCAGAGAGCTCGTTAAGTTGTGAAAATGCCTGAAGGAGCCACGTGAATAGCAAGAATGATATGGAAGTCACTAGGATATCCATTTAATTTCTTGTTAAAAAATCTTTATGCAAGATCCTGTGGAAATATATGTAGAATCCTGCCATTTTTAAATAAAAGTTTATGCAAGGAAGGAAAGCCGAACCTTGCCAGGACAGGCTTTCCAGTGAGGGAACAGCTCGACCCCCCAGGCCAGGCTCTGGCGAGCTGGAGTTTGGTGTCACTGATGTCCGTGGAGCTTCCCGTAGTCCGTGGTGCTCGGCCAGGGGCCCCGCGAGGGGCCAGGATCGCGAAGTCTGCTCCGAGAGCAGCCGCTGGTGCCACCTCCCCTGTCCCCGCTGCCCCGTGCAGCTCCAGCCCCTCTTCTGGAACGCGTCTCCTCCCGGTTCAGCGCGGGATTGCGCTGGGGCCGCAGCACGCTGTCCGGACGAAAGCTGCTCCCGTTCCTTGTACTTAGTTTGTTTCTTTTATCTGCCTTGGAAAGCCTTGGCCACGCAATATTTTGTTGAGGGCCGAGGAGGGGAGTTTATAAATGGTTCCTGTTCTGGATTGATGGTTGTTTTGCAAACCATTCATTTTATTTTCAATAATAATCTTTGATTCCAGCAGGATGTTTACAGCCTGCTGAGCCTTTTATTAAAGGCTTACATGAGCTTTTGGATGTTTCTTCTGTAGTTACTTCTAATTGCAGAACTCCTCTAACCTGTATTTTTGTAGTTAATAATAGTTTCAATATAAGTATTTTGCATATTGTCTGGATGTTGTCTTAATATAGTCTTTTTAATTTCACCATCTGGTAGTTTCATGCTCGTGATTTTACAGTCCCTGAGAACGCAGATGACCAGGCTGTGTTTTTCAGTAGTGACTAGTGACTTGGGACGCTTCGGTTCTGCTTCTGCCTTTCTTGAGACAGCCTGAAAGAGCTCTGGCTTCCCAAAGGCCTTCCTTTTGGAAAATCACGTATTTTTTTTCAAGTGTCTTGATTTGAAGGCTGAAAGATGAAGGCACTGGGAATAGTGGCAGGCGTTGTGCTGGAGGCTGGGCGGCGTTCCCTGCAGCGGGGCTGGGGTGTCCCGCCGGACTCGGTCGCATCCCTGTTTGACGCTTCCCTGTTCCAGCCCGTGAGGAGGCGGCGAGCTTGGAGACACTGGTGATCTGGCGAGAGGCCTCCCGGCTGTGTCACCGTCCCTCGACCTGGCACGCAGGCATCGCGGCTCTCTCTGCGGCTCCTTGCTGGCTGTCGGCTGACACGCGTTGGTTCGTGGGGTGTTTTGAGACGATTCTCCCCAGGGCTCTGGTTGTGAGAAGATGCGGAGCTCGTTAATGACCCTAGGAAATGGGGCCTTGTGGTGCAGCTAAATTAGAAGACTCGTTAACACAGCACAGCGGGTGGGATGCTGCGTTCAGATTTGGCTCTGGGGGACCTTCTCCTCCTCCATTCTGCTTCCCCACCTTCCCTTGACTCGCTCCCACTGCGAGTTCGGCGTGGCCGGGCTGGTGGCAGCTCTGTGCACCCCAGCGCCGCTCTCCGCTCAAGCCACTGCCATGCGAACGTGATCCATTGGCAAGGTTTGCGTTTGCTTAGTGTTCTCTTGAAATAAAGAAAATTGCATTACATAATGAACGTGTAGAGGAGCCGCCCGTATTTGATAAGAGCATCTCAGGTGACTTGCTCTTTGAAATGCTGAGCTTATTTATTGGTGTGGAAAAAATGGCTTACCTACTGCTGTGATTCCTGAAATCCTGTTTGTACTTGCTGCAGAGAAGAGCTTTGCAACCAGGGAGGGTTGTTTTGGTAACTCAAAATACACGACGTGGCTGGAACAGCTACCAGCTCTGGGCCGGGCCGACTCGCTCCTTCAGCTGGAGTTGGCAGCAAAGGGCCTAAAGTGTTGAATTTGAACTGCAGCTTTTGGAAGAGTACATGCCGGAACCTTTTACTCCAATAAAAAGAAAATTGCTTTAATAAACTGTCTTCCCTGACTTCACCGATGAAAATGCCTGCCTCGTAGAGCACCAAAATACGTGGTAATGATAACTCCTGAGACTTTGATTGTGAAATCTGTAAGAGTCCCAGCTTTCATTTTGCGGAGACGGGCGCCCTTGTTGCTGTGAGGTGCTGGGAAGATGGGGAGAAATCACCTGAGTGCAACCAAGGGGCTCGACAGAGGAGCACGAAGGGGCACGATGAGCATCTGCTGATTGCTGAGTGCGCAGAGCTGGCGGCGCGCAGCCCGCACCCCGTGGTTATCGGGGGCTCCCGGGGAGGCGTGGTGGCCCAGGTGAGGACGTGCTGGAGCATTTGAGGCTTCAGGTATCATTTAAAAAAGGGGAAAAAAGCAGCGACAGTGTCTTAAAGGCTGACCTGGAGCGCCGTGACCGGCGGCAGAAGGCCCCACGCGCTGATGAATTGCAGTTCTCTCGGGACATGCGTGTTCTGCAGCTTTTAAGCTGCAAGCAGCTGATGATAAGGACTTAGGATTCGTTTTTTTACTAGGTAATGCTCCCTGTATGGAGCTCCTGTGAAAGTAGTGTAGTCCTTATTTTGTAACTTGCAATTATACTTCACATGGTGAACTGTGTAATTAGTTTGGAAGACTTATGCCTAGTCATTGGTTTATCCTAATCGGCTTTGGCTTTTCCCAACAACAAAGTGAGCTTATTTTCCTAAGCTGAAACAACTCTGCTCCCTTTGTTCCTCTCTTTTATTGTCTCATTCCTTTCATTCTGTTTTACTGCCAAAGTTTTGTTTCATTAGGCCTACAAGTCATTTCCAATCCAGTGGGCTGCTACAATGAGGCCTTTATAACTCAGCTGCCCTGGTTCCCATGTCCCTCCTGGGCTGGAGCCAGGCCTGGCTGGTTGAAGTGCCATTTTAACCCTTTCTGTGCCATTTTAACCCTTTCTGTGCCATTTTAACCCTTTCCGTGCCATTTTAACCCTTTCCGCTTTGCCGCCGGGCTGCTCTGGTGCTGTGGGTGCAGGGAGATGAGCTGATGGACGCCAAACGGTTGCGTGCGATCGTTAATTGGTACGTTAATGTGGTCAGGCTCCAGGTACGCTTTCTGACCCAATTATCAAAACAGAATTCTGAGTAAAAATCTTCTTACTGAAAACACCGTAATTAGTCTTGTTGGGAACAGTCGTTTGAAAGACAAGGCTCCTGTGTCCTCCCCGCTCGTGTCCAGCACGTGGAGCAGGTTCTGCTAAAGGCACCTCTTGCTTGGCTTGAGCTGTTAGATCAGCTCCTTCATAACTGTTCTTGTAGAAAAAAACATGTTTTCTTGCATGGGAGAGAATACATTTAAATTAATACTTTTTTGGAAAAGAATGGTGATTTTGAAAGGAGATTTGTGAAATAGCTTAGTGGACAAACAATATTTTCATATATTGTTATTCCAAACTGTGCTGGTCTTGGTGGCCCAGTTGTTTTACTTCAAGAGCGTTGGCTCTGCATTTGGGTTTGGTTTGGTGTTTGGTTTCTTTCACAGCAATCTCAAGTGACTTTTTTAGGGAAGGGGCTGTGGCATTTGCTTTATATTTCCAATTTTCAGATGAAATTGGAACAGACCAGCGTGCATTAATTTTGCTTTCTGTTCTGGCTCGCCACAGGGCCCTCAGACGAATGGCAGGCGGTTCAGCTTTGCTCGGAATATGTTGTTTTCTCAGGAATGGCTTTCAAGGCTTGGAAGTCTTGAAACAAGCCAGGATTTCTGAATTAGTTCTCTGGATGCAAAACGTTTTGTACAGTCACTTGTTATTTCCTGCGAGATGCAAAGCAGACAGTGGCAGAGCAATATCCACTTTCTGATGATGGGTTTTCTGTGCGACAGCTGAGCTTTTGGAAGGTTGTGATTTTCCCGTCTCCTGCGGTAGCCGTGGTTTGTTTTGCAGGGCAGTTCAGTGAGGGGAGAGCGGGTCCAACCAGCACAGCCGGGCCAGGAAAGCAAAGCTGAAAGCAGCAAAACACGAGAAGGAGAATTCCCTTCTTTGGTTGTGCAGTGTTGTACATCGCAACACAGACAGCAGCGCAAATACTGACCGGTTCAACCTTTGCAGAGGATCTTTTGCGAGCAGTAGACAAAAGCCCGTCCGGTTGTGCGAGGAGCTGTGCAGGGCAGGGGAGGAGGTGCCATCCGGGCCCAGGATTCGGGTGCTTTACGTAACTTGCTTCCTACGCGCTTTCTGACAACCGCGAAAATGTAAATTGAGAAAAGAGAGCGTGCACTCCTCCTTGCTTGGCAGGGCCGGCCGGGAGGGAGCGAGTTAACTGCCCCTGCAGCATTAAGCACTCCAGTGGTTTACTTCTCCCTGAGACCCGAGTGTGGCCTCTGAAGATGGTATTACAATAGCGATCTTAGCATGAGAAAAGGTGGTTTTCTCGCCATGGGTTGGTTTGGGGGGATTTGGAGGTCTGTGCCGAGCTGGTGCTAAGGCCGGAGTCAGGAGGTACAAGGAATTGTGCTTGTGTGAAAGTGAAAGCTTAGTTAATTTAGACTTGGCATGCAGTTTGAATGGTATTGTTACCTCTGTGGGACATTGATATGTAGATTTAACAGTCAATAGATACACGGATGGTCTATTCTTAAAGTATTTGCTTTGCAGAAAGGTCATTTTTTGATTTGATGAGCTGTTAGCCTTTCACGTTCTTCAGCACTGTATTTCCAGATTTGGTGTTTGCGAATTGGTTACGTTTTATGAAATGAAGGGACAGATTTGGACTCTTATTTACATTCTAGTCTGTACTAGCCGGAGTTCCTGAACATGTGTAACATGCGGTAGAACAGAGAATGTGTTGGCATTTTCTGTGTTATAGCTGCTGCCAGCCTCGCTGGTCCCGTCCAAGGCGATTTGAGCTCCCAGCCTGGGGTTAAGTAGCTTTTAGCTCATGATATTCTTTCTTCTGAGTTACCTGCATGTACCTTGGGAGAAGTTACTTGATTGGAATCATTGCACCTCCTTAAAACAGAACGAGCAGTGGGTGGGTGTGTCACTGTTTGCAGGTTGTGGTGAGTTCGGACGGTGCAGACCCCGGGCTGCGGGGCCTGGATGTTGCGTCCATGATATTCCAGGGGATAATGAATATTCCTTTAAACTTTTGCTCTGGCGTGTGGCAGAGGGGTCAGGGAGATCGTGGTCTCTCATGGCCCAAAGCGCTTTTTATTATTTCTTCTCCCTCCCACATACGCTCTTTTCTTTTTTTAACAAACCGAGAAACCCGATCGTTGCTTAAATAGAAGTCAGTGTGTTCATTCTGTCAGTGCAAAGCTGTACACAGGAAGTCAGTTTTAGGTGGTCTGTAATAGACACACGCTTTGTGGAAGTGGTTTTGTTATAAATTAGATGGTGGTTTCTACCTAGATTTTATGAAAAGGGGAAATGGTAAGGCAGGATTTGTGGGCGTGAAGGCTGTATCAGGACTCAGCAGAAGTTTGAAGGACAGTTTTATTTCCTTTTCTAGTCCGGTTGCTGAAATGGCGAGGAAGCTCTGGTGCTGCCGTGCCATAACCCCGTGAGACCGGGGCCTTGTGGTGGGGCCAGGGCCCCGAGCACCTGTCTCCTGTTTCCCCTGTGCCCCCCGCCTGCTGCCGACTCCGGGCCGGCTGCTTTATCTGGCCTCGCGTTTCCCGGCCTCTCCTACCGCGTGGGCTCTGAAGAGCGTGGGAGATGTAAAATGCCAACGCTCACATCACAGCCTCCAGCGCTGGAGAAACCACCCGCGGCAGCACCGGAGCTGGTCTGGGTGTCCCCAGCCACAGCTCGAGCATCCTTTGTTTAAAATGTATTTAACAGAACTCTGCTGTAGCTTTCTGTTTCTTTCTTTTGTGGCTGGTGCCCTATATTGTGTCTCACAGTGAGATCGGGGAGCGGTGTCGATCCTGAGCTTGGTGACCATGGGCGACCCAGCAGCGTATCAAGAGCCCACATGCAATCAGTCATTAGTCAGGGCAGTGTCTGGGGACAAAACAGCTGGGGGAAGAGTATCCCTGAGGAACTTCATAGAAATGGTTCCGAATGTGGGGAAAAAGCACATGTGAGAGGAAGGAGGTGTGATAACGCCTGTTCACGTGGGAATGAGTGGCCGCAGCGGGTCCCTCGTACCCATTCAGCTGGCGGTGCAGAGGGCTGGTGCTGGCAAGCGATTTTGTTTGTGTGCTTGTCCTTTTCTGTTCATGGTTTTCCATTAGGGTGCCAAAAATCAACAAGGTGATTTTCAGTCAGTCCTTGAGCTGGAACGATGGAGCTTTGTTCACATGCACAATATTGAAGTACCACCAGTTTAATTAAACGTGCTGATTCTGCAGAGCTAGAATATGAAGTTGATCTGACGTCCGTCTCACACGTGTGTATCTCTGTTAGAGGAGCTTAGTATTGTGTTTTCTGGGGAAAACCACACCTGTGCATGCGCTGTTAAAGGCGAGTGGCAGCCGAGCAGGGCACGTTGGTGCCGTCGATGACCGTCTGGTACCCGGCACTGGGGACAGAGGTGTGTGCGTGTTTATAAATACAGCTTCAGAAACGGGGACAAGGGCAAAGTAGCTCAAATGAAGAGCCAGTTAAGATAATCTAAGAAGAACTGAGGATTAACTGCTGCTTAATCTGAAGGACACCTAGAATGCATGTGGCCAGTTTAGATCAAACAAACATCATCTTGTTTGTAAGGGGTCTGGGCTGAACAGGGGTTAACAGTGTTTTCAACTTACTGTCCAGGGCAAAATGTGGTTGAAACAGTGGTGTGAGCTCTGCTGGGTCCTGCTGGCAGAACACGTCCCAGCGTGTGCCTCTTTGCTATAATGTCATCACTGTGGAAGTTTGAAAAAGGAGGAGGATTGGACATATAAAGAAACGATCGCTGATATAAAAGGAGTTCCCATTTTTCAGTTTTTCACAGCAGGTTGCAAACGCTAGCAAGTCTGTCAGAGAAGAGGCTGCTATGTGTTTTCTTTTCTTAAAATGAGTTGGGGAGCCCATCGTGCCCTTTTCTGCTGCTCCTGATCCTCAGAGAGGCTGGTCTGAAAGGAACCGCCGAGGGACCTTCAGGGGCCACCGGCTGGTGGTGGGAGTGAGGTGACACTCAGCCCTGTCCCTGGCCAGGGATGGTGAATCTGAGCAAACGCGCGTGCGCGCGGGGTCCCGCCGGCGATGTGTGGGGTTCTGCTGGTGTTTGTTACATGGGGTCTCGCTGGCGATGCGTGGGGTTCTGCTGGCGTTACACGGGTTCTGCTGGCGTTACACAGGGTTCTGGGTGCAGGTGAAGGTGCGGGGCTGTTGGCGGGTCCAGGGGTGCAGCAGGACCCCACTGCAGCCGTGCTGCCTTTTGGGGAACAGCGCTGAGCGAGCGGTGACTTTTCGGGAGCAGGTCCCTCTGCTCGCTCTATTCCTCCGATGAGCAGTTTAGCGAGTTCAGACTGGTGCCGTGTTAATTGTCAGGACTGGGAGGGTGGGAGCAGATTTCACCGGGGGCGATGGAAGAGATCCAATGCATTTCCACTCTGCTTCCCTGCTTGGCAAAGCAGCACTTACTGTCACTTTGCATAAATAGGTTTATTTCGGAGGGTCAGCCGTCACCACTCCCACCCTCCCCTGAAGGATAGGAGGCCGACGAGCATTTAATTTCCCCAACAGCAGGTGCTTGTCATCCATCTGAAGATAGCTGCCAACATCTGGTGCAATTGCCGCGGCACACGCAGTAACAAGGCGCCTGCAGTTCAAACGCAGAGAGAGCATTGCCTCTTTAATGATAACAAGCTGTTGGCTTCCCCTCCGAGATGAATTCATCTCACAGATGTTTGTCTAGTTTTGGCAATCTTATCACTATAGCTTTGGTGATTATGCTCAACTGGAGACTATTACTATAAAAGAAGTTTGAACTGGTTCCATTTTCGCATTATTTATTTATTTATCCATTTATTTCTTTGCTTTCTGGATATAATTTGTATCAACAACTGTACTGTTGGTCCCATTACCCAAGTACCCTTACGGGTTTTTATTGCATCTGCTGAACAGTAGCTCGCTACTTGACATTCACCACTGGCGAGTGTTTTTCAGCCACGCTGACATTTTTAACATTCCCCATCAACAGCTTTGTGGTTTGAACCCTCTAGTTAACGCTGCATTTTCTGGGATTACTTGGCGCTCGCTCTGCTCTCTCTAACAACTGCAATATACTGAGTATTTCTGCAAAGCGCGCGTTGCCAAGAATATTCCGGATCCTTCCTGTTGGGCGGCAGCGCTCCGGTGACCTTGGCAGGGGTTGGTGTGACAGGGTCCGACCGTCTTCATTGGCGCATCTGAAACGCTTCCAGCCTCAGCGCCGTCGTACGGGACACGGGGACCTGCAGGCTGGAGGCTCCGGTGCGTGTTTGCTCTGGGTTGGTTTTCTAACACGCCTTTTGTCCCGCTGTTTTGTTTTTAAGGACACATTTTCTCCCGAGCATGTGGAATTAAATTCTGGTAAATAGGATTTATTTTTGGAAACATGCTTGTGAATAGGTGACTCATGCCTGAATGAAGATGTGTCACTGTTGGTGGGGACACCATGTATATAATTTCTTCATCTATAAATAGATGCCAGTCCACGTCTTGGCGACATGGGGATGCTTTGCTGAGGAGAGCGGTTGGAGCATCAGTCGCTCCTGCTGGAGCAATAATTTCTGCTGATGCTGAAGGAATAGACGTCAATAGCTTTGTAAAATACCGGGAGTGCTTTAACTGGCACAACGGAGATGGAATTGCGAGACGTTCCCGGGCCGGTCGTGGGGTCTGTTGGTTTTGCCCCTCTCCGGTGCAGAGGTGGCGACGCTGCGCTGGGGGCTCTGGCTCTGGCTGGAGGCCGAGGGCGTCACCCCCGCGGCCCCGCGCTCAGACTCCCCTTTGCCCACTTGGTGCATACGCTGATTTTGGCTTCTCAGGGAGATTTTAAGCTGAATGTTCAGGATCAGAGATCAGTTCCCAACTACTGGCAGTGACGGTTCCCTCTTGCCGTCGCTGATGCTAAACTGGTTACGTGTTGTTGATGTTTGCTCGACACCGCTTACCCACCAACACAGCACATATGGTTTAATGTCTGTCTTTTTTTCTGCTACTGCTGTAGTTACAGTATTATTAAAAACCCATTAAATTTTAATGTACATCATAAAGTATGTGCTCCTGTGAATGTTAGCACAGATAATTATTTCTGATGAATAAACCAAAAGGACAAGTATGTAAGAAGTTCATCCTGCAGCTTTCAATTTTCATTATATACATCTCCTGCAGGGGCAATCGCGGCGATGTTGCAGCTGCATATTGCTGTGGCCTGGCTCCCCCGGGATGGATGGTGACAATGCAAACCTGAACCAGCACAAGTGTCAGTGTTTTAGTGGCACGCTTGCAGAGGAATGGTTGACTGGGGGAGATAACCCTCTGGAAGGCAGAGGATGTGAAGAGCCTGCAACGCAGCACCAACTTTCTCCGAGATTTTGTTCACTGTGTATGTGCTTTGTGCAGTCTTGGAAAGTAACCCAATTATTTCTCATTAAAGTAACCCAGAAATCCGGCAACAAGCAGGGTGTCATTGCTAAAACACTGTCAGGAAGCCAGGCAAGCTCTTCTTGGTTTCCAGGGCCTGAAGTAGGCAAGGGAATCATTAAAAATAATGCATTACAGTGTCCATAAAGTTTTATGCAGTATATAATGGTCCATAGGGGCCTCACCTAGTTTTCCATATATGATACATACATAATGGTTACAGCTTCTCATTAACTTTCCCATGACACTGAATATACTTCTCTTTAACACCCCCTTCAGGCTTCCCGTGATCTGCCGAGCATTTCCTAATAAGCAGGAACTTAAACATTTATCACACTTGCCTCCTGTCCCCACCGGGTTGAAGGAGCTGGTGGTCTGTCCTGTTTAATTTCCTGTTCCCGAATGCTCTGGCCAGGGCCCAGCTCCTCCTGCGAGAGGACGTTCCTGGAGCCCTCCTGCTCCCAGTCCACCCCAACAGTTGTTGTGTTTCCAAGCATGTCTGCCCCCGGAGCGTTAGCCTTGGGGTAGCACGTGAGCTCTTGCAGACCTCGGTCTTAGCAGCCGCACGTAGCCCTCAGCGTGGCCTCCGTGTGGGGACGGCTGCTCCAAGAAGTCCTGGAGATCCCACCAGCTCCTTTGTCCCCATGGTTTATTTGCGCTGGGGTGTCCTGCTGTGGCTGCTCAGGACTTGGTGGTTCCTCTATGGTGGCTTGGTTGCTTTTTGCTGTGGAAAAACGTCTTTCAGGGCTTTGCGCTGTTGATGGTGAGAGAGTGTTAGGTGAGTTTAGACAGGTTAGTGCTGAGGAAGGGTGATGTTTTGAGCTGCTCTGATCCACCAGACAAGTCGAGGAGGAATAGGGAGGAGGACGGAGCTCTGGCTGTGCTATAACCTCGCTTTAAGAACGCGGCTTTGCGGATGATTTGCCACGTTATTTCGGTCTCATTGGGGCTGCCGGCGTGGCTCTGCTCCTGCGCCGGAGCCGCCAGCGCGTGCAGCACCTTGCCGTGACCTTGAGCGCGGCCACAGCGCCGAGCCGCGCCAAACCGGGACAAACGCGTCCACCTCCGCGCAGCTCGGTCTGGCTGGCGTTGTTCCTTCGGCCTCATCCTCCCTGC
The DNA here is from genome assembly GCF_036013475.1 of Columba livia. Classification (NCBI taxonomy): domain Eukaryota; kingdom Metazoa; phylum Chordata; class Aves; order Columbiformes; family Columbidae; genus Columba; species Columba livia. The sequence goes on from NC_088621.1 coordinate 1,046,328, forward strand.
GAAGGATCTTGTTTGCTTTTCCTGAAATGGAAGGGGCCCTGTTACATAGTCTTCTTTTAAAAATAAACCTTGAAAAAGAAAAACAAAAGAGAAGGAACAAAAATCAGATGTTGTCTGATAATACAGAGCAGATACTGAGCTGGAGTTCAAGGCAACTTGAGCCAGAGGTTTGTTTAAGTGTAGTACAAGTGGTACCATTTTTGGGCACTGTGGAACTCTCCTCCTCTCCCTCCCGCACTTTCAAAAAAACAATCAAAAAGAGAACTGCGGTAAAATTCCAGAAGTAACGTCTGCGTTTGCTACAGCCCGGGAAGAAATCCCTTCCTGTGCTTACGGTGCTGCTGAAATATTAAACGCAGAACAAATCATCCGGTTTAAAAGGAACATCACTCGCGGAGAGAGCGATGGTGTGCGGTGCTCCCGGTGGTCTGTAAGGGAGACGTGTGTCTGCTGCGCCGAATCCCCCGGGCAGGAGCATCTGGAGTAACCGGGTGTGCAAGGGGGGAAGGTTTGGGTCTTGAACCCTTCCCGGGGCTCCGGGGAGCTCAGGTGAAATGGGGAAGGAGCTTTGCTATTTGCATCAGCTGCGGCTGATTGGGAGGATATTTGGAAAACGTTAACTGCTCTTGGGACTCTTTCAAACAGACTGTTTAAAGTAGTTATTTTTCCCAGATGGTAAATATAGAAGACATCCTCAGCAGCCTGCTAGTAATAATAATACTTACATGGTACTTTACATTTTCAAAGTGCTGTCCAAGTAGCTGATCTGTCTTGTCTTTTGCAGCAATGTGTAGTTAAACTTGAAGGATATTGGCCTGAATTTGTAGCAGTTTATCAGCCGCGTCTGTGAGTGAATTTACGTTTCTGCTGTTTCGTACTACGGAGAGGAAACTGATTTCTCCTGTGTATCTTGACATGAATCCAGGCTTTCATCTTGGTAGTGAAGAAGATGATTTTTAAGCAGAATGGAGGAGAGAGATGTCTTTCTGCCTATTACACTTCAAAAAAGATGAGCGCAGCTTTACAGAAGAAGGATGTTCTTTTTCAGCCTATGTAGTATATTAAATCAACTCAGACCTTGGGAAAAGGCGCGTGCTTTCTTCCCATGGAACGACCCGGCTGGCTTTTAGCCACGCGCCGTCCCGGGTCGCGCCTCGCGTGCTCGCCTGCCCCCAGCAGCAAGGTGCGGTGTTCGGCGTTTCCTGCTCGTTGGGGTGAAGCTGCCCTTGTTCTGCCCATCACATTTCTGGAGCTCATTGCATTAAACCTGGGCGCTGTTGGCCAAACCACTTTCTGCATTTCTGTGGTTTGGGCCGGGCAGCACCGGGTGGTTTCTGGAGGCCGCGGGGCAGAGGTGTTCGCTGTTTCATGGTGGTGTGGGACGGGCTGGGCCGGGAGGAGGTTCCCTGGCCCCCGAGGAGCCTGCACCTCCGTGCCGTGCCCTGCTTGTCTGTCCCAGCACAGCTCTGCCACGCATCCCTTAAGTTCTCTCGCCAAGGGTTTTCTTTTCTTTGAAGGTTATTTCCGAAGAGCATGAGGCGCGGGCAGAGGTTTGCACACCTGCCTGCAATTAAGTAGTTTGGTTTTGTGCTCCTTAATCTCTTATGACAGTCGCAAGGACAGTCCGTGTAATGCGGAATTGTCGTTGAGCCAAGAGCGTCGTGCTTGGGAGCGAATCTCTGCACGCCCAGCCCTGCTGGCCCGCGGGTCCCGTGCTGCCCCAGCCCGGGGGGTCCCAGCAGACAGGGCATGGAGCTGGGGACATGGGCTGGGTGATGAGGGCAGGCGGGAGGAGGGGAGATGAGAGGGGCCAAGGAGAGAGAGCCGAGTTCCTAGAAAGAGGCCTTGCAAGGGATGTGCAGATGCCATGAAAAAGTAATTAACAGGAAAGCCCTAATGGGACGTTAGGGGGAGATGCAGCTGGAACTTGAATAGGCAAATGTAAAGAGGGAATTAAGTTTGTAAGCTTTCCTCTAAGGAAACGGCTTCTGTTGATGTAAATCAGCGTGGAGCCCGTTGCTGAGGAGCTGCAGATTGCGGGGCTGGTTCGGTTTGTGTTTGCTGGTCCCGAACGCTGGAAACGCGCGGGGAAGGAGGACGTGGTGCTTGCGGAGGTGATGTGAAGGACACTTGATTCCAGAGCAAAGGATCTTAACTTCAAAAACGAGCTGAAAACTGTTGGTGATGTAGTTTGCCTGGGGCAAATTGGTAGTTTGCTATAAGTCATACTAATTTAAGTGTACAATGCTTTAAATGATCTGGATAACTTAATCTATGTGATTTTAAAGAAACAATTTATCAGCTCTGATCTTGAATAAAAATAAAACAAATGCAACAAAACCCTACAATTAATATTAGCACTTCTCTTTTACTCTGGAGGGTAATATACAGCAGAGACATTTATTTTTAGCCGTGAAGAATTTGCATGTGTGTTTCCAGATGTATTCTTAGACTTTGTGCTGCTTAAAATTCGGCTCCCACAATTTGCAGATCCGAAGTTTCCTCTCCGTAGCGGTTTGTCTCTGCCACTCTGGACGTCTTTCCTTTCGTTGTCGTTTGTTCCGCAGCAGCGGGTGCAGGGGGTGATGATTCGGGCAGCCCGTGGGTCCCTGAGCTTCCTCTGAACTTCCCCCCCTGCGAGGAGCGACCTGTTTCGCTGCGGCCCTTTGAGTCGGGGAGGTCGGGCGAGGTCAGAGCCCCGGCCGTGCCAGGAATCCCACAGATGCAGGAAACGAGCAACTGCTGGAGGATGCGGCTCGAGCAGGCAGTTATTTCAGTATGTTCCTTCTCTCCCTGTGTGTTTGTTCTCTTCCTAAATTCCTGACACGGGGAGGGTCGGATCCTCCGCAGATCCCCGCTTATGCAGATTCAGACAAATTGCGACCCCAGCTCCCCCCTCCCCGCAGCGTGTTCTGGGAAGAAGGGGCTGCGCAGGCGCCTTAAATCCTCAGGCCTCTCTAATTTCTCTAATTGCCGTCTGGAAGAAGGGGAAGGAGGAAGAATGTTTCTCTCAGCTTGGATGTCCCGAAGTAAAATCCCAGCTGAGCAGCTTAAAATAGCTGGTCAGCTGGAGGAGAGGCTGGAAGCAGCCGGAGAGGATGGCGTCTGTCCCCAGGGGCGCTGCCTGGTAAACAGGGACCAGAGCTGGTGTGTGGCGGACAGGCCGTCCTGGATTGCGCCAGCGCTCTCACTTGTGCTGGCAATCGATAATGGACGATTGTGGACGTGGCGGGTCTAGGACACGGACGTGCCGGTGCTGCGGAGGTGCCGCTGCCCCGCCGCTCTGCCTCAGGAATCTGGCTGTGGAGCTGCTTTTAATGGTACATCTGATAACTGATCCAGCTTAAAAAGGGGAAAAAAGAGAGAAAAAAAGATGATTTCTAAGATACCAGCACAGTGACCAAGTGTGTATTTTGCCTCCTGTGCCTTTCCTCCCCGCGCTGGGTCCAGTGCCCGCGCTGCTTCTCCTCGGATGCAGCACAAAACAGATTTTTCTGGTGGCTGAATTTAATCACTTAGATGCAGAACACTGATAGACTGAATCAATTTAATTCCTATTGCTCATGACTGGGAGCGGGGAGGGGGAAGGAGGAAGGTCGTAACAAATTTAGCAAACAGCAACTTGGCTTAAAAATGTAACCAGTAGGTCAGTCTTTGTTGTTTGTTTGTTTTCTAAACCTGCCAGGCTGAGGAATATGGCAGCGTTGGGAGTGGGAAACATGGTGCTGTGCAGGTGGGGAGAGCTCAGTGACGGTGCATGAGCTCTGGAGCGCTGGGGCTGTACAGAGCTGCACATCAGCTCCCGTCAGCTCATTAAGTTGATGCTGCCCCCTTTTTTTTTGAGGGAGCTGCTGGAAGAGACGTCACCGTTGGGCTGTAAACGTCTGAAATGGCATGTGGGACGTGAGCATCTCGGTGTCGCGTGTGTTTGCCTTGGAGCGTCTCTGTGCCGGGCTCCCGCTCGGTGCCAGATCTCCTCGGGAGACTTCAGTCACCTGCTGCGGCACAGCCCCGCGCAGAGAATAGAGGATTTAATTGGCAATGGAGCTGTCTGCGAGTTTTCTTTGAAAATAAGGCCCTGTACCTGTTCCACACAGAGTGCAAAGAGGAGGGTTTGTTGGCTGCGCTCTCGTGGTGCCTTTTCCACAGAGGATTCTGTGGATCACGGGCTGCGCGGGTGCCTGTCCAGCCCCTGGGATGGGGCCTTTTCTGTGCCTGGTGCTTTTGGACACGGTTGCGATCTCGGCGATCCAGGAGCTGACACTCCAGTGAAGCAGAGGTCCCGGGGCTCACCTGGGTGAGCTGGTGGTGTTGGATTGGACTTTCCGGAGCACCCGGGGCCTCCCGAGGTCCGGCCGGCCGGGGCGGGCCCAGCGCTCCGTCGCTCGCTGCCGTCGCGGGGCTGGCGTCAGACACAGCCCTGGTTCTTCAGCAAGACACAGCAGTGGTGACGTGGGGAGAGCAAACTTGGCCAGCTTGACGGCAGACTTGGTAGCCTGCCACAGCCATCGGCCCATATGCACCGCGGTAAATAAAAGCTGTAGTTGAATTTCTTTCAAGTTTTATATATTACCCGTTACAATATGGAATGGAGGGGGGAATCCCTCTTATGAGTAGTTCTGCTAAAAAGTACATGTGAAGCTCTGTTTTGTGACGTGGGTGTGCAGCAGGCAGGACGCTGTTGCGGAGGAGAGGGCTTGTGCTGGCTGCAGCGCGGCTGCCGGACCTGCAGGACGGGCCTGGCGCTGCCCTGGGCCGGGCTTTGGCAGGCTGGCCTGGCGTGGAAGGTCTGCGGCTGAGCGGAGCTGCGCAAGGACGTGGTTACCAAAGGCAAAGCAGCCCCATGTCCAGGCAGCGAATGCAGAGGCGTTTGCGGCCGGGTTTGCGCTGGTCCTGGAACCACGTGTGCGGCTGAGCAAGGACGTGACCCGCAGCAATGACAGCGGGAGCAGGAGGGGGAAGTTCGACTGTGCTAAGCGATGGTCAACTTAAAAATAGACCAGTCTATTTATAGCATTGGCAGCACGCTGCTGCCCCCCCGGTGAGTCGTATGGCCTATCTGCAATTGCACCTTATGTGTAGATACATACACACACACACACACACGTTTGTGGGCAAAGGCTGGGCAAGGAGGACTGTGTGTGCTTCAACACCCTCCTGTGCTGCAGGGGGTCAGCAGTCCCGCGGGACGGGTGCCGCAGCGGGGGCGCTGGGATGCTCCCCCATCAGTGCAGCGTTGGGGCGTGCGGGTGCTGCTCAAGATCCAGCAGTTTGGGCGTCTTTTCCCTTCACGCCGTGCTGGAAAGGCCCAGCTCGTGCGTGCGTGGCCTCGTTGCTGCCGGCTCGGAGGGAGGTGTCATGTAAACACGTCGCAGGCGAGTCTTCCAGCTTAGAGACGGGGGCAACGCCAGAGGCCAGCGTTGGTTCTGTCTCCGTCCACCGGCCTCGGGGAGGAAGGGGAGGATGGCACTGTTAGCAGAAAAAGCTGGCACTGTGAGAATTAAGGTGTTTTCAGGAGGGGCTGGAATAGAGGGGATGGTCCAGCACCAGGGCTGAGCTGCAGTTCTGCTGTTGCAAAGTGGGCAGGATGGGAGGTGGTGACCAGAGAGGGCGAAAGGAAAACCCCCCGTATCCTGTTGCTTTTGTGGGACCGGTGCAGTCGCAGAACACAGGACTGTTTGCAGAGCAGCAGCTTTCCAGCAAATGTTGACTCTCTGCCTAAACATATTTTTACCTAGAGGACCCTTTACCTAAATTAGACATGAAGTTTCAGGATCATTTTGTGTGGGAGCTTTTTGCACTTGAAATGAAACCAACTGGTTTTCTTCCAAAGAGCATATTGAGGGGAGATGAATGGCTTTCCATCCACAATTCATACAAGGGCAGTTGTGGGTTCTTTTGGTTGTGTTTTATTTTTTTTTAATGGAAGAGTGATTTTATATTAATGTTTCAACTTCACACTGCCAAGTCAGCTTTGGAAGTCGGAGCTGCTGTTTCCCTCACTAGCGTACACTTAAGGGTAGGATTTCTGCTTTAGTTTTCAATCTCTTGAGCTTTTGTCATTTTTTATTACAACCTTATGTGTTATTTAAACACTTTTTTTATTGAATCGGTTGTTCTTTTAAGTGGGCTTAATTGTACAAAGAGTATCATGCGTAAGAGACGTCTATAATTAGAAGGGGGGATTGGTGCTATTAGACAGTGTTTTAGTGAAGAAAATTACAGTGTTCATAAACTGTTTGGAGAATGGAGGCAGCATTTATTAACGTTCAACAAGTGGCATGTGATCCTGCGCAGGACCGGCTCCCGCTCAGCCTCTGCTCCGGCGCCGCGGGACGGTCCCGCTCGTTCATCGCTGGGGCTGGCGCAGAGCCTGCGATGTCACAACAGCTTCAGGCCATTAAATGAGGTCCTAACGGCAGGTGTGGTGAGATGCCGAATGCTCCGAGCTCTGCTCATCAGCACAATCACGTTTTACTTTTCCTTGAAAGCAGGAATTGCTTATATGGCAGACATCAGATGGCAGGTTTCTTAGCTGGGCTTTAGAAGCCCGTGCAGAGCTGCGGCGTTGGCTCCGCTGCCTCGTGCTCTCCTGTGCTGCGGCCGGTGCGGGTGCCGGTGGGACCTGTCCCCAGGGTGGCCGTGCCCTCGGGACAGGCGGGTGACCTCCAGCTCGAAGGGTTCGGTGGTGGGTGAGCAAAAGGCGGTTTAAGGCCTCCCGGGCTCATTCCACGCTGGCTGCTGGGGCTGTTCTCTCAAAATGTCACCGCTGGTCCTTTGTGATGAGTGTCCTCCTGTTAACAGCGAGCATGTGCGAAAGTACCCGTGGACACGCAAAGTTATTGTGATGTTCCGTATGCAGGTAGGTGATTTATCGGGAACAGTGACTCTGCAGACCATTCGTGAGCTGGAACGAGCAGGAGATGGAGTGCGCTGTGGCTTGGCGGCACTCGGGTGTTGTTAGAATTTCCTCTCCCTCCATCTCCTCCCCGTCCCCGTTGAAATGACTGACACCGGGGACCATTGATTTCTGCTCTCCATGATGTTAATGAAGAATTCCTTGTTGGCTCCTAGTTCTCTAAATCCCTGGAGACAGCTGCAGCCGTTGAGGCCCTTGAGGAGCAAACATGCCAGCCTGGTGATGTACGACTTCGTGAACTTTTGGGGACAAAAGGGTAAGCTTGTGTTGGCCGTAAAACTGGGAGAGGCTCTTACCCATGTCATTGTTGCATTTTCTGTAGCCAGTTTGCTGAAGGTACTTTGCTAGCTCAGTACACAGTTCCCATCTCAGCATATGAGTTTTATCATGTCTCTTGATGCTTAATAATTTTATTTTGAAGTTTAGATCCAGCCAAATAAGAGCGATGAATCTTAATGACACTAAATAAAACCTTCTCATATGTTTCCTAGGACTCAAATGCAGTCCTTGTTTTCTTCTCTGCTGTGTATCTTGTTGCCAAGTTAAAGGCATCGATTTTGAGAGGAGGGATATTAGTTTGGATCACCTTGTAATGCTTTGTTGCCACATTTTGTGTTCCTGGACAGCACGGTAGTGGAACCCTCTCCATTTATGCAGTGCAGTGTACAGATGGCAACTCATTAAAACTTTAGTGATAATCGCCCTTCCTATGGAATTACCACTTAAATCTGGTTAGTGGAGGAGGAGGAGTTGTGTCACAGAAACGTGCTGCTTCTGGGTGATTTAAAAGCATATGGGATTGAGTGGTTGATGTGCGCCCCTTGTCAGGAGTCCTCAGAGCAGATTGCCAGAGTCGTTGAGCAGTTGGAGTTTAATGGAGGTGCAGGAGCTTTTGCTCCTGATCCCTTTGACAGTTAAGCTGTCGTCTTCAAGTGCGTTTAAAAAAAAAGGTCTTTTAAATACAGCACTTTTTTTTTCAGAATAAATGGAGGCAAGAACAAGTGTGTGAGGCAGCTGGGAAGGAGCTTTTTGGTCATTTCAGGGTTGGGAGGCACTCTCTGGGGAGTAATGCATCACTGTTTGATGGCCTCAAAGCAGAAAAGGTGCCTGCTTGTTTGTCCTCACTCGTGCGGGTGGCCGGAGGACGGTCCCGGGGCTGCCGGAGAGCTTGGTGCTGCCTGGGACGTGCAAAGCGTGTTTGGATTCAACTCAGCACTGTTACAGATCTTCTTTGGGACTTTGAGCAAATCACTTAATTCTTCTCTACCTCTGTTTCCCAACTGTAAAATCTGGTTGAAGTGCCGCTGCCTTTGTTCCAGCAAAGTACTGGAGATGCGTGCATTAGAGATTATGAAGTATTGAGGTACGAGTGGGACTGAATATTAACTATGGGTAGACAGAGCCTTGCGATGTGTTTTGAGACTCAGAGTTAGCGAGTGCCAGTGGTGACACCCCGGTTCCCAGAGATGAGCAGTGACGTCTCCTCTTCCAGGCCCCGGTACAGAGGGTACTGAGGGGCATCTTGGATGTACAAACAGATTTCAGCCTAGAGGTGTCTGAAGAGCTCCCCAAATAAATTGTGCTTGTTAAAAATGTCACTGCTTTCTTGTAAAAGACTGTTTTACAATGGGTCTCAAAGGTTTGGGGTTTGCAAGCCTGGAGCGGGCACTCAGGATCCCAGGCAGTGGTGCCCTAGGCCACTTTCTGAAGGGTGTTTTTCTTTCTGTCACCTGAGCATTGTTTGTTATTTGCATATTTGGCTGCTGAGAAGGGTTTTTCACTTGGTGCTGAGCTGCTGTGGGTGGGTGAAGGGTTGAGCGATGCTTTCTGCCTGTTCCTGTTCTTTCCTCTCTTTCCTGACACGTGCAGTGACTCTGCTGCCGGGGCCGGGTGAGCTGGACACCCTCGCCCAGCGGATCCCATTACAGCACCTTAGTGCTTTGGTCCAGCTCGGAGCAGACCAGCAAATGATCCCTTGCCATAGCCTCAATGATCTGGCAAACGCAGGTGCGTGAAGGGCAAGGACCTTTTTCCCCATTGTGGGAGCAGTGCTGGCGTGTCCCCGTGTCCCCTGCAGTGCCGTGTCCCACGTTCCGCGGGCGCTGGACGGGCTGCGCTGGCTGCGGGTTTGCTGGCGTGTGCGGGGGGAGCCACCAGCCAAGATTTGGCTACTGTTTCCTCTGAGCCACATCTGTCTGGTCTTCCTGAAGCCAGCAGCAGAGCTCTCCTGGTTTGGTGCTGCAGAGCCAGGGCCGCGTTCGGCCCCGCTCCTGGCGCTGGCGGCTCGGTCGGACCGCGCCTGGCGGCACCGCCAACCAACAGCCCCGGTTCTGTGCGCCAGGTGAGGGCCGGGTGCTCGGGAGAAAACAAATACGTGTTTTGAACGGTATCCTGCCTTCAATCAGGTTTTATGTAGGAAAACCATGATGCAGGGCGGGACATGGAACGCTCTCTTAAATGTGAACTTTCCTCCTCATTATAGCTGTATTTCAAATTATAATTGTCTATTTAGCGTACTTAAATGAATTTCTGATTCTGTGCTTGCATCTAGCAGCCTGATTGCGGCTCAGGCTCCGCCCTGCGCTCCTGTCGCTCAGCCACTTGCTGGAGACTGGATTTAAGTGCCTTTAGGTGCTTTCTGCTTATCTGGTAGCCTGCGTTTTCCTCATCCGTCAGCAGTCAGAGCTCCACGGCAGCCCGAGCCCTCTCCCCGGCAGCACCGCGTGACCGAGGGACCGCGGACGTGACCCGGCCATGCACAGTCGCTGCGGGAACGCACGCGGGGCTGGAGGGGAGCTGCAGCCCATCGGGACCTCTCCTGCTGTGGGCCTGGTCAGTGCTCCCCTCGCTGCTCTGGGATCAGCCTCCCTTAGCTTGGAGTTGAAACCTCAACCTGTCTGCTTTGCATTTTACAGCTTCGTTTTCAAAAAGAGACTTTGATTTGTTTCTCTCTGATCTCCTCTGAACCGTCAGCCCGCGAGCTGGGGGCACCTTGAACACCCCCGCACCCTCCTGGGCTGCTGGGAGAGACCCAGGCGAAACAGAGGAGCGCAGGCTTCCTTCTTCCATCTTGTGCATTTGTATGCAGGACAGTGACGAGTAGAAGAATCCACCCTCCTGGAAGGATATAATCTTTTAAACAAGGCACATTTGAAAAAGTACAATAAAATTTGCGTATATTTGTTCCAGTATAAACACACATGCTGATGAGCGGCAGATGTGGAGCTGCAGCAACGCGCACGTGTGCAGCGAGGGCAGCGCCGTGAGCCGAGCTGCTGCCGCGCATGCTGCAAGCACTTAGTTCTGCTTTATTACCCCCCCAAAGAAAAGCGAGAGGAGCAGAACATCTGCTAATGCATCGCTTAAATAAACAAAGCTGCAACGGAGAACCTGCTCGCTTCACTGCAGCCGAACTCGTGAGAGGTTCAGGAACGGGCCCCGAGAGCGCCCTTGGTCACACCGCTGTGTGTTTGTGACGCTGCGTGTTTGGGTTTAGATGCGGTTCTAAACACTCTGTAATAATATCAAAAGCATATTAATTTTTAATAGAAATCTGTGACGACTCGTGACGCTGCAATATGGTGTCTCTGTTGACGATTGCTATTTTTGGTGGAAACAACCGCGGGGCCCCTGCGGCGCTGCTGTGTCTGTGAGCGAGGGGAACGTGTCTGCAGCGCCTCTTCAATCGCGACAGCGGTTCGCAGCGAGTGCTTTGGGTTTTGCTGGGTCACCTGCGCAGGCCTGGCTTTTATTTTTGCCCTGACGCAGTCCTGCGGTGCTGCACACCCCACGGACCCCACAGACCCCACAGACCCCGCAGCCGCGGTGCGTGGGGAGGGTTCTGGTGCGGGCAGGGCTGGCGTGGCAGTGCTGGGCTCTTCCTGGGGAAGGGGGATTTGCAGGTTCCCCGTGTGCCTGTGGCTGTCATTTATTAGACTATCAAGAGGGTTTGTTTTCCCAAATAACCCTCTGAATTATTCTGTGTAATTAACTCATGAACTTATTTAAAATTATAAGGGGTTTGGGAGGAGAGCAGCCGTTGCAGCGCTCAGGAAGGCGATAGCATTGCATCCCTTTTCCCCGCTGATCGCAAGGTCGTCTCCAACAACTGTTCAGGCGTAATTAGCCAACCCAGACTTCATGGTTTCAACAATTGAAAAATTACAAGGGTCAATGGCTCAGTCTCTTAAATTTTAATAAGTACATAAAAACAAAGTGCTGAGTTATTAAAAATTAATCCTGCTAAGCGTTGTTTAGGCTTTTTTGGGGATGCGAAGGCTGCGCGTGTCCGTGTGTCCGCGGGGCTGGAGGAGGGCGGGCGGTTATCTCGCTGGCCTGCGCTGCCCCCGGCAACACTTTAATGGGAATGTTAAGTTTGATTATTAATTGAATCAAGGTCATATTTTGTTTGTGCGGAAGCAGGATGAACTGTGGCCCTCGGTAATCCTTTCTCTCCTCGCTGGCTCAGCCTTTGTAATTCCTCTAAGCTGCTCACAGGAGCAGAGTTGGGATATTCACACAGTCAAGTGGATATTGTGCAAGTGTCGATGACAGCGTGCGGCTCTGTCTCTTCCCAAGTACAGAGATGTTCTGTTAACGCGGAAGGTAAATCTGTCAGCATTAGCATTATAAGCCTAATTTTTTTTTCCACCCTTTGAGGCTTTAGATCCTGGTTATAAACTTGGTTTGGAGCTTAGAGCACGGCGAGCGTGCTTTCTTCTCTCGGTGCGTTCTTCAGCAAGCGTTCAGCCGTGGTGTTTGTACAGGGACAAACCTGGGGACTCGTGGCGCTCCGATTGTCCAGCTAACGCGTGTGTGCTGTGCTGTGAGGCCCTGAGCTCGCTGCAGAGCGCCAGCCCCTTCCTGACCCACCTGGCATTGTTTTTGGAGGCAATTAAATAGGAACGGTATGCAAAGCAGGGAGCATAGGTTGAGCCTGAGGGTGGGTTTTGGAATGAGACGTTTATTTCCTTAAGTTGTATGCAGGAATTCATAAAGAAATCCAGTAAGAATATTTGGTTTTATTTAAACATGAAAGTATTGTGAAGATACATGCTGGCAGGTCGCCCCAGGGGTAGCTGGAGAAGTCAAGAGGTGCATTAGACATATAATCTGAATTTTCAGATAGCTGGAGATAGGATATTAGAACTTTCTCCTCCATCCTGAGCACAGGCCTTTGAGTTCGCCAAGGTCATTGCTGACCAGCTGCTTTTTAATACAGCAATTCTTAAACTTTCTTAACAGCCGCAGTGAGAACTCGGGGGGCCTGTTGGCCACGCTCCCCCCAGGAGCTGGGGGTGTCCCCTGGCTGAGGTTCTCGGTCCTGCTCCGCTCCCTCTCAGCCTGACCCAGAGCCGCGAACAGCTCAAATTCAGCCTTCAGCTGCTTATAAATAAAACAAGGTGTGTGACCCACCAGCATTGTGGTGCCTCCAGTGCAATGAACCTTCGGAGGAAAACCTTCCTGCTTTTGGGTGGTACAGGGTGACAGTGGGGGCGAGAGGTGGATGCCCAAAGAAACTGTTTGGCTTGGTTTCCCCCAACCCTTTTTAAGGCGAAGGGGGCGGGAGAGCGTGGGGTGCTGCGGGGTGCCCTGTCCCTCCGGAGCCGGCGCTGGGGACGTCACCTCCCCCCCGCTGCCTCTCAGGGTGTCCCCTCTGCAAGCAGCGAGGTGAAAGAATAGCAAAAGCCTTATTAAGATGTTTTTAGATAACGTTTGCTCAGCTGCGAGCCGGCAAAAGATTTTTCAGAGTCTATTAGGCAGTGCTATTGAATCGTAAGGTTGATTTGAAAAATTGGCACCTAATGGTTTACAAGTGGAATAAATTTCCGGAAATTGGGCCGCAGAGAGAAACTTGTGTGTGTGTGTGTGAGCTGGTGAGCCCGCGCCCGGCCGGGGCCGCTGCTCGCATCCATCGCCGCCCGCCATTCTTCCCGTCTAATTAGCGACCGCAAGGGGTTCGGATCAGCTTGTATTCATGTCTCTGTTCTGACAAAGCTGTTTGATGGGGAGAGGATGGCTGGGGGGAGACTCCTCCTGGCTGGAGTCTCTTTCTCCCCTTCCCTCCTCCTGCCACGTTTTGTAAAGGCCAAAGCCTGAGAAGCCCTGAAAAATTAATGGGGCCTCAATAGGTGCTTTGCACCCGCCGCTCCCCCTCTCCCGCACCCTCCGCTGGTCGCTGCTGGAAAGTTTGCAGCATAATAGCAGCACAGCAGCTGCTCTTTTGTATGTAAATATGACCTAAAGCGGTGCAGGGAGCCCCTCGGCCGCTGCCACCCCGACAGCGCGGCCGAGATCCCGCAAATGTCACCGGCAGCTGCGTCCCCATCCCGCTCCGTGGGCGCCGCCGTCTCCTCCAGCACCCACGGTAATCACCGCGCTGCTCAATAATTCACAGAGGACATGGGGCAGGGGAAAGGTCTCTGCTTTCAGAAAATATAAAGTCTCTCATTTTAGTGTTTGAAATATTCAGAAGCATCCTGGAGGGCTCTGAACTCATAAGCGTCTGCCTTTTTTCCATTATGGAGAAGTCCTGTGTGGTTTTCGTGACTGTTATTCTTACACTATTTCCAGTTAGCTGGTGCTCGTTGTCCAGCCCGGCTGTCAAGTGAAGGGTGCTGAGAAGGGTAAGTCAGACCCCGGCGCACGTCGTCCTGTTCCGTCTCCCAAGGTTTGTGACGGCACCTCTGCCACCAGGACAGGGACATTTGCTTCCCGGTCCAGGCCTGGCTCTTGCTTGAGGGTTAAATCTCACCTCTTTGCCTTGAAAACTTACAAAGATTTCAGTTTGCTGTAGTAATTGCCTACTTCATCCAAAAAGAACCCACACAACAGAAAGCCAAGCCTGAGTGCTAGGCTGGGCTTATCATCTTGGGCCAGGCCTGTGTGGGCCCTGGGCTGCACAGCCCTGACCTCGGGGATCAGCAGTGCAGGGCAAGGGCCTTTCTTCCTTGGGGTTATTGTTATTCCCTTTGTTGAAATACCACCCTCCCAAAGGGAAAAACCCCACCAAAATAAAGTGAGAAGTCTTCTCAATTTGGCAGTGTGTAAAGGCTTTTTAAAGCTAAACAAGAAAACCAATTATTTTTCTAACTGCTTTACTTCTTCAAATCTTTCACTGTAATGGAGATTTAGAATCCATCACTGTTTAGCTATTATTTCTGTGTAAACAGTGTCATGCCCTATTGCACCAAGCAAACAGTCAATTTTTTCCATTATACTTAGCTGCAAATAACAAGGGTACAGAACAGATGACCCGTTTTGGAGCATATTTTCCTGTGTGCCCGTGTCCCCTGTGGGGGTGAGGAGGGTCAGGGCACCGCAGGCCCTCGGCGGCCTCCTCCTCCTCCTCGGGGCCGGCTCCCGTGGTTTCCCGCTGCCCGGGGAGCAGCCGGGGCTGGGGACGTTGTTTTTCGTTCTCGTGATAGTTGGCTCCGTCTGACTTTTATTCCACTGCTCTGGTGGCGGTGCGCGCGTCGTGCGAAAGTGTAGCACGCAAATGTGTAGCCAGCAGATGTTTTTTAAAACTAAACAGACACTTGAGGTTAAAAATCCCCAAGTTCAACGTTCGCTTCCTTCTGTGCTATTAAGTTTGGACTCCATCCAAAAACTTGACAATTTTATGTTATGTCAGCGAGCCTGTTTCTATATGTTTTGCATTTCGTTCCCCTTTCACTGTTGGATTTTGCTCTGCACCGGGAAGCGGTGCTGGCATTGAGGGGGGATACAAATCCAGCAGCTTCACTGAGTGATTTTTTATTAATACGTTTTAATGAGAACGTGGTTTCTGACGACTAGAAGAGCAGTTCGGCGTGGCGGGCGGGCGGGGGGACGCCTGCTGTGGGCCCAGCGCCCGCACAGCGTCGCTGGACGGAGGAGCAGAGTCAAGAGCTGAGATTAATAGATTCAACCTGGAGGTTCAAATTAAGTTTCAGACTATCAGTGAGTGGAAGGGATAGCATGTACTGTTGCTTAGGACAGTGAAGGACTGTGAGATACAGGATGTTCCTTCCCGGTGACTTTCACACTTACATTTCATTCCTCTTTCATGGTGTTTGACTTACACGACTAAGAAAGGACTTTTTAAAATTTCCCTCCTTTACAAAATATATTTTTATATAGCCTGTTTCCAACTGAGGCTTTTATTTGAGAAACAAATGCTGCTGGTTAGCTTCTGTATGGAATGTGTCCAGCTTTAAACCATTGCCATGAGCAAAATTCATTGACAGCCAAGAAAAGTAAAAGCAAACGTTCCCTGAGATGGGCACTTTTGTCTGCGGGCCAGTGGAAGTTACTTTGTCGAAAGGAAGCTGTTACTTCTCTGTGTGTGTGTAAGTCTGCAATGGGGGTGTGTGTACCTGCACCCTCCGGCGGGTGGTGGGAGCGGGAGATGCGGTTTTGGTGTGGAGGGCAGGGGTGGCGCTGGCCTGGTCCCATCGGGGCCCGCGGGGCCGGGTGCGACCGAGCAGCTCGGGGAGGAGGATTTTGTTGGGTTTTGGTGAGGTGGGCTGGTGGTTGGTTGGTTTGTTTGCTTTTTCAACTGTCTTAGCTCAAGGGGGCACGGATCAAACTGGAATCTCATGTAAGACCGTTCTCCCTTTCCTCCTCCTCCTCCCTCCGGGCTCCCGTTTCCCTTTCACGCTCCTCCCCGGGCTTCACCGGGACATTCTGCAGCCTCTGCTCTTCTGACAGCGTCTTGGGCCAGAGGCGGGGGAAGAGCTGAAGTTTTGTCCTGGTTTTATCTGCCATATGTTGTTTTCTGCCCTTGCTGGTCCTGACCAGAGGCAGGTGCTCCAGGGAAGAGACCAGCTCAGCGCTGTGCCCTGCAGCTCCGTGCCAGCCCCGGGACAGGGCTGATCCTGGGGCAGGACCGGGTGTCCGAGGGGTGACCGGAGCCACGGGAAGGTGTTGGAGACTCTCCGCTGCTTTGTGAACTGCAGGTGTGCCCAAAGCTCACGCTGGCCAGCTTGGCTGTGCTGCTTCTCTTCCCCCTTGAATTCCAGAGCAACATATTGAGGGGTTTGATTTGGTTTTGTTCTTGCTTTTGTTTTTCTGAAGCCGCGAACGTGTTTCAGACAAGCATAATGAAACGATTTTAAAAAATAAAAGGAATGGAAATAACCTCATATAAAGCAGCAGAAAAACCCACTCTCAGCGTTGTCAGCTGCACCGGTGGCAAAGCGAACCCTATTCCATGTGTCAAAGCCACTTAAACGGGCTCCATCGCAGAGCCCGGCGCGGCGGCAGCGCCGCGGTGCAGCTGCGTCGGGCTGGGGCTTTGCCTTGGTTTGGTTTGGTTTGTTTTCTTCCAGGGTTGTTCTGGTTATGATTTGATTATTGTTTCCAATCTGCTGGGCTTTTGATATGGTGTTTTTATTAAAGAGAGTTGTGTGAAAAGGAGTAGTAATTAAAAATACACACACACACACACAACCTGCCAATGCTCCCACCTCACTTTTGGCAGATGTTTTTCGTCACTAAGCAGCTGGAAGGACTGGGCTGCGTAGGTTGCGTCGTCTTGCTTTGATTTGCAGTATATTAGCACCTCACCTGGGAGCAATGCTCTTTTTGGAAAGCCTTGTTCGTTAGGAGCTGTTTACAGTGTGGGTTTGGGGCCCTTGAAAGGAGGATCATCCACTGAGCTGCCTGGAGAAGCAACTGTCTTTTATCACGGTTATTGTTTGAGAGCATTAATGAACTAAAAAACATCCTGTCACAGAATCCTTAGAAAGATGTTGATGCTTTTTTAAAAAGAGAAGCAAAATTGTTTCTTTCCTTTTTTATTAAACAATAATATAGGTTCAGGCTCTGTTCTGGTGAGTCTTTAATTGGCACAAAAGGGCAGTTTAGCTTCATTTTAAGGAAGAGTTGTCAAACAAGCTGGAATTGTTTCCCACCCAGAAACATATCGGGCCATCTACTGTGATTTGCATCTTCTTTGCAGCCATTACATAGCGCAGCAAGTTCCTCATTGGCATGACCAGAGCATCTAATGAGGACGCTGCTCCACCTCTGATGCCATCCCTGCAAGATGGGGAGTTCTGCACAGAGATGTGGCCGTGGGCTGGAGGTGGCAGAGGTGACAGCCCGCGTGTGGTCGGCAGAACTGGCTCCGGCAGGCGCGTGCTCCGTGGAGCCAGGCCGCAAGGAGCCTTTCCCATCCCCTGCGGATTATAAACCCCCAGATCTTGCTTTGATCAGCACGTGGATGTTGTGGAGCATCTTGAATTGAATCAAAGCAGCCAGAAATTGCTTTTTGCAAACAAGCTTCTTAAATGAAAGAATTCCATTATGTAATTTTATTTTTTTTTAATTCACTAGAGTAATTCCTTTAAATTCTGCTGTGTATCTCTTCTCTAACATGGTGGTTTGGACTGTTAACTGGAGCATGTTTCATTGAAATTGTTTTGTGCTTCCTGAGTGTTTTCTGGGGTTCTTTCTCGGGGCTGTGGAGCTGAGACACCCCATGTGTGGACACTCGCCGGGTTCGGTGGCTGCTCGGGAGGGTCGAGGTGTTTGTGGGGTGCAGGTTGTGCGTGGGCAGCCGGTGTTCAGCCTGTGTTCACCGCCCATGTGTCCCTTCTCCCCAGGGTGACCCGCTGCTGGTGGCCGGAGCATTGCTCAGTGTCAACGCTGGCTGGAACCCATCAGGGATCGAGGCGGTCTCCTCAGCCAAGTTGTTAATTTAACCTTTTGTTCTAATCCCTTTTGTTGCAGTGATGATTTAGTAAAGGAGAGGGGAGCGCTGTTATTCTTCCTGGCGTTGCCGCTGTTGCGTAGGAAGGAGAAGCCGAGGATGCTGCCGGGACGCGGCTGGAGGTGAAGGGGCTGTGCTGAAGCACCCGCTCCACGCAGCCGCCTTTCCTCCACGGGGAGTGTGTCGCTGGCACTGCTCAGGGTGGTTGCTGGGACTTCTCCATTGGAACGGGCTGCCTGGGGCAGTGGTGGAGTCACCATCCCCAGAGGGGTCAAGCAGACATGGAGATGAGGTTCTTAGGGACATGGGTTAGAGGTGGACTTGGCAGTGTTTGGTTAACAGTTGGACTTGCTGATCTTTAAGGGCTTGTCCAACTAAAACGACTCTATGATTTTCCTCAGGGTTTCTGTGTCGGTTGGGAGCACAGGCCGTGCCGAGGCCGGGCTGCCGGACCCTCGTTAGGGCAAGGCCGTCAGCACGGGGCGGTGTTGGGGTTGGCCCCGCGCAGCCCCGGCCCGTTGGGAGCCCCCCTGGCCCTTCGCAGGCGTTGTGTAGCTCTGTGCAGCACAGCCCTGGCCACCCGCGTGTCCCCAGCGCGGCGCTGTGCGGAGCCAAGGCTGGCAGCGAGCAGCTCCCGGGGGAGGCTCGGGAACCCCAGCAGCTGACCCTTTACTGCAAACAATGCACCAGCATGGCTTAACCTTTAGGTTAGTGGGGACCAGCAGAGATCTGTCCTTTTGCTTCCATTGAAGGGCACAGCAACCTTTTACCAGCAGAGGAGCTGCCGCTGCGGCCAGGGCGGGTGTTTGCTGATTGATCGGGGGGAAGCGCCAGTGCAGCTTCTGCTGCTTTAGAGCACAGGATTAAAACTTCCTGGCAGGATCACGAAGGGTTTGACCTGAGCCCCCTCCGCTGCCACACGAACGGCTTGAGTGTGTGTCCCCCGCGTTGCTGCCCCCCTTTTTAAAGGAGGCAGATGTTTCAATACCGGCGGTTGAGAATTTTCCGTGCAAGACCTGGGGGTGATGCTGCGGAGGCTCCGGTGGCTGGTGGGGCCGGCGGCGCTGGGCGGGCTCCGGGCTGGGCGATGCGGGGCTCTGCGAGGTGACAGACCCTCAGCGTGCCCTGTGCCGAGAGCAAACCGGTGATTCAGATTGAAGCTAAACCGTGGGGGTGGATAGTGTTTGTTATTCCTATGATATTTTATTAGAAAAATAATCAAGCTAGAATCCGTTTTATTTTATGGTCTTAGGAAGATGTGAAACCTTTCCTAAAGGTTCCTAACCATGGCCCTGGGTAACTGTGGCCTTTCTGGGCGATGGTTAAGGCCAGGGGGCGGTGGAGCTGGGCTGGGGGCACCGAGCACCCTCCTGCCCCTCTGCCAGGCCTGGGACACGGGGCGCTGTGGTCAGTGCTGGTGAAGCGCTCAGAAGTGCCCGTGGCGGGTGCTTTGGTCCCGTTACCTCCCTCAATTCCTTCCCCGGTTTTGTCGGCAGCCGGAGCCCCGTGACGCCCGACCCGGGGGGATCAGAATGGAACGAGGAGCTTTGTTTGGATGGAAACAGCTTTTAGGTCTTGGGTTTCATTTTGTTGTTGTTATTGTTGTTTTCCAAATTCCCTTCCAATCCATCTGCTCTCCTGACATCCTTTTTATGTTGTTCGGAAGTGGGGAAGCAGTTGCATTGTGAGCGCGGTCAGGTCAAACTCCTCACTTTTATCTCTGCTCTCTAGTAGGTGATGGGTATTGGGGGAATAAAACACTAAGAGCAGGGTTTAACAGGCCTTTGTGTGCTATTGTCCAGCTGGGCCTGAGACGGCAACAGAGATGGGGAACAATAAACACTGAAAGGAAATAGAGATTTTAAACAGAACTGTTTCTTTTCTTCCTATTCCGGAGTTCCTGGAATCCAACACATTTTGCTTTTTAGTCCCAACTAGATTAGTAAAAATAACAAGGCAAAGTGCATTCAGTGCAGCTCAGAGCAGTTGTGATTTTGACTGGTTGCTTAATTTTTTTGATGCATGTATCTCCATCTACGTGTATGTGTGTTTAGGGTGGATGTCCGTATGTTCTGAAGGTGCTGGAAAAGAAATACTTATGTTTCATCTCCCTTTGAAAATCTCCCCCTACTTCAGAAACGCTGGTTTGAATAGCTGCGCTATCAGTTTTTAAACCCCGGAGTCGCTCTCCGGTAGGAATGGGCTGTGCAGCACAAAGCGATGAGGGCAGGCCGTCCCGCTCCCGGAGCGGCGTCCCGGGGGCCGCGTCTCCTTCTGCACACCGAGGCCTCTCCGTGGTGTGAGAGGCTGGGAAGCTGCAGCATCTCGAACTCATCTGTGGCTTGTAATGTACATTGAATGGAGATACCCGTTCTGCTAACAGCACAGAAATCATCTCACTCATTCCACCCAAATAAATAAGTCTGAAAATAAATCTCTCGTTGTACTGTCTTTATAAATATCTTTTAGATTGAGTGTGAGTGACACGACGTGGTTGAGTCACTAGAAGAGCGTCTCTGATAGTGGTGGTGAAGCTTTTCCAGACACATTCTATACCCCGATGGTCAGTGCGGCGGTTCGCAGCCCACCCGCCTGCGCTGAAAGGACAGTGGGTAGGTTGAAGACGGAGGCGGTTGTGGATGCTGCTTGGTGTCCTTGATGGGGGCTGAATAGCCAGGAGGGGAAGGGACGTGGCTTCTGGAGGCCACGGGCACCGACCCGCGAGAACACGGGGACAGGGACATGGGGCTGCGCGGCCCTGGCCCCGAGCGGGACTCTGCCTGCGCTTGTTAGATTTTCAGATGTTATTTAGCTTGATTGCAGCCTTTTTACAAAAGGAGTTAAGACACGGATATAAAAGAGAGCTACGAACTGCATGACAGGTTCTTAGGAAATCAGTAAATTATTCATTTAACGGTTCCGTGCGTGCTAATTTCACGTTGCTATGGAACCTGGAGATGGAGGAGGGCGGTCAGGCTGCGGAACGCGGGGCTCGCCCGGAGCGCGGGGCTCTGTGAGGACAGATAACGCGTCGCACACAACCTTCCGCAGAATGATGAATTGCCTCTTTATCTGGCGTTGTCCAGGGAGATCCCAGGCAGACAACTGCAAGAGATGTTTCACACTAGCTAACGTTCTTTGGAATTAGACCAAAAATCACACATTTCAGTCTCGAAATCTGTTTAAGTGTGCATTGTCTTAGCGGCATCTCTCCTGGGTCTGTCCCTGGAGTCAGACGGATCACCGCAGCCCAAAAGGGACCTTCTGGGGCTGCTCCTGCTCCTCTTGCTGCTGGCGGGTGCTGGTGCTCATTGAAAGCTGCTCGTGGCAAGCGGGTTTGCCTCTGGCTACTGTTTTTAAGAAGGAGGCATCGTTTGCTCTTGGGTTCAGGGGTGGTTGGGAGTGATGTATTAATGGACAGAACAAATGCCGTGTCCCTGCTAACCCCTAGATGTTTGCCTTTATTGCTTTATTACCCTCACTGGGCATGGCGGCACTGGTGGCAGCGGCTCGCTGGTGTGGAAGGTGCGTGGATGCTCAAGTCTGATACAAGTGTTAGTCTTTCAAGCACATTAAACTTAGAGCAAAGCAGCAGGACTGATGTGGTAATAGGGAGGGATCTTTTCTGCTATTGATGGTGCCTTTGGTTTATGTTTGACAGCTGGTGGTGCAGGTGTTGGTCACAAGAAGCTGCTCCTGTGCTCAGGGGGTAGCTTGGGTCGTTAGTTTTGTCTTTAAGGGTATCGGTTGCGCTCTTGCCTGTTTTTAAAGAGCTGCGTGCTCTGTTCTCAGGGTTCTCTGTTGAATTATTGCATTGTTGGACACTCACTTTCATTCCGGGGGCATTTCCACGGCGCTCAGGGTGACGGTGCCGTTGGCCCTGGACGGCTGTGCTGTGACCCTGCGGGGGGACGGGGCAGGAACCCACCCGGGCTGTGGCTTTGTGACGGCAAAGGCGGGAACTTCAAAATGTGACCGAGGCTCCGTTTCATTGCAAACCCAATGGTTTTGGAAAGTGTGACTCTTCTGAGCTATGTTGAGTACAGCAGCCAGGCAGGAGGGGTTTATAGCCTGCTGTGGTCTTAACGAAAATACAGAGTGTTTCCTATAGAAATGGAATGCAGAACAGAGCAAGTTCACTGGGGTCATAAAATGTGGATAAACTCGGTCAGAGGGGGGGGCTCGGGACTGGGATCTCGCCGTTCCCCGCCGCCCCCGCACACCCGGCAGTTCCAGCCCCCGAGAGCACAGACGCGGGTCTGGGAGCCCTGGGTGCGAGCACCCGGAGCTGTTTGAGCTGAGGGAGCTGATGGAGCCGCGAGAGCCGCGCCGCCCGGGGACACGGCGGCTCTTCCCCAGCGCCGCCTTTCCACCGCGCTGCCTTAATTGGGCCAGCTGGGAATGGGCAGGAGCACGGGTAGCTGATTTTCTTTTTCCTGGCGACACCAAACGCAGGGAATGTCTGTGTGTGTATGGACAAGTATTTGTGGTCTTTTGCGCGGGATAGTCTTAGGTCTTCCTGCTGGCACACGCACTAACTGCTGCCGCACTTCAGGTAAGAAGATAATGATCACATCATTAAGACACTACTAAAGCTGGCATTACTTGTTAGGTCAACATATCGATCTTGACATTATGCTGCAAGATGGGTTTTTCTTAGATAATGCCTCTGCATCCTGCCTGTTGCTCCAGGAGGGGCAAAGAACAGGGAGAGGGGGAATGCAAAACTCAAAGCAACTGGACACAGGTCTCTTCCCCAAAATAAAGCACTCTGCTTCTTGACAGATTTGTTCTGCTGCAAAGGCTCCTGCCTTGTTGCTGCTGACGGGATTACTGGCAGGTTTCCTTTAAGTCGACCGAAATCCCGAGGGGGTTGCTGGCTCCTGGGTGGATCGTTTGGTTGTTCCCGTTGCCTGGGGACGTCCCGTGGGGTGTCATCCCGTGGGGTGTCATCCCGTGGGGTGTCTCTGCCTGGGGACATCCCGCGGGGTGTCATCCCGTGGGGTGTCTCTGTCTGGGGACATCCCGTGGGGTGTCATCCCGTGGGGTGTCATCCCGTGGGGTGTCTCTGCCTGGGGACATCCCGCGGGGTGTCATCCCGTGGGGTGTCTCTGCCTGGGGACATCCCGTGGGGTGTCATCCCGTGGGGTGTCTCTGTCTGGGGACGTCCCGTGGGGTGTCATCCCGTGGGGTGTCTCTGCCTGGGGACGTCCCGTGGGGTGTCATCCCGTGGGGTGTCTCTGCTGTGGGGGCTCCGTGTCACAGGTGCCGCCACCAGGCAGGGTCTGTGTTTGCCATGGGCACCTATGGCACCTATAGGCTGTTGCACCTATGGCACCTATAGGCTGTTGACCATCCCAGGTACCTCGTCCCGCGCAGCTTGCCTGGGCGTTCGCGTGCGTTGTACCCGTATCCTGCGCACATCAGAAATACCCTTCCTATCTTGCTGCAGAAAGAAACACCTCTCACTTTTTAATAAATTCCTGCTTGTCTTGTTATCTCTTCTGAATTGAAGCTGTCCAAGCCAGTTTTTCTCATTTCGGTGGGCTCTTTTTATAGCGAGCTGCGTAAAGGTGTTTTGGAAAAGTGGCAATAATTTTGCTTTATGTGTATGTGTGTGGTTTAGATCACTAAGGCTTTATTTGGTATTTTAATCTGAGCTTACCGACTGCACTTTTAAGGACTTATAAATGAAAAGGGATAGTTCAGAAGCGCATCATGTTTTTCTTACACCAGCGCTGAGCTGGTTGAGTATCCCTCTGTACATCCATTTCATTAGGAACGGTCCATATGGTGTGTCAGGAGAAAGGGGAACGCGGAGCAGAACCTGTGTCTGCCAGAGAAAACTGTTTTGATCTGATGTTCAGCGTAGCACAACTTTGGGGGAAAAAAATAAACATTGTCAGATGGGTGCTGCCAAATTTCACGATTTATCAAGAATTTCAGGCTGTTCAGTGATATTTTTCTTCTGAATACTCCAGTTTCTGGAGTCTTGTGATTTACACAAGACTGTTCATTTTCGTTTTAAAATATGTCATAGAATACAGCCTCAAAATACGGAACCGAGAGCTGATAAACCCCTCGGTTGGATGGTATTTGAAGGGAATGAACCGTTTCCCTGCGCCCCGGGCGATGCTGCGTCTTTGGGGATAAACTTGAAGTTTTCCCATGGTTTCCTTTAGTCTCATTTGAACTTGTCTTTATTTTTTTTTTACATATCCAGTGAAGTTTTCCAAGTTTCTCTAAGGTTGATTCGCGCCAATAAACAGAACCTCCTGTCACCAAAACGTACAACGTTTATACCTTTTGGGCTTGCTCCAGGAAACCTTTGGAAGATGCCACCTCATGAGAGTCTGGGGAGCTGAAGGAGCTGGGTTTGTATTTCTGACACTCGAGACAGATGTGGGTTTGATCCTTATGATCTCCCAGGGGCCCTGTGTGCGGATCTCGAGGGTCCGTAGCTGGTGTTGGAGCCAGGGAGGCCAGGAGGGCGGCGGGAGAGCCGCTCTGTGCATGGAGCGCCCAGAGCCGCGCTCAGAGTCCTGCAGGGAGGTCATGTCTGCACCTCCCGGCTGGATTTGACCTTCGGAGGGATGAAACGGGCCCGACTCTTTGAAACAAAACACCGGGCAGCTCCAGCACCGAACCAACAACTCCCTGAAATCAGCTTGTTTGCCATGATTTGCTGGAGAGGCGGTCAGTCCAGGCTAACAAAACCTAATAGACAAAAATGTTCCGTGGGTTTCGGTGGTGTGAAGTTGGGAGACACCTGAAGGGCTGTGTCCTGATGGACGGCAGCTTTGGTTCCTTTAAGACGGTGGGTTTTGGTTCCTTTACCACGGTGGTTTTGGTTCCTTCAGCACGGCGTTTTGCAGAGCTCATCAGAGCTCCTCGTGCAGAGAAGTGCAGAATCTCACTCGGGTTGTCAGGAAGCTTAATGTAAAATATGGGGTCTATTATTATGACATTACAAAACGACCCTTTATGGTAGTTAAGTGCTATAAATCAGCAACAAGTAAAAAAGGTACAATATTTATTTCCATTACCCGTATTCTTCTGGCACGAAGGTGCTGGGCAGCGCGTGTGGGCCGGGGGAGCTCCGGGCAGGAACAGCGCGCGGTGTCCGTGCGGTTTGTGGCGGTTTGGTTGATGGTTGTAGATGTTCCTCCAAAGCTGTTGTGCGCCCAGCTGCCGGATCAGCACTGGAACCTTCCTGACGGGAGGGGGATAAACGTTTAGAGGTAGGTGAGCAATAGCATAAGGAGAACACATTTGCCTCAGCCTCGTGGGGCTGGGACAGATCCTTCTACTCTTTCTAAAAACCATTTCCCAGCTTGCAGCCAGCACCTTGAAAATACACTGTTATAAGTTTGTAAATCCTTTCATTGCTTGTCTGCAGGTTATTTTTCTTTCTCTCTCTTTTCCTTTCCTTTTTTCCCCTTGCCCATTTTAAGCGTTGGCTACAAAATGAGCACTCTGCTTACCACAGCCCTTTGTCATGCAACGTTCTCAGCAGACACTCAAGAATTAAATATGTACCATTTCCATAATACTGATTATCCCTGTTTAAGTGCTGTTTCAGAGGGTATTAATTTGCGTGGCGGTAGCAGCCGCGGCGCTCTGGCCTGCGCCGGGGCCGGGGCTGAATTAGCGCCGGTGCAGCCGGGCAGAGCCGGCCCGGCCGCGAGCTGCTGCTGCCTTTGAGGAGCGTTGCCTCTGTCACTTTTGATATCTCCTGGTTTTTGTACTCAGAAACACAAAGCACAATTAGAATACAGTTATATATCCTCATAGTTATTAAAGCTTGGATTAACATGACATAAAGTTTTGTCTGGGGAGCCTTTTGCTATGGCTCAGGGAGCATTTTTGTGTGACAGTAATAGGCTGCAGTTAATATACTTGAATGATACCAGAATCTGTGTAATAAGACAGAACAAAGGGGGGTTTTTGAAGCTGAATTACAAAGGTGGAATTATCATTGTGAACAATCCGCTGAGATCGCAGCTTAATTATTGTATCTTGCCTTATTTTGGCATAATAAAGTGTAGTCAGTGAAGCAAAGTTAAAACCATATACGCACATCTCCAAAGGACATCTTTGCAGTGCTGCGGGACCTGTCAGCTGGTTCTTAACACCCGAATCCTCGCTTTGCCCGTTTTTGCCCTGTTTGATTTACCGAGCCTGTTTGCCGTGATTCAAGAGCCTCTTGCACCGTTTCTAGGAGAGATTCATCACCGGGACGTAATCCATTCAAACCGCTTTTGGGCAAGACGTACAAAGCGTTTGAAGCCAAGAGGTTTCAAACAAAGTGTCCGAGGCAGCGGTTGTGCCCGGCGAGGAGGAGGAGGAGCAGGAGGAGGAGGGACGGGTGGTTGTGCGGGGCTGGGGAGTGAGGGGGGGAAAGGTGGGAATGGCCTTTTTGTGCCACGGTGTCCCAGTGGGCGAGCGCGGGCAGGTCCCTGCAGCAAGGGGAGACAACGGGGTGTTGGGGACACAAGGCGAATGTCCCGCGTGTGCTCGTGTCGGTGTGCTGGTGCACAGGGATGGGGCGGCTGGGAATGGCAGCCCTGGAAAACACTTGCAAATAGACGTTATTTTGGGCAACAGCAAAAATAAGCCACCTTTTAAAAAACCAATGAGTCGGACCAAAGTGTGAAAAGTAACCAAAGTGTTTAGCGTGGCACCATGTTTAATGCTCAGTAAACAGGCATTGTCGTGTGGAAGGCGTTATTCAGCCATCGTGCATTTGTACTGAAGTTTAACCCTCCGCCTGTGCCTCGAATCCCCGTTACATGGATCATAAGGGCGAGGAGGATCCTTTTTAAAATGTTAATTTATAAAATATTCCTTTTCCACAGAAATCCTTTTGGTGGTGTAAGCAGCTGCGGGAGGTTGAACAGCTTCCATGTTGTTTTAAGCAAAACAAAAACCCCCAGTAGAAAACGTTGGGTTTTTTCTGCAATAGGCTTTAAAAGAGTAGTAACGTCATTCCAGAAATCTGGACATGGTGATTATGCCGGTAATCCCTGTGCTGGCCTGTGGTAATTAAAAATTGCAGCTGAACCTGGGTTTAAGTGACTGGGCGAGGCTCTGTCAGGCTGATGAGCACTCGCGTTGTTGACACGTGTAGAGCTCAGTTTACCCACCGGTAACGGCGGTTCGTGGGCGTTAGATGTCCTGGGAAGCACCTGCCGCGGGGCCGGGCCGTGGTCGCGGGGCCCAGCCGCACCAGCCCCACTAATTGCGTTCCTTTAATATCGGATTCAGCCTCAGCAGCCTGTTCTCCTGGCAAATCGCCTTTCCCAGCGTCTCCCGCAGCCTGACCCGCGCGGGAAGGGCTGCGGCTGAGGGCCATAGAATCAAGGTGGTGTTTAAACCCCACCCCCGCAGCCCAAGGTGATGTTCAGCTCAAATCAAGCGGTGTTTAACACCCAGAGCTGCTCGTCAGACACGGGACAGCGTGGGCTGGGCGCGTTATCGACCGTGATTACACAGAGGTTACTGGTAACGATGCTTTTCTGCAGCAAACAGCCTTAAAAGCCCCGTTCCCACAAGTGCCTTTGGGCTCCTGTCTTCTCATCAAGACTTCCCGGCGTATTTTAAAGAGGTGAGGGACGAGTTGAAAGCCGTGAAGGCACAACTGAGGGCTGGACCCTCGTCCGTGGTGTTTCTGCCGGGGGGAGCGGGGCTGGGCCGGGGAGCTTCTGCTCCTTTTCAAGCAGATTGCGAAAGCAAATCCAAGGACTCGCCTGCTCCTGGTTTATCACTAAGTTTCGACCATGTGAAAATCACAGCGCCGGTGCCGTGAGGGGCTGGAGCGAGGAGCGTGGCTCTGGGTCGGGAGTGGATTCTCCATGCTAACTGTAGAGATGTAAGCTGTGCTTGACTGGAGAGCGAAGGACGAGGGAGGAGAGTTCTGCTTCGAAGAAAGAGCCCTGGAAAAATGTTCTTTAACATGCAAGTCAGTTTGTGAAAAGAACAATAAAAGGAAAAAAGATCCAGCAGGAAATAAAATGGAACTTTTTTTCATTACAGTCAAGGGAAACTTAGATGAGTTCTTCTTTGCTAATAAACCACACTCCATTTTGCAGCTGAGCCTGTTGCCGGAGCTGACTGTGGCAATTGTTCATACTTCTTTTTTAAAATCTCCGGGCAATCAAAAAGCCCTTCATGCATCAGGAAACATAGTAACGCAATGCGTGTCTTACCTTCACACTTATTCAGCAGGTATTTACAGAAGGGCAGCAGGAAGCTCTTTAAACTCGATCCGGTTCCTTTGCTCGGGACGTCTCTCGGTCAGATCTGTTTACCCGTGTCCGTGTGCCCTGGGCTCGGCTGCGGAGTCTGCAGGAAACCCCTCGGTTCTGGTGAACAGAGGTTTTGTGGCTGTTCTGGGTAAGGACAGGGCTCTGGGCCGGTTATACTGCGCGGCCTGAGGGCTCTGGGTGAAACCCGCAGGTTATTGTGGTGCGGTTAGTGGGTGAGAAGGACCTGTGCTCTAATGCTGCGTGCTGATATTCTCAAACGTGATGCAGAGGTGTGTGATTAGGTTATTTCTCCGCCAGCTTTGTCACTGGGTGAGCAGGAACTTCTTCTCCGAGTTTCTTGTGTGGGAAATGCCTCGGGCCCTCCCGGCCTGTGGCTGTGGCAAAGCCAGCAGAGTCGGAACTGATGCTGTGATTAAATTAAATGCCAGCATTGCCGCAGCCCAGGAAGGGGGACGGATGTCTGGATTTGGCTTTTCGGGTAGCGGTAGCTCATACAGCTGTCGCCGGGGCTGCTCGCTGGCCGTTGGGTGCACACCCGTGTCTGCCCGTCCTTCCCCAGCCTGCCCTGGCCGGGCGGAACGCGGGCTGCGGGTTCGCAGCGCCGAACGCAGCCGAGCGCTGTGACGGGAACGAGAATTGTTTCTGCTGACGGCAGCTAATGTTCCGTGAAAGGAAAAGCACAAACCACCTTGCACCTGGCTGCCGAAATGCTGAAGGAGCCAAGTTCCTGCCGTGCCCCCGGCGGGGAGAACGGCCCTTTCCCTGCCCCGCAGCTTTCGGGGCGATGAACCCCACGGGAGAGCTCGGCCTGAGGGCACCTGGTGGAGGAAAGGAGCCGCGGTGAATGTCAGCGGTGTCGGTGCTCGTGGCTGTGCCGTGGCTCCGGTGATATTTGATATATTTAAGCCACAGTTCGAGTGATGTGGTTATGCGGAGCTCTCAGCATTTGCTTTCAAATGACCAAGAATTCTCCTACATTTGAGCAGCAGGGGCTTAAACACGTAAACACGAACAGCTCCTGTGTGCGTGCCAGAGGGAACATTTTAGAGTTATTGTGTGTGCATTTTAAAAGTACCGTTAGTATGTGTCTGTCTTACGGTTTTATCTGGTGATAGCCAGGGCATGGGGCTGGAGCGGGACGGATGGAGCTCGAGTTCTTCGTTCGTTTGTGGATCTCGCAGGAAAACACTCGTACAAAGTTACTTGGTTGTTGGGGAAGTTTGTAGAAATAATGCATGGTACGTGCGCTGGATGTTTATCAGCGCAGCGCTGCTGGCCTGGGGGTGCCAGCCTCAGCGTACTGAATCATGGGGTGCGCTGCTGCTTACAGGACTTGTATAGAAACTGTTCATGTAGAGTTGTAGGGCAGGAGATTTGGGGTGTCTTGCTGTCTCCTGCGAGCTCCCCGAGACGTGGTCTCGGTGTCGGCTCCTCTGACTCTTCCCGCTCTCAGAAATGGGCGCTGGAAGCTGTTTCCGTCAGGCTGTCGGAGCCAGGGGACAGCAGGAATCGTTCTGGGCAGTTAGACCCGGCTGCAGAGCTCAGCCCAAGGCTTGGCTTTGCTGTGACACCACAGCCGTGAGGCTGAAGGTAGAAATGCTTGTGTTTCCGAGTTGTTTGTTGGTTGGGTGGGTTCTTTTGTCGCTGCAGGAGCCCTGTGTTCCAGTCGGTGGTGTTAGCTAACGCGCGCTGGAAACCCCATGGGCACAAGAGAAGTTCTCAGCCAAGACAGCAGGTCAAAGGAAAACTCCAAGAGCCCTCATATAGTTTATAACTCGATCAGAGCGTGGCAAAGAGCCTTGTTTTCATCAATACTTCATATTATTAATTCAGAGAAGGAGCTCCTGAGAAATGGTCTATGGAGTCATCTTTGATTTGTCCTGCTGTGGAAAGCTGCTTTTTCTGCAGAGCGTTAATCATTCTCGCATCCCCGTGGTGGAGTAAGTGTTGAGTAACGGGTTGGGTTTTTGCAGGAGCGTTTTGGAGTCCAAGAGTAGCCGCTGAGGTTTCTGGCAAGCCTTTGGGATGCTCTTTGCCGTGTCACGGCTGGTGAGCAAGCCCTGAGATTAACGTGATTGAATGACTGTTTTAATTTCAGCCCTGATGGAGCAAAATTAGTTACAATGATATGTGTGTGTTGAATAAAATTGTAGTTTTATTAGCTATAATTGCTGAAGAAGACTTTTTAAAGCCTTGACTGCTGGGGGGGAAATTGCTAGCACTGGAATTTACTCCTGCACAGTATGGTATTGATTATTATCATGGTGCATAATGTGTCGGTCCTCAATGGGTGGGTTGTCACCGCATACCCAGGGAGCGCTCAGAGGGACCCCGGTGTGTCCCAGCCCAGGGGGAGCTCCCGTTGTAGTTCCAGCCCCGCAGGGCTGGGCTTTGGGGTTTGCTAAACCCGGTGTCAGTGCAGGGTGCTGGGACGGGGACCAGCCGCACTCAGGTCTGGTATGACACGGGTGCTGGGATGGGACCGGCCATGCTGGGGTCCCGTGTGACACAGGTGCTGGGATGGGACCGGCCATGCTGGGGTCCCGCGTGACACGGGTGCTGGGACAGGACCAGCCATGCTGGGGTCCCGCGTGACACGGGTGCTGGGACGGGGACAGGCCGTGCTGGGGTCTGGTGTGACACGGGTGCTGGGACAGGACCAGCCGTGCTTGCGTCTGGTGTGACACGGGTGATGGGACAGGGACCGGCCGTGCTGGGGTCCCGTGTGACATGGGTGCTGGGACACAGCCAGGAGGGCCCAACCCCGCAGCCAGGGTGCCCGGGCAATGACAGAACGATGAGAAGAGGTTCAAGTGTTTGTTTCTTTGTTTAATTCCATTGCAATCAACCCCAGAGGCCTGGTGTGGGGGAACGGTTTCTCTGACTGCCTGGCGTGTGATATGCATTTGTCTTAATTTATGTGCGGGGAGGTTGTAAATCTGCAGAAGCGTGGTGCTGGCGCTTAGGTTTCACATGCGCATTCAAAATAATAGCACCTGACAGTTTACTAGCAGCTAAGAGGTTTTTCTGCTTCAGAAAGCAAAATATTGGAGGAGTTGTGCAGCGTGTATAAATAATTTGAGGAATTAGACCCCAATATCCAGCACCCTTCTCTCGGGAGAGCAGGAGTGTTGGGCCTGTCAGGCTGACGGGTCGGGGACAGAGCGGGGAAACGCGGGGCCGGGCGGCATGGCGCTGCGATGTCTGTTCCCCCAGGACAGTCTGAATTGCCACCGTGTTCAGTTGTGTTTGTTTGTCCTGATTCTTCTTTACCTCGAAGGGATGAGAACGTGGCTCCAAACCTGCTCAGGAGTGTTGGAAGCAGCAGCCCCTCTGTCCCCGGGGGACGCTTGTGGGGCCGCAGGAACATCCCAACCTGCTCTGGATGTGTCAGAAACTCCGGCTTGGGATCAGGACAAGCCTTTCCTGGGCTGGATGCGGGTGTGAGGCGTAAAGAGCTGTGCCCATCCAGTGTAGTTATGGGCATTTCCCGTGGAGATTTTACTCAGTGAGTAAACTCGGTTCCAGTGGAGGAACAAGAAGCGGGAGGTGTGAAGCCCCAGATCCAAACCAGCGTTTGGGGTGCAGGGTGACGCGGGTGGGGACGGGGGCTCGGTCACTGGGCTGAGGGGCCAGAATCCCCCCCCCGAAAGGGGAGGAATGAGCAGAGAACGTTGTGCTGGGCTGGATCAGTCGCATTAAATTCAGAGCCTTTCTGAGTACAATTAATAGTCATTTTATTTAGGTCACCCTGGTTTTGTTGCGTTAAATGTATGCCTCCATTAAAGTGGAAGAAAATCAAATACATTTATCTCCGTGGAGCCTTTTGTGAACTGGTTGGGCATATTTTAAATAACCCTGGGAACTGTTGGATTATTAAAGCCTTTGGCTCCTCCAGGTTTTTTCTCTCCTGCTATTCTCCCCGGTTCCTCCTTGCAGGCAGTGATTAAAGGAGTCTGTAGCCCTTTCCTCAGAGCCCAAGTGGATTGAAAAAAAATGTTAAATAAACTAAAGCCCATTAGTTAGGCTTTCTGTAAGAAACTGGGTCTAAATTGGGTGTATGTGTGGGGTATGCTGGGACAGAGATGTCTGTTGGGCTTAAGTGTCCATTTGTAACTGGTGTTATCTGGCAAGTCCTCTTTTCTTCTTTACCTTAAGCGCCAAGACTGTTCGTTTTGTAATGCACTCTCATTTGATGCCGATAATTAGTTCAGATTAGCCAGCTCCTTTAAGCCTCCGTGTTGAGCCACGCTACATCTCAAAAGGAATATCAGTTTTTGGATTTCCAGGAGCTTTGGGGGGTGGGGTGGGCTGCGCTGGGCGCGCCCGGCCCTGCCGGTGGCGATCGCCCCCTCCGTCCCGCTTCCACCTTCTCGTTCATGAGCACGGTGGGAGTTGCAGGTTTTGGGCCGAGACCTGGTGAACGTGCTGTCCCGCACCTCTGGAGTCACGTTGGGGGTGAGTGCCTCGCTCCCGCAGGACGGGGGGAACTTCTGGCGCTCACAGCTGCTGAATCTGCTTGAGTTTCATCTGTGGGTTGTGGTTTTTTCCTTCCCCCGAAACAGGGATCAGCTTGCTTACTGCAGGGTTTACTGCCGGTTACCTCGACTGCGCCCCTTATTTCTCCTTGATGAAAACTTGAACAAACCGCTTGTGTTTGATTCACAGAGACCCGTGAGAAACGGGCTGTGTGTGTGAGGCAGCGCGGTTTGCTCATTCTATTCAGCCCTTTGTATATTCAAATTCTGGTAGATTCAGTTCTTGCTGTTCTGCCAGATTTCCATACCGTTGATGGGCTTCTGAATTAATCAGTTTCTTTCTCCCCCTCCCTCGCCACCTTTTTGCAACTGGTGAAAAGTTTTTCTAAGCGCGCTGCCCTCTCCATATTGATTTTCTTCTCGTGCTTGTCTGACCAGCTCTTAGATGTTTTATTTTGCAAAGCGTTAATAGAATTTTCCTTTTGCCGTTGCACTTTATCTATTCAGGAGGTTTCAAGAAGTCTCATTGTGTCACCGGACTATGGAGGAAAGAGGCTATTCTTCTGGTACAATGGCTGCCCTAAAAAATAACGCAGGGTGGGGTAAACTCAGAAAGGGCAGAGACGGAGATAAAATGTTCTGACCTTAGGAAACAGAAAAGATAACCAATTAGACATTGTTGAAAGGGCACCAGCTGGCTTCAAGAACACCCCACTGATTATTGTGTGTCGAGGGCGTGCTTGGGCCGCGGCTGCCCTGCTGGCGTTCTCGGCGCTGCCGCGGTGCCAGAGCGGGAGCCGCCGCGGGGAGGGACGCGGTGGGGACCTCAGCACTGGCCACGCTGGGACTGCTAATGAGCCTCTATTTGCATAAACCAGGGCTCTGCCAAGATCACCGTGCCAGCAAAGCGGGGCCTTGGTGCACACGGCAGAAAATGTTGCTTGCCCAGAGGACGCGGGTCTGGCGGGCGGGAGGAGGCGTCGCGCTGTGCTGGCGGGACGGGCAGATCCCCCGTGCGAGCAGGAATGAGCAGCGTGGCCAGAGCCCCCTCCTGTGCCAGGAGCTGTCCCCTCTGCTGCGGCAGCGCTTGGAAGAGCAGGATGAGGCCGCACAAGGGGTTCAGACCCGCGGCTCTGGAATCTCAGGCTCTGCCCTGCCGGGAGCCCTGGGCTGCCCTGGCCGCGCTCAGGCGAGGTCGGAGCCGTGTGGTGCCTCATCTTACAGCTCTTCTCCCCCAACAGCAATACGGGCAGCCTTTCTAAAGACATTCCCCAGGAATGTCCCCGCAGGAGGGGGTGTCACCGTGGGGTGTGTGGATCTAGCCAGGAGCTCCCTGGGCTGGGCGCTGCTGTGGATTTGGGGCAGGAAGGTTACGCTGGAAGACTTAAAACTTCTGCAGCAGTGACGGGCACGGGGACAAGCGGGTGGCCGGGGCGCGGGCAGCCGCGGTGCTGCAGGGAACAGCACGAGGTGCGACGTGTCAGTCTTGTTTCCAGCGAGGCCAGGACCTCTGAGAATGAAAAATAAAGGTTGCTGTGCAAACATAACCCTGGAGCAGAGATAAGCGGTGGTGGTCAGGGAAGGGGAGCTCTGTCCTTATCTGCCTTCTGATATTACTCATGAGTTTTCTTCCATGGAGTAAAGAAAAACAGCAGGACAAATGGCTCTCTGCTGAATGTGGTTTGGATTTTTCAGTGCGTCAGCATCTTCAGGTCTCATTTGAGATGGGTATCGAGGAGACACGTGGTTCTCCATCTCAGGCCATTGCTAACGCGTTTTGCAAACTCGGGAGAGGTTTTCAGATGGGCTTAGGCACAGTGTAAGGTGCAGAGTGTGTAACTGCGCCGAGAGTCACTTCGCTAAAAGAAATGATTTATAAAAAGCCAGGATATAAGAACATGGAAGTATCAGACGAACCGCTGGGGAAGAAAAACTTCCCCAACCCCAAGCAAACCAAAAAACCCGTCCCCAAAGCCACCCCCCAGGCAACCAGTGGGGTCCTTTAGAGAATAAAACCTTTTCTTCCCAGGTCTCCTCCCTTCCCCAGCGGCTCCTGCAGTTTAGGCTGATAGAGGTTTTCACCAGCCTGGTTTACAGCGGGGAACAGCAGGTCCGCAGTTCCTTTTCAGACGGATTGCCCAGGACGGTTCCTGCAGCAAAACCTGCCCAGCTCCTGCGGCCTCTGAGCAAAGGGTTTAATGTCATCATGCCGGAAAATAAACGCGGTGCAACATCCTTCTGAAATAAGTGTAAAATTTTAGGTGTGGCTGCACAGATTAAATGGAGGTGGAATAAATCATGCAAATAGTAATGAAAGTTGAAAGCAATTTGGTTGCACTTCAATACGTTTCATCAGTCATCTCTCTTGTGAAGTGGAAATGCCAAGCCCTCCTCTCTCTCCTCTAGCTTTTCAAAAGGCTTTTTCAAAACCTCTGAATCCCTTTCTTGGCTGACCACATTTTACCCTGCTCGTACTTCTTGAAACCTCCTGATTCCCAGCCAGGACAGTGACTCTGATGTGGAGAAGCCGTGGCCTCCATTTGCGTCCACGATTCGTCTCCCGGCCCTTCCTTATCTCCCTACGAAAGGGAAACGGCTGCGATGAGGCACAGACAGGGGCAGATGAGCAGTGGAAAAGCGGCTCAGATATCTGGCTTTCTAGGGCAGCAGAACTTCTAATGTTCACTTTTCTGCTTTAGGATGAAACGTCAGCTGGGATGGGTTGAAAGCAACAGATGTCCAAAAGGAAGAGCCGAGTCTGAGCAAAACAGGGAGACATGACACATGGTGCCCGAGCCATGGCTCCTCCTGCCTTTATCTCCCCCTCCCTGTTCGTCTGTTGTGTTTCTGTGAACGCGTGTGTTAAAGCCGCATCTCCCCTCTTGTGTCTTGCAGGTAGAGGATGCCATGCTTATGTTTGACAAGACGACCAACAGGCATAGAGGTAAGAGAGACCGGCAGCTCGGACGTCGCGTTTCGTGACAGCTTCTGCATGGTGAGCACAGCCACAAACCCAGTGCCAACACAATGGCCCGCGGTGCCGCATCAGCGGCGCCGGTTGGTTTGAGACGCTCTCTCCGTGCGTGGGTCTCGCGGAGGACGGGCAGTTCGGCACGGGATGCTGCGTGTCGCGGGGTTTCCTGGTTCGAGGTGGCTTTCCTGGTCAGTGTGATGGCTGATCCTTGGGAGGACCACAGTCAGGCTTGGTGACGTCCCTGGGGGCGGTAGAGCCCGGGAGCTGTGCGTGAGGCTGCAGGGAAGCAGAGCGTCTGAACCAGGGCGGCTAGGCTGGCGTTACATTAGGCTGGGCATGAGGCCAGTTAAGCTGAGACGCCAGGAAATTAAGGTGCTAAACCCCTCTTCTGGGGTTTCAGGCACGCTGGAGCTTTGAAGCTGAGGCTGCTCGTCCTCTGGTGACGGCAGCTCACAATAAGCAGGCTCTTCAGGAGAGGAATTTCCCTCCACATATTTCACAAGAGAGACGAGGTTTCATCGCTGCTTGTACAGTTCTGTGAAAATGAGCTGAGGATTATTTTCAATATTATGGCCATTCCTTTCAGTGGAAATAAATGACGCTCCTCTGTCTCTGGGCGCGTGGTTCACGTCATTGCTGCTGCAGGGAGCGAGCCTGGCGGCCGCGCTGCTCACCTGGGAGGGGGCACACGTACCTGTGGCACCAGCTACCGCGCTGGGCACAGGCTCGGAGACCCTCTTCGCTTCAAAGGGATTGATTTGATGCCCCCCGGCTGTAACGTGATGTGCGTTTGGGGGCAGCGTGGGAAGCAGCTCGTGGCCCCTCGCACCCCGGCCTGGCTGGGGGACTCCGAGGTGCTGTCTAAGGCGGGAGGAACTAAGGGTGCAGAAGGACCCGGAGCAGGCTCCGGGTGCCGCTGGGGAGGTGACGTTACCTCCTGTGTGCCAAGCAGGGGACAGGGCGGGCTGCAGGGTCGGCTCTGTTTGCGAGGGTTTCCCAGGGAACAGCCCGACCCTTTGGTGAAGGACAAAGCTGCTTATTGCTGGGATTAGCTGGAATTCCTGGGAGCAGGTGCCGAGGGCTGCGCTGCGGGGCACGGGCACAGCTCCGGTCTGTCTGCCAAGTGCGGCCGGAGGGAAGAGACACGTGTGAAAAGTGGGTACAGAGTTTTCTTCGTCTTCACGCTTGAATGTCTTTTCAGACATTTTTTCCTTCTCTGTACAGGTAGCCACTGCTCATCAGGCTAATGAAGTGGCTGGTGGGCTGTTGGGTGAAGCGAGTTCCGCATCGATCGTTTATAAAATGACCCCAGATTTTACAAATCGTGACATTCTGATTGTGTTGGAAACGTGTTTAAAATGCAGTGGTGTGCAGCGGCAGCGTTAATGGCAATTCTTAAACCCACTTGCGGGTTGCAATCTGTATCTTCAGATTAGCCAGGAGAAAGAGAAATGGCAGATAAAATATCCGTTGTGGTTTACTGTAGTTAGGCCATGCCTGGAATAACCAGCGTAGGCAAGGGAAAGGAAAGGATTGAGATTCGCTCCCTGCTGCTGGGAGGCGAGGTGAATTTCCTTGCAAGCAAGTTGAGAATGATTGTTGACGTAATTCTGGCACGTGTGTGTTACTGGTGTGTTACTGGTGCATTACTGGTGTGTGTAACCCTGCACGCGTGGCCCTGGGCCAGCACCAGTTGGTGAGTGGGAATGCACAGATTTAATAGTAAGGGGTATTTTCAACCCTGCTCACCACTGAACAGTTTTATTGATACCTTGGGAAGGCTTGGAAAACCTACTCAAAATAAAACTTAATGCCTGGCCGACAGAGCACATAACTTTTATAACATTGAAAATGTCATCAAGCGAACCACTTTGTTGCCTCTGCTGGTGTCTTTTTTAATGTCCGACTATTCTGGATGCTCTGTAAGGAAAAGAAGACTCCAGGCTGTTGGATTTCATGGCTGCCTGTCTAGCTGTGTTTAATGGCAGGCTACAAAACCTGCGAGTATGTGATCGCAGGAGTGGTTAATTGTTGGAGCACTGTGGGTAGAACGTTGTCTGGCGAGGGTTCTCCTGGCTTGGCCACCAAGTTGTGATCGTGGGCACGGAGGGAATGAGCACTTAGACGGCAAGTAGCTCCGGGCCAGCAAAGAGAGGGTGGTGTTATTTTGTTACCCTTGCGAAACGCAGATAACATCTGGAGTTCAGCATTAGCTATTGATCGGTGGGGTTGGAGGGAGCCTGGCAGGGCGATGATGATGATGATGCCGATGTCCTTCTCACCCGACGGGGGACGGCAGCCCCAGGACACACGGACGTGCTGCCCGGCAAGCGGGACGGACGGCTCGTCCTTGCGCTGTTCCCTTCCTGGGCCGTCCGGACCCCGGTGGTGGGATTTGCAGGTTTGTTGTATCCACTACAACCCAGAAAAAACGCCATGTGCTGCAGGCTGCTCTGTGTTGTGTGGGAAGGAAAATGAGTGTGTTTGGCAGCTCCCCTTTCCTTCCGCAGCTGTGGAGCAGGAGGGTGAGGCGAGCGAGGGAGGGCTGCAGGTGGTCACCGCAGTGGGACGCTCCGGTCCGGCCTCATGCGCTCCCCACGCGTCTCGTTCCGCGGCTGCTCCAGCTCCAGCTCCTCTTGATGTGTTGTCCCAGTCCCGCGGCTGCTCCAGCTCCTCTTGACGTGTTGTCCCAGTCCCACGGCTGCTCCGGCTCCAGCTCCTCTCGACGTGTTGTCCCAGTCCCACGGCTGCTCCGGCTCCAGCTCCTCTTGACGTGTTGTCCCAGTCCCACGGCTGCTCCGGCTCCAGCTCCTCTCGATGTGTTGTCTCAGTCCTGTGGCTACTCCAGCTCCTCTCCCTGTGCGTCTCAGTCCCGGGGCTGCTCGGGCTCCAGCTCCTCTCGATGTGTTGTTTCAGTCCTGTGTTTGCTCTGGCTCCAGCTCCTCTCCATGTGATGTTTCAGTCCTGCGGCTGCTCCAGCTCCTCTCCCCGCACGTCTCATTCCGCGGCTGCTCCGGCTCCAGCTCCTCTCCCCGCACATCTCAGTCCCGCAGCTTCAACTTGCAAAAAGACAAATAGAGATTCTGAGTGATCGAATCCCCCAAGCTGTAACTGCCGGTATTGAATGTAATACTGTGTGTTTTTCAAAGCCATACAGCCCCAGAGTTATTTCCGTATCAATTAACTCTCTCAGATGGTTGGGAATGGCAGGGAAGTGACAGCATGTGATCAGGACTGCTTTAATCTTTAAACAAAATTAAAGGTAGGCAGTCTGTGTGATACAAACAATATCCCATGTGCTGGGGGCTCAGACATCTCCACAAGACAAGCATTGAAGCGGCAGCGTGGTTGGTGTTTCCGTGCCCGCGAGGACGGGAGGGCCGGGCTGTACCGGCCCAGGGGCGCAGGGGTGCGGGGTTTGGTCCAGAACTGCAGAATCCACACTGAAAGCTTCGTGCCTGTGCATCTCGTGCCACCGAGACACAGTGCAGGCTCTGTCCTGTTTGCATCTTCGGTGCATGAAATTGTCCAGGTGAAGCAGTGGGCATAATGGGTGTATTTGTTGGGAGAGGCGGGGGTGTTGTTAGTGAGCTGTCGCTGGGCCTGGGCGGAGGATGCTGCTGTTCTTAGGAGAGAAATAGCCCTTTGTGTTCTGTCCGGCTGCCAAAGCCTCAGTTTTGTAGATGACCCTCTGAAGTTATAATTGACATTTTTATAGATGAGACATAAATATAATTAAGAGTCGCTGTAATTATTTGTTTATTGCCATCTCCCTCAAGTAATACAAGGTCATGTGCATTTAAAAATGCATCCCCAGGCAGTTTTGAGCGAAGAGTACTTAAAATATATGGAAATAATTGCCTAATTTGGTCATTTTCAGCAGAGCTTTCCTTGGCAGCAGTCTGGCGATAGTCGCCTGTGCTTTAAGGAGGAACCTTTCGCCTTCTCATGTAGTTTTGCTTTTAGAAGGATGGAGCTAAAGCGAGAGCTGCTGTTCAGCCAGGTTTGACCTGCGGGATTTTGGCGCTGGTGTTTTTTTAAGAGCATAAAGTGCTTTAAGGGCTTTGGCTGAAAAGCGTGACATAAGATATAAATAGAGGCAATAGTATTGTTATTGCTTCCCTAGATGAGATGAGCTTTTATTCCCCTGTCAGTGGTAGCAGTTCATAAACGGGGCTGCAGAGAGTGCGGTTGTTTGGAGGGGAGCGCTGGCTGGGGTGAAATCCATCCCAGGACACCAGGAGAGCGACTGTAACCTGCATGTGCAGAGACGGGGGTGTTTATCTCCTGCCACGGGCTCGGCGGGAGCAGTAGCTGCAGACGGGTTTTTTAGAGTGCCTTTTAAGCAAATATTTGCTTGCAAACTTCACATGAGGGCTGCAAAGATTCATTAGTTAATGTTATTTACCATTTACAGACCTATCAGTGAAAGGGGTGATGGCTGAGCGGTAACGCCATCAGTCATACCTATCTGTTTAGATTGCAGCTATGACATGTGCCATATTAATATTTTATATGTGTATGTTTTTCATATTACATCCTCAGTTATAAATATTCATGTCGTACAACGCGTTGGCGGCTGCAGAGCAATATCCACATCTCCCCGTCCCGGCGGGACCGCGGAGCAGCGGGGACGGGCTCGTGTTCGCCCCGGGGCTGCGGCCGCATCCCCCGCTTTCCCCTTCGGCACCGATTCCTCCCCCTCGGCCCCTGTGCCGTGCGCTGGGGACCGCCAGGGTGTCCCCAGGGCCGGGGTGACAGCCGCCGCCGCGCTGCTGGGGCTCAGTGCTGCTCCAACACACAGACCAAAAGGACAAGCTGCCAATTCTTGGATCCGTCTCCCTCATCTTTTAATTTCCTGGCCAGCGCCTATTGCTGCTGCGTCAGGGCACCTTGTGTGAAGTGTGAAAGTGACGGCGTTGGGGCTGGGCTGGGCCCCGCGTCCCGGTGGGCTCTGCCTCAGAGTGCGGATCAGGCTCCCGGCCACGCTGTTCGAGGAGATTATTGCACGTCTCGGGTGGTTACCGTCACTCTGCCCCCAGCCTCGCGCTGGAGAACGCCACCTGAGGCTTGGAATAATTGCCCAGCTACGTACTGTCTGTCATACCTTATTGCTTAATTTTATACCAGTAATGAAAATTGCATCCAGAGGAGGAGGAGGAGTGAACAGCTGCCCTGGCCGGGCCGCACCGGAGGAGTAGGTGTGTGCAAATGCTTCCTCGGAAGAAGAGGAGCGACTCGGCTCGCCGGCAGCGCTTGGGAGATGGCTCGGCATTTTTATTTTCTCATTTAACAAAGGCAATAATAATAAGAAGAAAAAAGTCCCACCGACCTCCAGTGAAGGCTGCAAACACAGCCCAGCAATTAGTTTGGAAGTCTTCAGTTCCGCAGTCAGACTTTAAGGTAAATATCAGCAGTATGGTGTAAAGCACAGTGGGTTTGTAAACCTCGTTTGTATCTTGTCTCCAGAGCTAACACCTGTAAACAGGTTATTCAGTTCCCTCTCCCCAGAGGGAGAGCCCTGCACAGCCAGACCTTTTTGACCCTCTGGACTTACCCAGCGTCCTCCCGATGGCCCTGACAGGGCAGTGACAGGTGGTGGCCGAAGGGCTCAGACCCGGGCGCTGTCCCCCGTGTCCCCTCCCGCAGAGGTGACGGCAGCTCTGCAAAGGGGTTTTCTGCGGCAGCTGGGTACAGAAGATACGATACAGCTTTTCAAATGTCAGTTAAGCTCCCTGAAACCGCTGGACTGCAATAAATGGTGGGTTTGCAGGTGACCTGAGGCCGATGTCCAGGTGCCTCGGATGGGAGAGCAGAGGCACAGGAAGGTGGGGACGGCGGCGCTGGGCTCACAGGAGGCGTCTGTGGGGCATCCAGCGCTCAGTGCAGGCAGGACCGTGAGCAGAAAACGGGCTGTTCCCTCCCAGAGATCTGGGGGTAACCGTCACCGCCTTGAAAAGAGAAACCTTCCCATTCGCTTAGTACTGACCGCTGTCCATAGCTCAGTGCGGTGAGGCTGTGGTCGTATTGGAGAGCGCAGGGTAGAGCAGCAGATGCTGCCTCATCTCTGAAACGTTCTCCAGGACACCTAAAGCAAGAGCTGTGCAAACAGTTAAGAACTTGTTTGAAATTACGCTAATGGTTGTGTTACCCTGCAGAAAGTCGGGATGTGAGCTCTGCCAGGAGCAGTGTTGGACACACACGGTGATCTGCCCAGCTGGAGCTGCCTGGAGGAGACAGCGGGGTCATTGGATCCAAATGCAGTTCAGCATCCTCATTGTCACTGTGAGCAACCGGCTTGAGTGACAGACAAATTAGCAAAAATCCTGATGATCTGTGAATGGCAAGAAACCCTAAACGCCGTGAATAAGATCTTGTTTGTGATTCTGCTCAGCCCATGAAACCCACCCCCTTTTCCTTCCCAGAATGCAGGAGCAAAGCGATCAGCGGGTATTGCTTCCAGTCTTGTGGGACTGTTTGAAAATGTTAATTGAGGAAAGGCCAGAAACAGGAGGAGAACAAAATGCAACATTTACATAGATGGGCAGTCTTATTACAGCCAGCAGAATTAAAATCTGCATGGTGACCTTGAGAGAACAGCAGCTCCTCGCAGCACGGCCGTGCCCGAAAATGGGAGATGGCAACGCTGAGACGCTGCGCAGCGTTCGCTCCCCGGCGTGCGCTTTTCTTCTCCCGGCAGATCACTGAAGGCAGACGGCGAGTCCTCTCAAACACGCCTTGTGGGGGGAAGGAGCTTTTGTTTTTTGTAGAGCTGTGCTTTCCATCTGCTGGGTTTGCTAGTGCCGGTGAGGAGGCTGTTCCCGGCAGAGGGGCTGCTTTGCCCCCTGCCCGGTGCGGTGCATCTCTCCATCAGCCACCTCCTCACTCCCGCCCGGGGCGCGGGGGCTGCTGAAGCCTTTGATTCTACAAGGTCATTGCCATATGTAAAACCTCCTGGTGATCTGTTGAAACAAACATAACGTGTCCCGTATCCCCAAAATCTTGAGATTCAGCAGAAACACGGGTCTCACAAATAATGCTGGTAGCGAAGGCTTTTCCCCCCGCGGGTCCTGCTCGAGCGGCTCCGCTGCACCGTGTCCTCGCCATCCCCGCTGCCCTTCTGGCTTTCTGGACACTGGTTTTTACGTGTTGTTAATTCGGGGGGCTCTGGTCCAGGCTGTGGGCTGTATCTGTGCAGGTACATGGATGGGTACGTGGCTCTGGGGTGCTGGAGCCCAGGGCTGAGCCGGCCCCGCGCCGGGGAGTAGAAATCGCTCCCGGGGCCACTTGTGCGAGCAAAGAGCTTGGGGTGACTGTGCTGTGGAAGGAGGGCTTGGCAATGGGGTGAGCAAATGGAAACATTGCTGCCCCGCAATTAACAGTTTACAGCTCTTGCGTGGATACATTCCACCTAATCAATCCACTTGTATTAGCAAATTAGCAGCTGTTAATATTACTGGCCTTAGATCCGTATGGCGTGTGCTGCGGCACCGCAGTGTGTGCAGGGAGGAGCAGACCCCTCTGAGAACCGCGACTCCTGCTCCGTGTCGTGCTCCTCGTGTCGCGCGGGGCTCGCGGGCTCCACCGCTTCTCATCGGTGCCTCTCGCCCCTACTCAGCGCTTTTCCCAAAATGTTAAGTTTCAACTGAGGATTTCTTTAATTAGGTTGATTAATATGTACTGGCAAGGAGTGATTTTGCTTATCCTGTATTCCTGTATGTTTTTTGTATATATAAGCTGAAATAAGAACATCTGGCACTTTTTTTTTTGCTGGATTCGATAGAATAAGTTGAGAAA
Source organism: Columba livia (assembly GCF_036013475.1). Classification (NCBI taxonomy): domain Eukaryota; kingdom Metazoa; phylum Chordata; class Aves; order Columbiformes; family Columbidae; genus Columba; species Columba livia. The sequence goes on from NC_088621.1 coordinate 1,089,460, forward strand.
CAGCTTCTTTCAGAAAACTGCAAGTCAGCAGATTTGGGTTGTGTTTTTTTTTTCTTTTTATTTTATCGAGTGTTTTCTAGACCAGAAAGAGCACCTTAAACTGGTGTAATAATTCACAGATTGTTCTCCATTGTAAAACACCTATGGATGCGAACACCGTCCCCACTGTCCGCTTTGGCAGGGGAGCAGAGCGGGCGGACCCGGCCCCACTGGCCCCGCGCAGCCCCTCCTGGGCTCCCAGGGCTCTTTGTGGGCGCCGTCTGTCCGCGTTGACTCCGAGCGGCACCGTCGCTGGCCCCGCGCGAGTCATTTGGGAGCTGGGTGGTTGGCGTCAGTCGCAGTGATGGAAACCGGCCATCCATGGTGCGGGTCATGCGTGGGCATTCAACACGTGTTCAACAGCACACGCAGAGTTGGGGCAGGGTCTGTAGGGACAGGCCTGGCAAGAGGATGCTGTAAGTGACAGATATTCCCCCGTAGGCCCATGGGAGGTTTGGATGAGCCGCAGTCACTCAAGTGTATTGTGGCCGGTTTGGCTTTTGCTGATTTCTCTGCTTGTGCAGCCCGTTTCCCTCCAGTCGGGTCTGCGTTCTGGATGCCAGAGCTCTGCTCTCGGTTTGTGTCCCTCCTGCGGGCACAGAGAACTGAAAACAGTGGGTTTTTCTCCAGACCCTGGAAGTTCCTGCAATTGCAGGAAAACAACAAACAAAATCAGATGACAAAAGCGTGGGGTGGGTTTTCTTGCAGACGGGCAGCGCGTCGCCCCTGCCCGGTTTGGCTGAGCTCCGCTTGTCCCTGGCAGGGCCGGAGCACAAAGCGCCGGTTCCGGACCCGGCTGCGGTTCGGGGGGTTCGGGCGGCACGTGGGGCTGGGGGCTGCGCAGCCGCCGGGGGGGGAGCAGCTGCCGCGGGAGGACGGGAGCAGCTGCCCGAGCGGAATGAGTCATTCTGGGAAGAAATGGGTTTGATAAATAATAAAACAGTGGTATTAACAACAGATGCTTTCCAGGTCAGATGACTTTGATGAAAGCACCCAACAGCCACGGGTAATGGTATGAAGAATATGTATCTATATTTCTAGATCTATCTGTATGAAGAGGCATATAAACAAGTGGGTGTTTGTGTATGGATGTGTGTGTGTACATGCTCACGTATGAATGTACCTGGCGTTTTATTTCTGTTTTAAGGTGACAGTAGAGAGTGTCGCTGCTCCTGTTCTTTGCAGGCTTTGCAGCTTGCCTAGAAAACCTGAAATGTGCTCAATATCTCCCAAATCCGGCGCCTTCCCTCCTGCCTCCCCCCGCGCTGCCTCCCTTTGTTTCTATATCCATCCTGTTTCATTTCTATAACTGTTTTGATTTGTAAAATGCTACGCCTTATACATCGGTTCCTTTATGATGATTTAGTATGCTCCTCTTATCTTTCACCTTCCATCTTTGATAAGAGTGTTTTACAAATGAATTGGTACCTGACACGGTGATCGGCCGCGGCTGCGGGAGGAGGAGGATGGGGGACCTGCGGAGCCTTCCCAGCTCGCTGCTGCTTCCCTCTCTTTCCTCACCACTAAATTGCTAATTAGTCAAGTTTCCCATCATCGCCGTGCGCTGGGGGACGTGGGGGGAGGCAGGAGGGTGACTGGGAGCTGGGGTGGGTTTGTTTTACCCTTGAAGCCATAAAAACGACCCTTGGGACGTGGGGTTTCTCCAGGCTGACCCAACGTTGCCTGCAAGTTTCATATCCAAGTAGTTAAAATGTTTTTGGTGAAGTGTTGGTTGTGCTTGCGGAACATGATTCACCGGGGGAAGGCGCCGGCAGTGCGACTATCAGTAAATACAACGGTCTGGCATGGCAGGTCATTTTTATTTTAATATAGTAGATTTAATGAACTCTTGTCTTTATTATTCATGGTACTTGCGGAATGCATCCATTTCCCCTCCCTAATGACGTTGGTTACAGATCCATCCTTCGTTAGAGGCTTTATTACGGCTGGCGAACTTAACTCTCTCCAATACGTTCCCAAAGCGCAAAGGGTTATCTAATAAATTTTTGTATTTAACATTCAATACCATTAGTACTAAATGTGGCCAGAAATTCCCCGAGTAGTTTATGCGTTGTTAATTACTGTTATTATTGGATCTGGTGGAATGTTGTTTGCCAGGCCCCGCGGTGTGCGTGTGTTTTATGGGGGACGGTGGCGGCTGGTGCCGCCGTGGCACTCGCCCGTGGTTTGTGTGCAGGTCCAGACCCCAAAGCTGCTGTCAAGTGATTTAATAGCGTTTGTGTCCAGCCTAACCCAATCTATCTCACCAAAAAATAATCCTGCATCAAAATTACTGCTTTTGGAACTGTCTTGTCTCTTTTGAGTGGGAACTGGAGACAACTAGACAAGCTTGAATGAAAGCGAATAAAGAAACATTACTTTCTGAACACAATCTTCTGTTAGCAGTCACTTTTCAACAGCCATTCAATCAAAATGCTAATAGCAGAGGCAACAAGGGAGCGGGGTTATTGTAACACTAATTGATAGGCTGCGGGGATGGGTTTTGATAAGTGCTGTTGAAGATATATTTTTGAAATATGATTCTCTTTAATTACAGTGATACTAATAAAAATGAACAAATGATTTAATGATAGTTTTCTAGGTAATGGCTTGAAGATTTTTCTTCAAGTTATTTTGTAGCGTTTTTTTGTTTAAACCAGAAATTATGAAAATCACCTTAAAAATGAAGCTGTAGTGGAAGGTGGTGACTTTATCTGGACTTGCGTGGCTACTTTGCATCAAAATTAATACTGTCAAATCTGGAGCTCTTGAATAACAAATCCAGTCGTTTATTTGTACAATAGACTGTGCTGAAAGCTCCTTGTTGAAGCCACGTTGCATGTGGGAATGCATTCAATATCTAATGCATACAGCAATTAGGATCAATTATGCCAGCGAGGGTTTGACGGTACGCGTGGGGGGGCGCAGAATGGGCTGAGGGGTGTTCACTGAGGTTCTAACGTGCAGCGGGGTGCCGGGTTTGGTGATATTAGTGGGGATTATTGACGTTCAGTGACAGGAAGCTCCGAACTCAGACCCGCGTCCGCGGTCACAGGCAGCCTCTGTTTCACCTAATTTTTGCTGAATTAATCGATAGCGAAACAAAGGCTTTTCTCCTTGGGGGAGGATGTTTTTCCTGTTGTTGCTGTTTGTGGGGCAGGGAGCGATGCTCCCTCCTGCCTTTCAATTTGTCAAGCGCTCTCTCAAAGATCTGCCAGAGAAGAAAGGGTAATTAATAGGCTTGAAGTCATTTCCGATGTGTCAGTATTTCTGCCTCGCTTCCAAGTGATAATGTTCGCTGGCTCGAGGCCTCCGGGGAGCCTTCCATCTTATTAACTTGTCTGGGAGGAACAGTGAGTGGGGACAGCTCGGGCCAGTGGGTGACATGAAATGAGGATTTGTGGTGTAGTGAGCTGTAAACACGGGGGCTGATGGAGTAAATGTGGAGAGATTAAAAAACAAAGGAAAGAAAATATATGAAAAAGGCCACTGGTCACAAGCAGAGCAGCATGCACCGTGGAGGGGGACACAGTGTATATAGGGCAGCCCGAACCTGACCCGTAGAGCTGGACCTGCTGTGGTGCAAGGTCACGCCCGGTCCCCTGTGTCACGCCAGCCCCGGTGTCACCCGTGGTCCCCTGTGTCACCCCGGCCCTGGAGCAGCTGCTGGCCAAGGGCTTCCAGAAGTCAAGTGTGATTTATTTTGTTTTAGGATGCTCAATTTGAGGCACTGCAAAGGGACACGGGGCCGGGTCCTTGTCCTCATCGCTTCGGTCTGTTTGCCAAGCGGGTTGGCAGTTTTCATAGCTTTTCTTAACTGCGTTTGAAAACTTAAGTGTTAACCTTAGGGCACTTAAGTGCGAAGACACCTTGATTCTGAGAAGAACCGCAAGGATTAAGCAGTTTTAGGTCCAGTTCTAGATCCCGTAGAGAGCCTGCGAGGCCGGGACGCGCCCCTGCGCTGCGTTGTGCAGGGGAGCAGAGCGCCTCTTGTTCCAGGGGTCTCAAACACTTCGGAGCCTGAGCTCTGCATTCCGAATTTCCAGCCTCCTTGGTGTGTGTCCGTGTATTCTCTGTCATCCTTCCACAGGCTCGGTCAGCAGAAGCTGCATTAGAGATCTGTGCGAGTGTAGTTGGCAAAATAATTGTTGGTTTTGCCCTAACTCGCTGTTGTTATATAGCTTCGGGGTCTTGCTTTGGAAGGGGATGCGCAGGAAAGGTTTCTAGTCGCTGTGTTTGGTAGCTACACCTGTAATCATAGGACAGTGTCAATGCAGGATTTGGTGTAATTGCTTCTCCCCCCCCCAAGTTCTAGTGAGGTTTTGTTAACTAGAATTAGAGCACTTAAAACCAGGTATTATTTTTAACCTGTGTTCTGGTTACCCCATACGGTGCAGAAGGGAGGCCGGGCGGGATCTCGGTTTCCCGGGCGCAGTGAGCAGATGCTGTGCCCGTGGAGCGGGTCAGACCTGCGCGGTTCACCCGGCGCCGCGGGCTCTGCCGGGCCGGGCCGGAGCCGCTGGCGGGTGGCTTTGCTCCGATGTGCTGAGCTGCCCTTGGCCCTCATGGCAAGCTGCGGGTGCCCTGGGCAGGAGGACGAGGGGCTGCGCCCGCGGGATCAGACTCGGGGTGAGACGCGGGGCCGTTGCGGAGCGGTGTCCGTGGGCCCGGCCGGGCCGCGCGGCCGCCGAGCCCTGACCGCCTGGCGGATGTGGGCTTACGTAAGGCTGGTGCTACATCCACATATTTAACCTTCTGCGCTTTGCTTGTTTTGTTTTTAAATTCTCCTTCGCCCAAAAGCGCACGAGCGGTTTCATTCGCTGTTGATCAGCACGGCGGCAGCGCCGGTCTGCACCGCGTACGGCCTGTTCTGGGAGACTGTTCCGTTTTGATTTTTTAAAGGAGCAAAGCTTGGCGTTTTGGGTCACTGGGAAGGAACAGGACGTCTTTCACGTATTGACAGGTTTTTTTCTTCTATTTCTTTTCTGATCTCACTCCTGTTTGTCAGGCTCACTTTTCATTTTCCAGATAAATGATTATGACTAAACATCTCTGACAAGCCCTTCGCAAAGTGCGAGAAGGCTACAATGTGGAAAAAAAAGGAGCCACCTCAAAGCTCTTCAGTGATTAAGCTCCTTAAGTGGCAAGTTGTTCCTCTTGTGCTGCGAGGTGCGTTTCCCCCCGCAAGCCCTTGTTAGGGAGGCACTAGTATAATCTAATTAAAATTGGTTTTAATGTTCTGTGAAAATGAAAACAGAATCCTTCCTGTTGGGAAGAATGACTGTGCACGTATGAGTCTCTGGGTTTTGTTGTTGTTGTTATCTTATTCAAATATTAACACTGCCTGTGTGCTCCAAATGAGAGTTTGTGTCCATCAACAGAGCTTGATCCTCAAATTAAGTGATTAGTGATATATAGGAATAGGGGGAAGCTGGTCGCTGGACATTCTTTTTAAATGCTAACGTTATTTCCAGGAGGTAAATAAGGGCAGGAGATACTGTGCAATATCATCACTGTGAAATTAAAATAAAGTCTCGCTATTTGAGGATGGAACTTAGCGGCTGAAGGTTTACTCTTCATCTGAAGCTTCACGCTGAATTCTTCCAGCTAATTGCCTGCTGATTAGTTGAGAGACAGGCATTGCTAATGGTGGCTGTGAGCGGCAAATCATCCCCTGCAAAGTCCTGGGCTCCAGCGTGGGCAGGGGGTGCTGGGCAGGGGGTGCTGGGCAAGTGAACCAGGGGACGGGGTTCAGGTTCTTGACCTGAGAGTCTTGGTTTTTCCAGTTGCCGACCAGGGCAGATGTGTCTGGTACGTGTGGCAATGGAGCGGTGACCTCCAGAGAACAGGGAGCAGCAGCTTCCCTGCGTTCTCTGCTCGGGTTTAGCCAGGGGAAGGTTTTTTGGGGAGGAAAGAAATACAGAACGTAAAGCTGCAGTTTACTAGGTTGGAATAAGCACTTTTTTGGTGCGTGGTGATTTATTTTGTTAAAAACCAGGGCATTATTCATAATTGCGTGGCTTTATGAGAGTATCCGTAGCAGTGTTCTTCCGCTGGTCGGCTGTGGGAGCTGGAATAGTATTTGAATAGGAGCCGTGGGGATGGCCGGGCCGCGGCGGGGCCGTGGCGGGTAACGACCTCTGCTAGCGCTGCCGCTCCGGTTATCACCGCCGGCATTTAAATGACAGAGATTGTTAAGAACATCCAACTTTTTTAATGCAGTTAATGATCCTCAGCTATAAATAGTCTGTTCCATTGACTGGCAATAAGGTTTTTGTGCGGAGCCGCGCGGCTTCACTGAGTGTGTTGGGCTTGCTTTTTCCCCTCTGTATATACGGTGGGTCCTTTCACCCCGATTGCTTTACAGGTATCACCCCACCCTTTGTGAGTTGGGAAATAAGGTCCCACAGGGCAGGAATTTGCCTGAGGCCACACGGGGTTTGTGGGTGAACAAGCGGGGACTGGCAGCCCCGTGGTTCCCGGGGCTCGGGATGGGGCTCCCGGGGTGCCCGCCGCTCGGGGTCACCCCCGGAATGGTTGGTGAGACAGGCAGCGGTGTGTGCGGTGCCCCAGAAGCTCCCCTGGTACCTCTCAGGGTCAAACACAGCTGTAGGTTCACGGAGCAGATTTCGGGCCGGGGTTTCAGAGCGCGGCGGCTGGTGCTGCTGGGGCAGGAGCCGCTCTCTCCAGCCGCAGCCGGGAGCTGGTAGCGACCCGGACTTGGTCCGGAGATGCCTCTGTCCTGGCAGGGCCCTGCTCCGACTCAGTAAACCCCCGAGCACGTGTAGATCCCCAGAGAAGAGCAGCCTGTGTGAAACCTGGCCAGTGCGTTTGCTGCGCTCGAGAAGCATCACGATTGCTTTACCCTGCAGATTGCTTTACCCTTTACAAAACGTGGCTTGAACTAGCCCGGGAGGCTGAGAGCAGCACTTAAAAGCTCTGAGAGCTGCGAACGCTCTGAGCCGGTCGCTGGAACCCGAGACTCGGGCGGGAGGTCGGGCTGAGCTGTCATGGGTTTCCAACCCTCGGCACTGGTTGAATGTCCCAGCAAAATAACACCAACAGAAAATCCCCAAACCCTGAACCGACTCCCCAACTTCCACAGCGGCGATTAAATGGCCGCGTTTCCCATTGCCCAGAGCTGCGGTGAGATTCTGCCACAGCTTTGTTCTCCGTGCCTGCAGACACAATGGGAAAAGGTCATCGTGTAAACACCGCTGCTCCAAAGGCAATTTCTTTGTCTGTTTGGAAAGCCGGGAAGCAAAGGATATTCTAATTGAACTGCTCTGCTGGCGTGACAGCGCTGGGGTGTCTGCCCGGCGCCTTTCTGCTTTCAGGCACATCTGCAGGTGTAGATCCCTGTGATGGAGGAGCCTCCTGCAGGGCTCAACTGCTATAGGTGCCTTGCGTTTGCTGCTATAGGTGCCGACCATTTGCTGCTGTATGTGCCAAGCTTTTGCTGCTCTAGGTGCCCTGTGTTTGCTGCTATAGGTGCCGATCGCAGGTGCGGATGGAGCTGCGGGGGGTCTGGGCCGGGGGCACCTCGGCTGTGCAAACGCTCCAGGGAACGCTCTGGTGTGTGTAATTAGTTCACCTTCTCCTTTGCCTGCGACTGCTGTTCCTGGAGCTTTTGTTTTTGAGCATAAAGATTTCCCCAACGGTTTGAACAAAGGTTGAGCGCGTGGGGTAATCCATAAAACAATGTCACCAAAAACGCAGGGAAGAGAAGGCGGCTTTTGATAAAGCGTGCGCACCTGGGAGCTGGGCTGGAGCCGCTGGACAAGGTCACCTCGGGGGGTGGCAGATGAGCGAGCAGCAGGAGTTGGGGTGCAAACCCGCTGGTCTGTGGGTGCGGGATGGGCCGCCAGAGCAGGGGCTCCTGCTGCACTCGTGCTGACCGAGTCGCGGTTATTTGAGGTCCGATGCTCGGCAAAGCAAGCGCCTCTCTCTGCCTTGTCTATCCGTGCGTGATCTCAAAATGCAGCTGCCGAGGAAGGAAAGCACCCACTGTACCTGAGGAGTGTTAGAAAGCATCCTGAAATTATAGATGGGATTATTAGTGAAGCGCTCTGGGTTTTGTGCCTGCAGCGTGCCTGCCTGAGTCTTGCTTTCCTTTTCCATTACCAGCAGATCTGTTTTATAGAGCTATTCGGCTCTGTGTGGTCCCTATTAAAAGTTTTCTTTCCCAGGGTGATTCTGCTCCTTTGTTGCATCTGGTTCTTGAACACTTTATACTATCAAACAGCAAAACTGCTTTTATTGATGCAGCAAAGAACAATGGGATCTTTCCAACAGTGCTCCCAGAATACTCTCCTGGCTTTTTCCTGTGCCTGGCTTCCAACAGTAGACAAAATGATTAAGATATGTTAGGTTTACTCTGGTCACTTCAATTGGAGATTGGCAATATCAACAAATGATTCTGGTAAATGGATTAGCTCCTCTTCTCCGGCAAGGCTGAAGCGATGTGTGCTTGCCCTGGCCGTGCTCTTTCTGTGAGACAGACAGCTGGAAAAGCAAAAGCATGGGCAGTTTGACAGAGCGGGGCTGGGGGAGGCGGGGGTGCTGGCGCGGGGTCGCCGGGCTGTGATCTCCGGCTGGTCGGACGTGCGGTGGCTGCTCGTCCCGCAGCTGCACCCGGAGCCTCACGCTCCGTCCTCCCTGGGGAAATTTCATCTGCACGGAGCAGGGAGGACGAGACCTGAAACCAGTTCTGCTCTGTGTGTGCGAACTGAGCTTTCCGGAGTGTCTCAGGACTGGCTTTGGCTTCTCCATCTGAACAGATGTCAGGGTAACCATATTAAGGCTAAGCCATATGAAAAATTTGTATGTATATTTTGGTGGCTACTTCCAGCCTTTGCCCCCTGGACATATCTAAATCTGGTGACTCCTGACTGTCTGGGACTCCTTGTGTAAAACCGAAGCCGCGTGCCATGTTTGAGGAGTGCGGCTCTGGATGGGGCCGGGCTGCCGGTGTCCATGGGGATGATGAGGGGACGCGGCTCTGGATTGGGCCGGGCTGCCGGTGTCCGTGGGGATGATGAGGGAATGCTGCTCATTGGGGGAACTGTTCTGAACCCGCCTCAGCTGCAGGGAGGAACGAGGAGCTGGTCCGGCCATGGAGAGCTGCAGAAATCCCTGCCAGCCCGGGACAGATCCGAGCTGTGCTGAACAAATCCCCAAACCAACAAACCCCATAAAACACGAGAGCGAAGTTGTCTTCGGGCTGCGCTGGCTTGGCAGAAGAGTGAGGTTTCCAGCCCCCGGGTTTTAATTCTGTGAGTGCGTGTGCTGTGTGATATTTTTATTTATTGGTCAATTCTGTTGGAGGGCCTTGTGGTGTGGCCTTTGTTTTCCTTCAGATGTAAGGTACTTGTTAGAACCCTTTGCTCGCTGCCTTCCACTTCTAATCGGCGTTCCCACAGCAGGTTGCGTCTGCCTTACTGGGCAAGAAAAGAGTCTGTATACAGTGATTGAAGATTTCTCCTTTATAATAGTGCCTTTAAAAAAAAAGTGTAGTGCCATTGAAATCAAAGGCTGGCTTTCTGTGATAAAGGGCCCTGCAAATTGACCGCAGGGTCTTTCAGAGAAGTCTGTCTCCTTTTGATACAGACATTGCCAAGGGAAAAGAAAAGAGAAAAATAAGGTTGAAATAAGGTTGCCGGTGCTCGGAGGAGTAAACAGGTGAGCGTCGTTGTGTGAGTCCTGGGGAGCAGATGCTGCTCCTGCCGCCTGTTCTGCTGTGGTTATGGACGTCTCGGCTCTCGACAGCTTGTCAGCCCGCAGCCCCAGAGCTGTCGGTGCTGCAACATGTCACCCGTCACGGTGACACGTCACCCAGAGCTGCGACACGTCACCCGTCACGGTGACACGTCACCCAGAGCTGCGACACATCACCCGTCACGGTGACACGTCACCCAGAGCCGCGACACGTCACCCGTCACGGTGACACGTCACCCAGAGCCGCGACACGTCACCCAGCGCAGTGACAGCCGGACAAGCAGCACCCTCAGCACGGTCACCACCAACAGGCCCTCTGGGACAAGTCCCAGCAGTTCAATCTACAGGCGATTCTCGAGGTGGCGAGTAAAAGCTGACATGAATTTCTGAATGGCATTAATATAATTTATGAGGGCTTTTCCCCTGTATACCAGTTCTAAATATATATGTAAGAAGGTGATTATCTTAATGTAATTCATCATTTCCTTGAAGTCTGTGCTCAACCTGAACCTGTTCGCTCTGATAAGCATTTATGTACTGAAGGAATTGATGGTATCTCTCTTTGCCTGTGGTCTTGAACAAAAACGCAGCCTATGAGCTTATATTAAAAAAGGGCAATTTCCCCCTCTCCTCCGTTTCTTCTGATCAGAGCTTTCCTGGGAATGGCGCACCAGAAGGTCTGAACTTTCTTCTTGTATTTAACCCCCACACACAGGGGCTGAACTCAGGTATTGGGGCGTTTTCGGGATGCTCGGGGCTGCGTGCGCCCTCGGGCAGGCTCGGCGTGCTGACCGCACCGTGCCGACCGCGCCGTGCTGACCGCGCCGTGCTGACCGCGCCGTGCCGACCGCGCCGGGCTGGAGCTGGTTCCAGGAATAGCTCAGCAAATACTTTGCTCTTTACATGTGTATCCAGAGGAACAAATGGTGCGTGCATTCCGAGCATCTGTCATAGCCAGACACTTTCTCGCAGTGGTATACGTTGTTTGCTTAGGCAAATAGTGATACGGTGCATGAGCAGCAGGGATGGCGTCCTGGCCAAGGATATTAATAATGTCCAAGAATGTTGCGTGCTGCCTGGAGCTATAGCCTGGAGGGGTCACACTGCTCAGCTCAAAGGGATTATATTAACCTGAGGCTAAGCTGCTCATTTTTGCTGGTATTTCCCTTGACTCCAGTCAGTATTTATTTCAATTCCTTGAATGTTTTTTTGTTGTTTGGTGCCTGGTTCTTTATTCCTTTGCATTGCGATGCACAGAGGCAGCAGGGCTCACGGCGCCCTGGGACGCAGCCGGGGCGGGTGAACCCCTGCGCAGACCCGCAGGAACTCGCACGGCCCAGTGGGTCGTCGGGCTTTGCGTGCGGCAGCGCGTGACCCGGGGTGGTGACCAAGCACAGCTGTCAAGAACAGACCGATGGACATCGGGGACTCTTGCAGGGAGGTGCAGCCTGTGGAAACATGTCCCTGTGTCCCTGTTCATGGGAGCTCCGTGCTGGCCGTCGGGAGGAACCGGGGCTGGGACGGGCTGCAGTGGGGCTGGACTGTCCCTCCGGTGCGGGACTGGTGGGGATGGGGCCGGCTGTGCTGGTGCTCTGCCTGGGGACAGCAGTGGCAGCCGCCAGCAGCGTCACCACCTCTGTTCGGTGACCATGGTGAAGTATGGCCTTTTGCCTCCCCATTTATCTCGGCTGATGCGTGTGTGTTAATGAGAGGACAGACACCTGCGCTCAGCGCAGTGTCCTTGGCTTTGCGCTGCGTCCCCAGTGGTTTGGGAGGCGGGGACTTTGTCACCTCTGCTGGAAATGGGGACTCGGGGGCGGCACAGGAGGTGCCGGTGTTTTGGGGAGACCCTGCCTGGTTGGTGGGTCTGTCCCCTACCCCGGTGCTGCTGCGGGACCCGGGAAGCAGGAGTCACCTTGAGCACGGCCACCTGACAGATTTCCCTGCGAAGCCGATCCTGTGGACACGTCGTTTCCCTGGGGGCACCTGTGGCAGCCGCTGCTCCCCTGAGCTCTCCGGTGGTGATTGAATTCGGGGGCAGGACCAAGGAGCCGTGTCTGGGTGTGGGGGCAGCGGTGTCGGTGGCAGGGTTTGGCTTCGTTCCTTTGCCACCGAGCTGCCTTGTGCTTCCCTTCCGCTTGCTGGAATCAAGCAGAAATCCCTGTCTTCCCAAACCCCCCCAGCTCTGGGAAAGTGTGCTTCCATTTTTTAATAATCTTTTTCTGTAATTGAAGGATTCCAGATTCCTTTTGTAAGAGCAAGCGCCTGCTTAAACATGGAGACAAATACAACCAATAATATGTACTTGAGATTTAATGCAAGCTAATTCATTTTGGCACAGTCCCAGATATGCTGATTAAATGGCCTGTGAAGTGCTACAATATCTTGATAATGTACATTCTACATTTGATTATATAATCAATTACATTGCACCTAGTAATATTTAAAATAAGCGCAGAAGCTGTGAGCAGATCGTGTCGGGGGCAGCGTGGGCCTTGGGCAGCTTTAGGGGACTTCATCGAGGGTGCGCTGTCAAGGGGCCGCGTGTCTGCAGAACGCCGGCCTTTGGTAAACCGGAGGACCCCTAAAATGTTCCTGTTAATTAAGTGGCTTGATTTAAAATAGAATCAAGTGTGTACAGCTCCTGCTGCTCTTGCTGAAGCTCAGGGGGTGTGTGGCCGCCCTGAGAGGTGGTGATGGAGTCCTGCACCTGTCCCTGGGAGCAGAGCCACCCGTCCACCCGTCACCGCCCGTCCTGCTCCAGGACCCGAGTTCCCGTCCCTGGGAGCAGAGCCGCCCATCACTGCCCATCCTGCTCCGGGACCCGAGTTCCCATCCCTGGGAGCAGAGCCGCCCATCACTGCCCATCCTGCTCCGGGACCCGAGTTCCCGTCCCTGGGAGCAGAGCCGCCCATCACTGCCCATCCTGCTCCGGGACCCGAGTTCCCATCCCTGGGAGCAGAGCCGCCCGTCACTGCCCATCCTGCTCCGGGACCCGAGTTCCCGTCCCTGGAGGACCGGCTGTCCCGCCAGCTCCACCATCGGCTGCCGCATCGGCGGGAGCCCCGGGCTGTCCCCAGCACAGCCACCGCTCAGCAGACATTCCTCGTTCCTTTCCGGGAAGGTGAGCGATTTCTGGGTCCTGTGGGTTAGGGGAATTTGGCCTGGGTTTTATGGCCCTATCGTAAGAGGAGGCTTGATGGGAAACAAATGCGTTATGGCCCCAGACAAGCTGTTGCTACATTTTTTGTTTAATTTTAAAGCAACACTATCAACCAGTTGGAATATAGGCCTGGAGTATCGCGGGGAGTAATCTAATTAGTATGAAGTCAATTCACTAGTTCCTTTTGTATCTCGTGATTAAATAAGTGGGAAAATGGCTTGAAAATTAGGTGCTAGAACGACCCAATTACATTTCTGTAGCTTTTTGTATTCAATTTCATAAACAATTTTGCTCTTCGCTGGTTAATCAGTGAATGCCTTTTTCCAGTTTGAAAAGCACTTTTGAAATTATAATGCAATTAAATTGTGTGTGGATGCTCTGGCATAGCGAGTGTGAAAGCTGGGGCCTGGCAGCCAGCCACCTTGTACCTGACAGCAGTGAGCTCCGGAGCTGGCAGCGCGGGCCTCGTTCACAGCGTTGTCCACGCGGGCTGCTGTGAGACGCAGCCGGGTCCGGGTGCTGCGTCCCGTCCCTCGCAGGTCCAGCAGCTCTGCGGGAGCAGGACCAGCCCTGGGACCCCACTCGGTGTGCGACCGTGCGGTGAAGTTTTGCAACATCGCAGAGCAGCTCTGCGCTTACCTTGGGGTCTTCTTGTTTTTCTTCTTCTGTGAGCCTCTGTGGGGCTGGAGATGTGCAAGGGGAGGAAGGGGGTTCGGTCTGCTGGAGGACGTAACGGGAGGAAGCAAGAGAGCATCTCAATGTCTTGTTCTAGTCCACGTCAGCAGATCTGCCCCAGCACTGCCTGGCGGCTCCTGGCTGGTGACACGGGAGCTCTGTGCAGCGTCCCCTCACCGGGCGCTCGTCCCCTCACCGGGCGCTTGTCCCCGCACCTGGCGCTTGTCCCCTCACTGGGCGCTTGTCCCCAGGTCAGCCTGTCCCGGGCTCCCGCATGGGCTCGGAAGCTGCTGTTTTTCTCACCATCCCCAAAATCCGTGTGGTGTTTAAGCTTCTCTCTTCGTGGCCGAAGTGCCGGTGCTCCGTGCAGCGTGTGAATCGCATGCGGTGCCAAGTGGCATCTTGTTGATGCCAACTGCAAACGGCTTCCAAAGGCCACCAGGCCGGGAGGACCGTGACCTGCTGTGTGCTGCTGCTCTGCCGTGGCCTGTCTCCACGGGCCTTGTCTGGCCGGAGTCTTTCAAAGCATGCTTTTTGTTCCTGGGGCGTTTGCCTTGTATTCAGCCCACTCATGGTGAGCAGAAGCTAAATTCAGCCTCCTGGGGAAGGGCGACCGAGTCCACGTGATCGTCACCTCCCGTGATTTACGGCCGAGCACCACAAGGGGAAAGGTAGAAAGCTGTGTTAAGAGAAAAAGAAATAATGTTAGAAATAATGACTTGCTTGGCAGGTTTTAACAAGTTCAGTAATGGTGTTAGGTGCCCTTGGCTCAAGATAGTAACCTCCTCTTAAATGATCATTACCTGGCTAATAAAGACCTCAGAGCGGGTCATTACAGCTTAATTTAGACATAGCATCCTGTTTGGTTTGCGCAGCGTTGCCATCTTTCAAGTCGTGGAACCTCGTGCCTGAACCGCTGGTTGGGAGTTGGGGTTCGCTCGGGTTTCTCCTCTCCCGGAGGTTTGACCGGCGCTCGCTGGGTCCTGCTGGTCGAGCTCGGCTGCTCAGGGCGCTGGGGACGGGACCGGGACGTACCCAGCTCCTCCAGCTCCGCCGGGGTTTCCGTGAGCGTGGACTCCAGGAACGGCAGGAGGAAGTGATGGGAATGTAGGCGCCGTTTGGGAAAGCTCCTAAAGCATCAGTTTAATGTCTTACTCAAATCCGTGGGGCTGCCATGAAGGCAGTCGGGCTTTGCTCTGTCCTTGTGTCGTTTTGGAGAAGCTGTGGCTCTCAAAGCCTTTTAGGTAGCGCTCGCCCAGGTGTCCCCGTCGCGCGGGGACCCTCCCCGGCCAGCCCAGGTGTGAGCAGTGTCCCTTCCGCTGTCCCCTCGGCAAGAGGAGCTGCTTTTGGGGCTGAGCGGTCGCGCATGTGGTGACGGGTCCGGCCTCGCAACCCCTCATCGCGCTTCCCAAACCCCATCTGCAGCAAGTTGCAAACACAAGTATTAATAATTATAATAACCAACCTGTTATTAATATTTCGAAGCCATCTCTTTGATAAGCCCATCTTTTCAGCCCATTTCCTATTTCTACTGAAAGTAAAGCATCTTTCCTCTCGGTATTGTTAATCTGTTGTTAAAGTGAAGAAAAGGAAATGGAAAAAAGGTTCCCCCCCAACAACAAAACTAACACCAGGCTCGCCTGGATGGAATTATGCATCATGAATAAAAACTGCTGTCAACATGCATTGGTTTCAAAACATTAGAGCATATGGTATGTGATTATCTGTATTGTCAAATGCAATAAAGCGAATTTGGATATAATAAAAAATGTAATGTTTTAGAAATTTGGTAATAAACTGTGGAAGAATTGACAGGCAGAGAGTATTTGACGCCTGTGGGCAAACAGATCAAGATGGCAGGGCCGTGTGCTCGGCGGGCGCTGCGTGAGGAGCAGCTTCCGCTGCTGAGGGCACGGGGGCCTCTGTCCCTGCACCCGCACGGCCCCGCGCTGCTGCTCCCTTGTCCTCGTCCTCACAGCCCTGTGCTGCTGCTCCCTTGTCCTCGTCCTCACAGCCCCGCGCTGCTGCTCCCTTGTCCTCGTCCTCACAGCCCCGCGCTGCTGCTCCCTTGGCCTCGTCCTCACAGCCCTGTGCTGCTGCTCCCTTGTCCTCATCCTCACAGCCCTGTGCTGCTGCTCCCTTGTCCTCGTCCTCACAGCCCTGTGCTGGGGCTCCCTTGTCCTCACCCTCGCCCCACGGGGCTGGGTGCCCCCGCTTTGTGCTGCAGACGGTGGCGAGCAGTGCCAGGTGCTGGTGGCAGTTGTGGCTTGTCTTGTGGCACGTGAGGGGCCGCGGGACCCTGCTCTTGGTGGTGAAAAGCAGGTTTTGGGTTTGTCCCTGGCTCTGCGTGCTGCAGGTCTCTAACAAACAGACAGAACCGTTCGCCTGAAGCACAAGGTTTGCATTCGGGTTGTAGAGAGGTAATTGAGTTGTATAAGAATTCGGGGTTTCCTTCTTTGGCGGCAAAAAGAGCTGTGTTAGTTCACACGGCAGTTCCCCCGCCCAGCTGCGCTCCCATCGTTCTCGTACCAGCCACTCGTTAGAGAGCTGGGAAATGGGACCTGCTGGCAGGAGCGGTGCAGAGGTGGGTCTGCTCCCAAACGCTGCCCGGAGCTGCGGTCAAGTACTGACGGAAAAGCAAACACAAGAGAACTTTCTCCTTCAGCATCTCACATTTCAGCTCTGTGCATTAATTCTCGAGCTGCTGACAAAAATGTGCCCATTGAGACATGATGTCTCCAGCAGAGAGAAGCTGAGTCGGGAATAAACTTCGGGGCCTCCTGTGTAGAAAATTCAGATGCAAGAAGTGCAGACGTAAGTGTATCACACGTACACGCAATTTTTCTTAGGTCACCGCTAATGCTTCTAAATGATCTGTGAATGCATTAATGGTTTCTGTTAATTAACAATATGATAAAACTGGCATTTAGTAAGTTCCTGTGTAGTGTGCGTTTCAGTCATTATGTACTCAGTGCTTTGGTTTGATTTCAGAATGTTAATAGAATAAAATTTTAATGAAGATTTGTTGTTATGAAAAATGTATTAGGAAGAGTTCAGGTAGCACTTACAGTAGCTGGTCTGTGCCGTGGGGTTCCCTCCCGCACCCCGTGCCATAGGGTTCCCTCCTGCACCCCGTGCCATAGGGTTCCCTCCCGCACCCTGTGCTGCGGGGTTCCCTCCCGCACCCCGTGCCGTGGGGTTCCTTCCCGCACCCTGTGCTGCCGCCACAGCTTGGGCAGAACCAGTGTCTGGACCGTGTGCCCCCAGCGCGGGAACCTGCGCTTACCATGGCTCATTTGGGAGAGGGCCAAGTCCCTGTGCCCTCTATCCTTCATTTGGGGACAATGGTTCCCCAGAATCGGTTTGGGTGGGTTTTTGTGCATTTGGAGGGTCAGGCTGCTACGTGGTGCAGCAGCTGATCATTACATGGTGCTTTTTTCTTTCCCTGAGCCATTGTCCCGGTGCAAACGCCTCGTGGGGAGCCGGAGCCCCCGCTTCCCCGAGCAGCGCGCAGCCTCTCGCCGCTGCCCTTTCCCAGCTGCGCCGGGACGTTCCCATCCGAGCGGCTGTCTGCTGATGTAATTTTGAGGATTTGCTCTCATGTCATGGGGTATATATTGACACTTCAGCCAGCAGTAATACCTGCCTGTGTCTGCCGGGAGAACCCCACTGTTTTCCATACCCAGCCCAAGATGCCCATAAACACCACATGGGTGTGCAGGGTAATCATGTCTTGATGAGCATCAGTCACAGCAGCACTGCTGGAGAGCACGCTTTACAGTTAAACGAGGATGATATTTTCTAGCCTAAAGCACAGGTGTTAACCTTCCCTTTCCCCTCCTACCCCCAGCGTGTCCCCCTCCCCGCCTGGTTGTCACAAGGGTGGGCTGAGATCTCCAGGGAGCAGCTGGTACCTTGAGGTGGTACCTTGAGGTGGTGCCTTCAGGTCTGGCCATCGCACTTCCAGCAAACCCCAGCGCAGAGGTGAGGAGAGAAAATGTGAGCGAGCATGTGTCTCAGACTGCGCCGTGTTCTGTCAGCCTGGACGGAGTCACTTTGGACACCGAAACCTCTGCTTTCCTGCGTTGGCAGCAGAGATTGGAATAACAGGAAATAAGTCAGAATTGACAGGTGCTATCCCAGACAATTTTGAGCTTGAGCAGGCTGAGTTGCAGTACGTCAGATGAAGGTTCTGTGGAAGGGACTAGAAAGTGTGGGGGGGAAGAAACATGGGAGCTGGACCACAGGGGAGGTGTGAGTGGCTTGTCCACTGACACGAATGAGAAGGTGGCAGAGTCAGAGTTTTGGAGTCCTGGCTGTTGGGTCTGGCACTGACAAACGGCTTTTCCCAGGGGCAGGATTGAACCCACAGGTCCCCGCTTCCAGACTCGCGGGGTAATGACTTGAATTACCTTTGCAGACAGCCAGGACTTGGAAACATCCCTCGTTCGCTGTCTGAGCAATTAAAATGTCCCGGCCCCTCCGCTCGGGTCACTCTGTGTGTCTGTGAAGACGAGACTGGGTGACAGCAATTACAGGGCTTGGCTTCCCGTCTCCCTCTCCCCCTTTCTCCTGCAGGTCTGTTATTATTATTATTTCCATAGGGCGGCTTGGCAGGCTGGGATGCGGTCGCTTGCTAAGTAACTTTTCCCCTCTGATTACAAGGGATGTGTGAATAAACCGAGCGCTATTGATTCACACCAATCTATGCATCGACTGCGCGGGAGCCCCTCGCAATTCCCAGCCGCAGCAGCGAGCTTTGCAGCGGGAGAAATACGGCCAGGCAGCGCAGAAAATAAATTAAACCAGTGTCAACTTTTCTTGTTTCTTCCCTCATTATTAATGGATGGAATGGGGCTCGTTTATCAAGAAGAGGAAAAATTAATTGACACGGGCTTTAATGTTATTATGCCTGGCTTGTCTGGTCACATTTCTTCATTTTTAATTTTATTTTATTTTTTTTTATTTTTTGAAAGGCATTTTATTGCCGTTTACAGGACCAGCTGCCAAAACTATTGGTATAAACAAGAAAGCAGGTGCATAAATAATTCTATTTATGCTCCTTTTTGATGCGGGATGCGGTCACCCCGTCTGTTGGTTTGATACGTGCACGGGCTTGAAGAGCGAGAGCTTTGGCTGGGTAAAGTGCTTTTGGGTGGTTCTGCTCCGAGTGCCGTCCTGTGCGCCAGCAAACGGCCGCGGGACCTGTCGCTGGGCACAGGCTGTGCGGAACTTGTGCCAACGGGCAAGTACATGTGCATCGTAGCAATGGTGGCGTCATCCCAGCTGTGTTTTGCCGAGGTTGACCTCAAATCTCTCAAGTGACGACAGAGGTGTGAAATATAGTTGGTTTGAGTGTGGAAAAAAACAAAACGCAGAACACAGGAGCACTGACGTTCGTTGTCTTCAGCGCAGCTTCTTAATATTATTTGTGGCTTCTACCGAGCACCTTCCACCCGCTTTGCTCCATCTGAAGGCGGCTGTGTCCTCTGCCGATTGACCCCCAAGTGTTGTAGCTTCTAATAAGGAGGTGCAGAAAGCCCCGGCGAGTAGAACACCCAGCAGAGGGAGGGTGGGCAGGACGGGTGAGCAGAGCTGCTCGTCGCCATGGGCCGCTGGGCCGAGCCACCGTGTCCCCAGATCCTGCCCGTCCTGCCCAGCGCCGCCCCCGGCGCCCCGGCAGCGGCTCCGGGCGGTGCTCCGGCGCTTTCCCACCTGGAGGTGATGGATCCGCGTCTCGGCTTCCTCAGCGCGGCGCTTGGCTCGGAGCCTCGTTAGGGGCAGCTGTTTGCCTCTCGTATCATTTTTTTCCCCTCTTCTTTGTCTTTTCTTTCACAGAAAAGATTATTCAAATGAATATTCAGTTTTATTCATTTGAATTAAAAACCCAACCGTTTGACTCTGTTAAATGCTTATCTCTTAAATAGAGCTTGTTAGCTTCCAATAATAGCTTCATTCAGAAGGATGCGGTATAATTTCATTTTAAAATGTGTGCTCCTTGACAACTGGAATCCTATTTATGTCACCATTTTAAACAGCCTTCTTTGTTTTGTGTTAATCTTCTTCATACACTTTCCGAGAACCATTTTTTGTTGACTCTTCGTACCACTCAGAAGAAATAATTGTCTTTTTAGTCCAGGAAGGTTTCTAAGAGTTTTGGTAATTTAAAAATGAGCTTGTGTTCATTATGCTAACTAATAAGGCATGCATGCAATAATATTTGTCTGTGTGTGCAATTATTAAAAGTTAGAATCTGATATTCAGGAAGTGAAACCAAAAAAGGACCCATTACTGGTCACTTTTATGAAGATTTTAATTCTGGGGTGTATGATCTCTTGGGAGTTGTTCATTTGAGCAGCGATGGCATCTCTTGAATAGCATCCTATGGATTTTAAGCCCCCGGGGGTGCGCAGATTAAAATCCCCTGGTTGCTTCCCAGTCAGTTACAGACGTGGGTAATGGCAAGGGTAAAACACGGTGAGTGTTTCCAGTCATTTAAAGACGTGGGTAACGGCAAAGGTAGAATACGGTGAGTCTTCCCAGTCAGTTACAGACGTGGGTAATGGCAAAGGTAAAACACGGTGAGTGCGTGGCGGGGCTGAGCGCCCTGCGTGGCGGTGGATGGAGCCCCCTGCCCGGCCGCGCTCCGGGGGGCACGAATGGAACCTGCTGCTGGTTTTCCTTACGGACCCATCACCTCTGGTGGTTGTTGCTGGGCCAGCGAGACGGGCCTGTGCGCTTTTAAAAACCCCAGAGCTTTTAAAAACCTGCAGGCGAGCGTTGACACCTGTGGATTTGTTATTTTACTCTTGTTATAAAATCTGTAAACACAGAAGGCTGGGTGGCTAGCTGACTTAATCAGACAAAACATTTCTTGATAAAGCTGCGGTTAAGCAGGAGCGGGATGAGAATGGGAAACCTGTGTCCCGAGGTGCGAGGACTGCGGTGGCTTTCTCACGGTGTATTCGGCTGATCTGCACGGCCCTCCCTCCCCATCCGGGGGGGCTGGCAGAGCTGCAGAGACATCCGGAGAATCCTCCTCTGCAGCCCTCGCTAATGAGCTGCTGCTGATGAAGACGTGGCTGGTGCTCAAACAATTAATGACTTGTAGACCCGCGCTGGCCTGGCTGCGCCGGGCAGAGCTCCGGGATGCCGGGGATAGCGTGTTCAGCCAGTTAACCACAAAAATCCGAGTTTTAACTACAGGTCTGTTTAAGGTAGATTTAAATGGAGTAATTTAGAAGGCAAATGAAAGACTGGAGTTAAGTAAAATACTTCAAGCTGTTACATGCTTGAAGTGCAAAGTAAAATAGCGTGATGTGCTGTCGGATGGTGTGTTGTGCATTGGCAGAGATCTAGAAACCATTTCTGGTGGTTTTCACCGCAAGAAAACTACCTTTGTCATTAGCAAAGTGGGGATGAGCTGGGGCTTCGCTCCCGTGTTCCCCAACAGCCGGGATGGGACGGGCAGCGCGGGACAGACAGACATGAGATTGGGTTTTCGTTTGTTAGCTTGATGTATATATGTTTATGAGAAGGGAGCGGGGCTGTGGCCGTGTGGGGCTGTGGCTGTGCGGGGCCGGGGCTGGCAGGGCCATGGCTGCGGCCGTGCGGGGCCGGGGCTGGCGGGGCCATGCGGGGCCGGGGCTGGCAGGGCCATGGCTGTGGCCGTGCGGGGCTGTGGCCGTGCGGGGCCGGGGCTGGCGGTGCCATGGCTGTGGCCGTGCGGGGCCGGGGCTGGCGGGGCCACGCGGGGCCGGGGCTGGCGGGGTCATGGCTGCGGCCGTGCGGGGCCGGGGCTGGCGGTGCCATGGCTGTGGCCGTGCGGGGCCGGGGCTGGCGGGGCCATGGCTGCGGCCGTGCGGGGCCGAGGCTGGCGGGGCCACGCGGGGCCGGGGCTGGCGGGGTCATGGCTGCGGCCGTGCGGGGCCGGGGCTGCGGGGTCATCAGTGCGGCCCCGCAGAGCAAACCCACCATGTGGCTGCGGGTTCAGAACCCCGAAAGCAGCCCGGATCCAGCGCGGAGCAGAGCGGAGCCACCGGAGCAGAGGCCCGAAGCGTCCTGGCTTCTTGGGGCCTCAGGATGTCCTGATGAGGTGTTAGAGGAAGCAATTCAGGAAGAAAGGGACAAATAAAGCACCTCCGGAGCGCGGCCGTGTCCGCGGGACGGTCGGAGTTGCTGAAAGCGAGTGGAAGCGCCAAGTGCTGCTGCGGGTTTGGGGAAGCAATGGTGGCTTTTTGCATCATCTTCTGTCTTCTCGGATTTTTTGTTTTTCGGGGGGGTCGTTGTGTACTGAGTCAGCCCTAATGGAGAGGTCCTGTGGAATTATACAAGAGATAAAATCAATATGGTTCCATAGAAATATAATTGGGTTTTGTAGAAATTGCTCTTAAAAACCTATAAGGTGTAAAAGGAAATACAGCCTTATTGTGGCTTCTGAGCCATCGTGTAACTGAGCTGTAACTATCCATTAAATGCTGCGGGATGGATCAAAAAATCCATAAGGAGGTTTTAATTCTCCATTAAATCCTATGGAAGAGCTGGAACAGAACCATATTAATTTTCCCCAAGACAATGCTGCTTCCCTCCCTTAGTCTGTCCGAGGTTCAGCAGCAGCTCCATAGACAGCAGCTGTATTTACGTGTGCGTGTTTTTGTTAAAGTTTTCCAAAGTCCCAGTGGCCAAGTGATGCTTTACTAAAATGAGATCTTTTTAACTTAACTAACATTTTCCTTCCCCTCTCCCCTCTCTGTTTCTTTACTAAACAGGATTTGGCTTCGTAACTTTTGAAAATGAAGACGTGGTGGAAAAAGTCTGTGAAATTCATTTCCACGAAATCAATAATAAGATGGTAAGTGGGTTTGTGGTCGAACCGCGATGTGCCCGGCAGCCGGGTCGGCCCGCGCGCTCTGCCCGTGACGGCTCCCGGGCTGCCCTGTCAGTAAAGCCACCGAGCCAGATGAAAAAGGGCATTTGTATTTCAATTGATGCAGTAACTTTGATATATTCGGCTAAAATATTCTTTTTCCCTTTGTCAAAACATCCTTTGCTTCTCAAATGTGTATTCAGATATGCATTGTATATTGGTCTGATATGTGTTCACAGACTTTAAATTCAATAATAGAGCTTTTAGTGTGGATAAGATCAAAGCAATCTCCTTGGCATATGCTGGAGGCCTGATTCAATATTTGACTTGCTAATTTTTCCCAGGGCACTGAAATAATATTCTTCATATTGTTCCTCACTGCAATATGCAGCTGAAATAAAAGCGAGGGTCCCGCTGGCGAAGGGGGGTGGCCGGGGAGCCCTCGCCCCGTCTCCGTGGGGCTGTTCTCTGCCCTGGCCCCGTATCGCCCACCAGCGATGCCCCGGGAGACACGCGTGGGTGCTGGGGGAGGCTCCTTCCACTCGGTACAGTTGCTAAATGCTGATGAATCTGCCTTAAAACAAAAAGAACTCACCCCAACCGCCCCACCCCAGCATCCAGCCAACAGACCCAGTGACAGATCAGAAACGCTCGGAATGTAAATGTAGGTAAGATGTGTCAGTGGGAAGAGCTGCAGGATTTTCCTTCTGCTTCGTCGCGGGAGGGCGTGTGTCACGGGTGCTCCGGAGCTTTAGTTGTTTCCTGCAACGGGTTTTTCTCTGGAGCAAGGCTCAGCCTAGGCCTGGAGCAGACCGGTGCTGCCCAGCACGGCCCTGCGGAGGGGCTGGTTGTTGGCTGGAAGGAGCAGCCGGGTGCTGGGCTGTCCTGGCACGGTATTTGACGTTTCATAGCCGGGTCTGTCCTCCTGCGCCGTGAAAACCTGGACACGGCTGTTGGCGCAGCCCTGGGAGGAGCGGGGAGGTGGTGGGAGGGTTTCTGCACAGACAACAGGCTGCACAGGATGGGGACAGGAGCGCAGGGAACATGGAGGGGGTAAAGGGCGAAAACACAAGAAACATCACAAAACCAAAGAAACGGTGTAGGCTGTTGGTGTGTTGTTGTCACAGATAATTAAAATATATTCTTCCCAGCTGTCTGTGCCAGCTTGGTGCACAATCCGGGTGCCACAGTGCTTTGAGTCTTCTCATCGCTGCTTCTACAGCACTAATTTTAAAAGCAGCCCACGAAGGAGGAGATGAGCCATGGTCCTGTCTTGGGACTGACTCATCAGATTGCTGATGTGGCTGCAGATTAATTGCCAACCCATGCAGGGCAGGAGAGCTCTGCTGGCGTGTGTTGCAGCCAGGGGTGCAGGTGGCCGTTGGTGACACCCAGCCGGCCGGGGTCACGGTCAGGCACACACGTACCTTCCGCAGCGCCCTATGAGTCTGACCTGGCCTGCTTCATCTTTAACATGTCTGATCCAGCCGTGATTCGCGAAGGGGACGGGTTCTCACAGCCCCGGCTCAAGGGCATGGGTTTGCAGCTGCTCGGTGAGCTGGGACAGGGACACAGGGACACCCGGTCCCTGTCCCCATCCCTGTCCCCATCCTGGGGCTGCTCAGCTGGCACATCTGTGGCTCCGTGGGCACCAACTCACCCTGCGCTCGTTCTTTCTCATCCCCCGAATGCTGCCGTTTCCCCAGGCGCGGGGCGGGCGGAGGGTAGCGGGGCTGCGGCTGCTCCCCAGCCTATTTCCAGCCTCCTGTCTCCCCGGCAGGTTATTTTTAGCCCACCCATTCTGCTTCTGTTGCCATCCGTAAAGCTTAGAATGTCAAATGTAATATTAAACAAGCAGCGCGAAAGCAAAAAGAAAATGCCAGTGAGGTATTTAATACATGAAACTTGGAATTTACGTGGGAGGCCGGAGATGCTTTCCAAACATCGCGGGGGGAACAAATAAAACCCAAACAAGCAGCCTCCAGAATATTGTTCCTTTGACAGGAGCAGGCTGCTTTGCAAAGAGAAACCTGTTTTTCTGAGGAAGTGCAAAAGGAGCTGGAGAAGAGTGCGATGCAGTGATTTATTTCCCTTTCGGTCCCGCTGTGGTAGCCGTCCCCAGCCCAGCGCGGTGGTGCCGGTGCCATGAGCCCGGCCTGCCCGGGCACTTTGCACCCGGGAGCTGGGCTGGGGCTGCGGAGCAGCCGACAGAAGCGTTGGGCAGCTTTAAAATGGGCTTTGATACAGTGCAGCACCTGTGGCTGTTCCTCTCTCGTTTGGTGGGGTTTTTGTTGTGGATTTGTGTAACACATCAGCACGTTCCAGGCTGTTCCGTGAACTGGCAGCCTTCGCTGCGCGGTGACGTTTGGGAAGCGCGTATCACACACCGTGGGCATTTGGGTGTTCATCCCAATACCTTGTGGTTTAAGGCACCTCCGTCCCTGGAAAGCCCAAACTGCTCCATCCTCCTGCCTCCCCGGTTGGTGTCTCACTGGTGGCAGCAGCTTCTGGTGCCACCGTCCCCACCCCACCTCTGTCAGTGGTCTAAGGGGGTTTCTGAGGGTGCTTACAACCCTTTTGCTGTTGCCTGCTGCAGCCCTTGCAGCAGCACAGGGCGAATACAGATTTCTCTGTTAGGGGAGCGGCAGTTTTGGCTGCCGTGCCCTGAGCGACACGACGTCCCCAAGGTAACTGAGTGAATCGCACGTTGCTGGCAGGACAACGTTGCCTTGTGTTTGGGCGGTAAAATGGCTTTTTGTGCATTGCCAATGTGTGCGCGTTCTGCTTCCCTCAAGCCAGCCCCGGTTTCCCCGTTGAGCCGCTCGCTCTGGGCTTTTGGGACGTGCCGGTGCCGGAGCTGACAGCCCGCCGTGTTGGACGCCTCTAAGAGGCTTTTCAGTCCCCATCGCAGCCGTCCTGGGTTCTCGTGCCTTTGCCTGCTCGCCTTGACCCAGGAGCACCGCAGTGTAACGTTTGTTCTCCAAACTAGACTAAACAAAAATAGCAAATTTTAGTTTCCCTGGTTTTTTCTTTCTTTTTTTTTTTTAGAGTTAAACGGGTATTTGTTAGGCTGCTCAAAGTGAAGCACATCACTCATACAGGGGAGGTGGAAACAATCTGGAAATTATTAAGATGTACAGAAATGCTGAACCGAACGTTTGTGCAAAGTCCAGATGTATGTACGACGTGGGGTGATGTGGTGGAGCTGAGCTCGGGCTCATCAATCCGGATGCTGGAGAAGCCCCATCGCAGTCCCCTTTGCCGTCCCCAGGGGTTCCCCGCGGTAGCCGTGGCTGTGGGTGGTTTTGGCGTCTCCGTCCGGTTCCGCAGGGGGGGACAGGGCCGGCCTCTTGCAGAAAAGCAGCCTGGCCCCTTTTCCCCCGTTTGCTCCTCTGTTGCTGAAGAGGCAGCGTCCGAGCGCACGGCCCATGCGCTAACAAGGCTCTGCGCCTCCTCTTGCTGCGCTTTCCCCGTTTGCCGATGGGATGGTGTGTGAGCAGCTTCTGCAAAGCACTTGGAGCCCTGACGTTGTGGAATGGGGACGCAGCAATGCACCCGAGGCTGGGCTGCAGGGCCCGTGTCCCCCCTGTCACCCCTCCCGGGGGACAGAGTCTCTGCTGGATAGCGGGGAATATTTTTGCCCTCACTATGGGGTATATTTGTTTACAAAGGCTCGGGAATTATTTTGCTTCCCTACTGGTGAGTTTTTCTTCCCTTTAAATCCCAGTTAAAAGTTCTTTGCAGCTCACTGCCATTCCCTTTATATCCTCGTGCGCTGTGAAAATCATAAATTACGCTCATCTTTCAGAGAGCAGCGGTAGGCTGGTTTGTGGTTGCAAAAGCTAATTACTGGGTTATTGTTTCTAACGGTGCTAATCCAAACTTCATTTTCCTGTTAATTGTCCATTGAGCCAGGCTAGATTGTTTTTATCATCCCGACTGTTGGCAGCACAAGCGGCCGCGAGCTGTAGCCGATGCTGCCGTGACATTTGGGGTGGTGATGGACCCAAAAAACGCGGCTGCGAAATGAAATGCCACATTGTGGTGTCCACCCGGGCCGTTTGGCTGGAGAAATCAGGTTGGCGTACTCCTGTTAAATGCCCCTCTGATTAAAAAGAAGCCAAGGATGGTTTCAGAGGGTGTTTGTTGCCCGTTTTCCCCGTTTCCCCGGTCCCTCTGTACCCATCTCGGCTGCCTCCCGCCGGGACCCCAGCGCTTCTTGGCAGAAAAGTAGCAAAAGTTGAACTCCAGAAGGATTTTGCCCCAAACTTGGCTGGGCTGGGCAGCCTGTTCACAAGAAGTGCGTGTTTGGACAGTGGCGGCTTTGGGAAGCGTTGCAAGCAAGCAAAGTAAATGCGGAGGTTTGCAGTGGGAAGGGGAGGAGGAGGTGGGTTTGTTTAAAATACTCCCATTACAGTCAGTTAACCTTTCTGTTACCTAAATGAAAATTGTATAAAGCTGGAATTTTCACTGATGGGGTTGCTTAGGAACAGGAGGCCGGTTTTCATAATACGGTGAAGAGGTGGTCACTGATGGGGCTGCTGGCACTGAGGTGCAGCTGTGTCCCCGCAGCGCCCCGGTTGCCGGGGGTGCTCACCCCCTGTGCTGCACGGAGGACGAGGAGCTCTGGGTTCAGCCCCGACCTCCGCTCGGAGCAGCGATCCCGGCGCGCAGAGCAGAGCTGGGCAGCCCCGGCAGGGCTGCAGCTTTTCCTCGTGCTCAGAGCATGGACTGGGCTGGAAAACTGTAGAAATGGGTTGGAATGGCTCCAAACCAGCTTCCCGGCGGCCGGTGCTGCGGGGAGCGTGGGGACACTCTGCTGGGGGCGAGTCGGCAGTGCTGGAGCTGCAAAACATAGAGAAGTGCTTTATTTCTCCCTTTTCTCACCCCAATAGAGGCTGAGAAGCGGCAGCCGGGGGTCCCGGGTGTCCTGCCGGGCCGGGCTGGGCTGTCACCTCGCACGGTGCCGGTGGGGACTCACCACGTGGTTCACGTGGCGTTAAACAACTTCCAAAGGACGAACTGGAAGTGAAAGAATGCAGATTGTTTATTAATAGGGTTTGCAGAAATTTTCTGCTGGGTAGAAATATCGATTCTTTATTCCTATTTAGAAAGAAGCTTTTTGTAATGATCACCGAGAGTCATTTTCTGTTATCGATTGTGATCGAGCTGTGCCGGAGACCTCCCTCCATTCATCCCGCGCCGCCCGTGCCACTGAGCAGGCAGCACGCGGTTCCTTAGGAGCACGGCAGCTTCTTAAATCAGCACTTGTGTCATCTTTCCAGAGGGGTTTGCTCTGTGTGTTTAAAGAGACATCCACGTTTGCTCTTTTAAATCCATTTACGCTATTCTTAAAGTTCACCTCTGAGGGGGAGGCGGTGCGGGGAGGCAGGTGCTAAAAATAAAGCTCCCCCCGTAAGTAGATCGGTTCTGCGTTTGACATTTACATGGAATTCATTTGCATCTCATTTGTACGTGTTTCTGCTCAATAGGTAGAATGTAAGAAAGCACAACCTAAAGAAGTGATGTTTCCACCAGGGACGAGGGGCCGGGCGCGCGGGCTGCCGTACACCATGGACGCCTTCATGCTGGGGATGGGCATGTTGGGTAAGTGCCGGAGCCCCCGCGGCCCCGTTCCCGACCATCCCGCACCCGACGCTCGGGAATCTCAGCGGGGGGAGCGGGGAAAATAACCCCGTCGGTGGTAAATTATCAACTCCCCCCACCCTGCTTCCTGGAATATAACAATTTGCATTTAAATGGGTGTTTTAAATAGCCTGTTTTACTCACAAAAATAGAATGATGAAAGATGCAGGGTGTTCATTCTGACTAAAAATGATCTCTCCCCTTTTTTAGAGGAATTGAGTCACACATTATTCCCCTTCTTTTAAAGGTATCTTTGACAGTTCAGCACAGATAATTGAAAATCTTGCCAGTCCTGAAATGGCACGCGGGATGGAGGAGGCAGGGAGATGCGGACAGTGCAGGTCACAACAATAATTACGAGTTTCAAGGAGATGGAACGGTATTTTAGTCCAGAGTATTGTGTCCAGAAAATACTAATTAAATGGGATAAATGATATTAAATGGCAAAATTCTATTTGTGCACGGGGTCCATTTAGTTATAATTGGTTCTCATTTGTTTCTGCCTAGATAGTTCTTCTTTCTATATAATGTGACAACCTCTTAACGCTCTGTCCTCAGATTGACTAAGCCAAAACGCTGCTAATCCATTGCCAATGTCTTTTTGTAAAACCTCAAGCATTTTCAACGTTCTGCTCCCTTTGCATCACTGGACTTCCCCTCAGTTGTCACCTGCTCTGTCCCTAAAGCGTGCGAGAACCGGAGGGCAACAGAAATGGGCCCTTCCCGGGCAATGTCCTTGGTACGCGGCCTCTCCAGGATGCTTTGAGTTTCCTGCCCTGGATTTACATGGTCCCAGAAACTGAGCACAAAAACCAGCCTTGAAAGCTGGTGCTGGTTGTGCTGAGCTCGGCTGAGCGGCTGGGGACCCGCGGCCCCAGGACTGGGGCTCAGGCTCAGGCTGAGATGTCTGACTTGAGGCACCGCTTGATTTGATAGGGAAAACGGTCCTGCCATGTTTGCTTTATCTCTGAATTAATAGTACTTCTGTTCGTGTGGCTGGAGCGATCCATTTCTGGGATGCGTAATTCGGTTATTTCAGCTGATCATCTATTTTTCTGTCCCCACGCTCCACCACCACCCTGCCCTATAGTATTTGGAAATTACATTTCATGCTTAAAATATTTATCTTCTTCTAGTCAGTCCATGATTTCGTTACCTGTATGTTCCCAGTGTGCTTGAGCACACGTACTTTATTTCTGCCATTTCTCTTTCTCGTCCACCCGTGGTGCTGAGGGTCGGGCTGCTGGAGCAGAGCCGGGCGGCAGCACCGTCCGTGGGGCGGCAGCACCGTCCGTCGGGCAGCACTGCCCCGACCCTGCTCCTTGCAAGGGGGAAACGGAGCCAGGACCCTCCCCAGAGACCGAAGGGAAAATTCAGCCCTGGGGTGCGACGTGAGCCATTCCCCCCGGGGCTGCCTCTCTGGAGAACGGCGGTTTTGAGCCACATGAAGTCATGAACGAGCCCTTGGCGAGCGGATCTGTTGGCAAATCCCCGTCCTGCCGCGGCAGTCGGGTCACCCCGACCAGCTCTGCTCCAGCTGCTCGCGCAACGTCCTCTTATTAGATTTCAAATTGGGGTGACTTGCTCGGAATTAATGATTGATTGATGTTGAAGGCCAGATGCTTCATTATCTGCTCTAGCTGGTTTTTCATCTTCCCAGTTCCT
Source organism: Columba livia (assembly GCF_036013475.1). Classification (NCBI taxonomy): domain Eukaryota; kingdom Metazoa; phylum Chordata; class Aves; order Columbiformes; family Columbidae; genus Columba; species Columba livia. The sequence goes on from NC_088621.1 coordinate 1,119,231, forward strand.
CCTCTCTACAGTGGCACCGTGTTAAATAATTAAGTGCTAAACAAGGAGATTGCAGCACCCGAGCGCCGGGCCGGCGGGGCGGCCATTGTAAACCCCGTTTCAAAGGCTCCTGGTAGAGCTGGCTTCCAGGGGCCGGTGGGCAGCGGCTCAGCGGGGAGCCCCAATCTCCTTCCCGAGCCCCGGCAGCTGCGCGGCGGTGGGACAGGGGTGTAATTAACCCATCAAACAAGGAGGCGCACCAATTAACGTACCGCCAGAGGCAGCGTCTGCAGTAGCCAAGCGTTGTGCTGAGGTCCCGGGGGACCCATGTCAGCCTGGCCCTGGTCCTCCTTTCGGGAGCCTGGCTGGGCTGGAACAGAGTGATCGGGGCTGCTCTGGAAGGATTTTCATACCTGTTTCCAGAAGCCCTTGCTCAAGGTCACCTTCTCCAGATGCTGCTCACGGGCAGAGGAGGGATCGCAGGAACAAATGCATCAGACAACCCAAAGGAAAGAGCGGAGAGCGACTCCCTCCAAAGCTATTAAGGAAGTTGGTCTTTTTCATTAATCACAACCTCCCCAAGGAGCCCGCAGCAGCCGGGGTCTAAAGGGGCACAGGCAGCCGCTTCTGTGATGATTTGGCTGATTGGAACAAAATTAAAGTGTTCTTCTGAAAGGATTTCTGGACTCGGAGCTGCGGGCAGGCTGAGCCTTTTGCCAGGGCTGCATCTGGGCTGTCTGGGGCTCGCTCTGCTGACGGGACACACACGGTCTCGGGGGAGATCGGGGATATTAATTAGCCGCTCTGCATAACGAGCAGGCTGGAGCGGTCTCAGTTCCAGTGACCTCCCTCCCCGGCAGCGCAGCGGACACGAGCTGCTCCCGCCCCAGCGGTGCTCGGATCCGGCACCATGTCCCCCCAGCACACAACGTCCCATCCACAGCCAGGCAGCAGCGGTTCAGTGGCCGAGAAGCTTGCCATGCACCCAGGAGCCTCATCTCTGTCACCCCGTCCTGCTGCCAAAGCAGGAGCCCGGTCACCCAAGGGCGTGTGGGCGCTGCTGCATTGCCCCGCTGCTTGTTGCGCGCCAGGTCTGTACCTGAAAACTTGGGAAAAAGAGAAAAGAAGAAAGCAACTGAGGAGCAACATTAATGGGAGGTGTCTCTGTCTGCCCTCCATCTGAAGCAGCTCTCTGCGTCTGAGGTGTCACAGCTGCTGTTGGGTGGTCCCGGAGGTGACGGCCGTGCTGCTGGGTCTGAACCGGGGTCCCTAGCACTCATCTCTTCTAGCGATGGGCATCTTAGACTTGGTGGTGTTTAATATTAAAATTGGGCTCTTTTTAACTCACAGCCCCCTCCCGAGGCAGGAGCGCTCGGCCCATCCAGCTCACGGCCCAGCCTGCCAAAGGGGTGTCAGGTGCGAACCCCCGATTTCTGCAGGTTTCTTAGGCCACCGCTCACGGCAAAGCTGGGCTCTGCCTTACCGCACACCTTCCACCCAGGTAGGCTGAACTCATGCAGAAAAGAAGCTTGTGCCCTTCAAAGAAAGTCATTCCTTTTTCCGTCAGACTCCGTTTAATAGAGCAGCAGCTGCCTCTGGGGCAGGTTGGGAAGGGGAGCCCTTCGTTAGCTCCCGACAGCTTCAGCTCCGCTCTTTATTCCCCTGGATCAGGGGACAGACTTCTCCAGCAGACGCATTTCTCCGTAGCTGCTCCCTCCTACGTGACACCCCCAGTGTCTGCGGGGCTGGTGTTTGGTGTGCGCTCCCTCGTGCCACTGGGGCTCATGTGAAGGTCGCAGCACGTTTCTTTGGAGGGAGACCCCGAGTGTTTCAGTTGCAGCGCGGGGCTGTGCTCGGGCGGAAGGACCTGCCTGTCCCTGCAGAGGACCTGCCGCTCCTTGCTCTGAGCAGCACCCGCACACAAGAACGTTCTTGCGTTTACCAGAACTTTTGAATTAATTTTGAAAGCAGAGGTCCTGGCTGGACGCGGTGGTGTGGAAGCAGTTTGGTTGTTGGTTTGAGTTCTGCTGCCATGCACAGGAGGGTCTCGCTTCAGAGGAAGCAATCCAGGCAAAACTTGGATTTTTGGTCCAGCAACAAGGGATAACGAGAGAGACTGATCATGCCCCAGGACTGCTGACGCAAATAAACCGCTCAGTTCCCGATGCAGGATGAGGATGGCACCTAAAGGAGACAGTGGGTAGGTCAGCGTGGCCATAATTCAGCCTGATGAAGCATCCACATGGGCACGGTGTTAATGCGCTATTGATATTCAGCCAGGCAATTTCCCCGGCGTGGATCAGGCTGCGACTCGTTAGAGCAGAGCTGGGCGCTGCAGCAGCAAATGAAGAGGAAAATTGAAGTAATGTTGTATTATAAATTTATGATTTCATCTGCCTGACCTGGGGAGCGCTGAGCGCTGGCGACGCGGGTGAGGGCCCCGGGCAGCTGCGCCGGTGCCGTCAGGCACGGCCGGTTTGCGCCCGCGGCAAAGCGCCGGCGCTGCCCGGCACATCGTCCCCTCCGGAGCCGCCAGCTGACGGATCTGCTGCCGAGTCCTTCGAACTGGAATTAAACTCACTTTTCTCCACTTGGCGAGGGGCTGTGGTTGGACACCACGCAGTGGTTTTTCATGGTGGAGTTTGTGCTGGTGTTGCTGGTGTTAATGGTGTTACTGGTGTTAACGATGTTACTCAGCAAACAATCCAGTTTCCAGTATTAGTGTTTTTTGGGAAAAAAAAAAAGAAAAGAAAAAAGATTTGTTAAGCTTAACTCTGAAAGATCTGATTTAACAACAGAAGTGATTAATTTCTAAGGGAATCCAGCTGTTGAGCTCTGAAATAATAGGCAGGGGCTAAGTGATGTGTACACGGTGCTGGAAGCCGCAGCGTCCTGTCCGGGCACCGCGGGGCCGCTTAATCCCGTCATCAACATTCAGCCGAGCATTTTGATCTTCCGGTTTTAGATTATGGTTAATAGTACATTATACGTATATATAAATCTAATCAGAAGTGGAGGGACTTGCAGCAGCAGAAAAATAGCTGTACAATGTGCGAGTGTATTGAGGAATAAACAAAAGCAGATGTAGGAGGCCCCCAGAAGAACCGTTCGGCCGCTGCAGCTCCTCTCGGGGTCCAGCGAGGTTTGCGGTGACGTGGTGGCAGCGGGAGCACCCGCGTGGTGGCTCTGGGTGCGCAGGGGCCTGGTGACACCGACCAGGGTGGCTCCTGTGCTCAGGAAGACTGAGCAGGGAAATGCCGAGGGTCAGAATCAAGCTTCTCATAGCTGAGTTTTACTTTCTGGAAAAATTCAAAGCTCTTTGCCTCTCTGGCTCCTTTCTGTTGCTGCCTCAACTCTTTGATGTGTTAACTGTTGTCCTTCACACTCCTGGGATAAAGAATTACTACTACCTTAATCTCCAACTGTCAATAGCTCTGCAGCAAAGTACATTCATTGTAAGCTCTCCAAATGTCAGAGCAAACCCGTGTTATGTGTTTAGCCTCAGCATTTGGCATTTACTCTTCCAGCTAACAAGTGTGCACAGTCCTTGGGCCGCGGACGCCCCGGTGCATGTTAATCACGGTGTGACAGGTCCCTGCCCGCCGGAACCAGCGCCGCCCGCTCCGGAGCTTTCTGCTCGATGATAACGGAACCTTCCCGCACTTTGCATGAGCAGAATGAATCTTCTTTTTTAATACTTCTGTAAAAATCAAGTCTCACCCATCCTCCCTGTCATTTTGCATTGTATTTAAAAACAAAAAGCCTTTATTAATGTTCCACCTTCTCTTTCTCTCTCTCTCTTTCATGTTTCTGTGACCAAGGTTACCCAAATTTTGTTGCAACGTATGGCCGAGGATATCCTGGATTTGCCCCAAGTTACAGCTATCAGTTCCCAGGTATGTACTTTTCAATTGCAGATTTATTTCTTTCCCCTCTTTCCTCCTTTTTTTTGTTCCTTTTCTAATATCCATAGCTGCAAGCTGAGACAGGCAAGTCTGCAGGGAGCATCTCACACAACAACTATTGCCTTTTTTACTATTTTAAAATAGATCTTTCTGTAGACATATTTTAAATACATTTTTACTAGCGTGTAAATTGGTACTGGTTATTTGAAAACAAACTTCTTAAATTAAAACATAGCACGACAGATCATTTCTGAGCCGTTACCCTCCCGTTGATGGGTTTTTCCTGTCACGTGTATTTGATAGAGATGCACACAGACACACACACAGACACGCGCACGTTCCCGTACGATGGGCGGTAAGTGGGTATTCTGTACCAGCGCAGTCTTGGGGTGAGAAGTGCGCCCGTCCCGTGTTCTGCCGCTCTCGCTGCCGTCCTGCACAGCAGCGCTTTCTGCCCGTGTGGCGATGGTTCGGTTTGGCGGCGGCGCTTTCTGCCCATGTGGCGATGGTTTGGTTTGGCAGCAGCGCTTTCTGCCCGTGTGGCGATGGTTCGGTTTGGCTGCGGTGCTTTCTGCCCGTGTGGCGACGGTTCGGTTTGGTGGCGGCGCTTTCTGCCCATCTGTCGATGGTTCGGTTTGGTGGTGTCGCTTTCTGCCCATGTGGCAATGGTCCAGTTTGGCAGCGGCGCTTTCTGCCCGTGGGTCGATGGTTCGGCTTGGCTGCGGTTGGGTTCCCAGTGGCTGGACACCCCGCAGCGCCGGGTGTTTGTTCCTGTTTGGCGGGGTCAGGCGGAGCAGCCCCACCGCCGCTCCTCGGGGGGCTCAGGACAGAGGGACAAATGGGGAAAGGGGTGAAAACCAAACGCCCGATGGGGACAGTCCCTCGGTGCGGGTGAGGCTGTGGAGGGACGCTCGGCGCTCCCTGCGGCACGTCGGGGCAGAGGTGCAGCCTCGTGTTCGGCACTGGGTCGTTCATTAGGGTGAAACGCAGCACTGGGAGCGTGCGGATTATTGGGAGCTGCCGGAGAAGCGTGTCCTCGGCACGGCGGCTCCCGCGGGCAGCGGTCCGAACGTGGGGATGAGGCTTCAGACCCTGTCTGCGCGCTGTCTCACGCTTTTCTCGCGGATCCTCCCGATTCCCTGTCCCAGCTGATTGGTATAAAGACAGCTAAATGAGAGACGCCTTTGATAAATGATGAAAATTGGCAGAGCTTAGATGACTTTAATTATAAACATGTCTAAAATGAAGGTGTCTGCCAGCTGACAGCAGAGGTTTGACTCTACCCTCGTTATATATGTTTTTATTAAGGGCCTGTTTTTTCGGAACAGGCCTTCCAGGTATTTGCTGGTTGTTTTCAGTCTCTTGCAGAGATGACGTATGTAGCAGAAAACCAGAGTAGATTGTCACCACTCCAAAGCGGGTGCATCTCAGCGAGGGGGCTGCTCAGAGCCCCCAGCGCCTGGCTGGGATGTCCCTAAAGCTCTGCCCGGCACCGGCTCCTCTCCCACTCGGAGAATTCATTCCTTAACAGCAATTTGAACCGTTCATGGAGCCGTTAGGTGGTTTTTCTGAGACGTCTGGGTACTCGGGCCTGTTGGAGCGGGGGGCTGACCGCGGGGTGTCCCCTTGCCGGAGCGCTGGGGACAGAGCCTGTGCGGCGGGAGCGCAGCTCAGCGTGCGGGGAGCAGGTCGGGGTTTGAGGACGGGATGTGCCCTCGCAGGGGTGTGTCAAGCGCTGTCCCCGCTGCCAGCCGGGCTGTCCCCGCTCTCAGGGCCGCGTCCCAGCGCTGCCTCCTCCTGTGGCACCGGGGACAGGACTGAGTCAGCACGGCGACCGACCAGCCTTTAGCACCATGGGCCAAATGCCAAAACCGTGGTCCTGGCGCGTCGTTCTGCTCCTCCTCGGAGCCCCAGCCTGCCCTCCGCCTGGCTCGGCTCCCCCGCAGGCGCCTGTGGGGCCGGGGCGGCTGCGGCTGGGAGCGCGGAGCAGCCGGAGGTGCAGACCCGGCGCGGAGGGACGAGAGATGTGCTGTTTGGTGAGCGGCCGTGCCCAAGCGCCCAGCGCCGTGGTTCCAAAAGAACAACACAAGAGTGGGGCAGCGGTGCCGGTGCTGCCACAGCCACGAGCGGGGATTAATGTGCAAACCAATATGATGCATCTCGATATCGCGCTGCGTCCCGCGGTTCGTTAGGGACAGACCTGGCCGTGCGTTTTGCTGCAGAGACACACGCAGCCGCTTTGGCAACTGCTCTATCTCCTCCCATCCCGTTGTTGTTTTCCTCTAGGCCTTCGTAACTCAGTGCATAGTCTCTCTTTTTTATTGCAATCGCTCCCTTTCTGTGTCTTTGCATTTTCATTTTTATTTTTTAATTTCTGGGACTTATCTTTTCAGTTTAATCTATTAATTTCTGTTCTTATTTCACTTTGCAGACTATTTGCCGATTTCACAAGACATAATTTTTATCAACTAGTTCTTAAAGATGCATAACAAATTAATCGGGGTTTACTACAGTGCTAATGAGAGAGAAAGACAGAAAAGCCTGGGTGGTCCGTGCTTAATATCAATGTCCACTGAAAATTGCTGCTCTTACTGGCTGGTTTGATTGACTGGACTTTTAATTTCATTTTGATTTTTAAAGGCTCCATATCCTCACTGCTTTGAGTTGGCTTTTGTTTCTTTTTTGTTTGTTTTTTTTCTCTGCTTTGTCATGAGTTTTAATGCCCACTTGGAATGTAACTCGGCAGGAGGGGGCCGGGGCGTTCTGAAGGCATGGCTTCTCACAAACTTCTTAGAAATAACTTGGGCAAGGAAACAAAAGCGATGATCAGGTCGTACAAGCAGCCCCGGAGAGACACGTCACTGCTTTTAATACCGTGGTGTTCCGCAGTGGCACCGATCCCGACCCGCGTGGAGCGGGCGAGGCTGTGTCACGGGGGTCGTTAGCAGCGCAGGGTTAATTACGGAGCCGGTGCCCTGCGTGCGTGTTTACCGGGGGGTAAACGGTCTCACCCTGTCCCGCGGGGTTGGTGTCAGTGGCTCCTGGCGGTGGCAGCGAGTGAAGGGCTCGGCCGGTCCTGCCGCGGCACCGGCCGCACCCCCCACATCTACACCCCACATCCGCACACCCCACATCCACAACCCCCGGCATCCACAGCCCCCGCATCCACACACCCCACATCCACAACCCCCCGCATCCACACCCCCCACATCCACACACGCCACATCCACACCCCCCACATCCACACCCCCCACATCCACACTCCACATCCACACTCCACATCCACACTCCACATCCACACCCCCCACATCCACACTCCACATCCACACTCCACATCCACACTCCACATCCACACTCCACACCCCCCGCATCCACACCCCCCGCAGCTGCTTTGCTTCTGCACCCTGCAAATCAGGGCAAATGACTGGAGTTTTGGCAGGAGGGCCGAGCTTCCCCGCTGGCTTAAGCTGCGTCACGCTCTTAATCTCCACCCGAACGGCAGCAGAGCTGCACACCCGAGTGGTGAATCCTCCATCATTGGCTTTCCTCTTAACGAGACCAGATTCTGGACTTTTGGGTAGCAAACACACCTCATATTTAAATTCTGGTTTTTCTTACAAGTGTTTGTACCCGTTTGATAAGTTTGTGAGAAGTGAACTGCATGCTCGCAGTAGAACTGTAATGCATTTTAATGTTTGTTAATCCACCTGTTTAAAATGTCGGTGTCAAGGCTCTACAATCCATGGCTGTGCTGTTCATTTCAGTGAAGATGCTCGATGTAATGATTGGTTGGTTTTCTTTTTCCTTTTCTGCAGGCAATGGCTTTTTTAATCTGTATGGCTTCTTATGATTTTGTTTGGGTTTTTTTGCTATGAATTGCTTTGCTGTTGTGAACCTGTCTTAGTGTGCATGATTTGCAAACATTTCAGCTATTGTGAATTTTCTCATTTTTTGTAAATAGTCCATCTGTGCTTTTCTTTTTTTCTTTTTTTTTTATGACCTTTTTCCTGTAAGTAACCGAGGTAGAAAACAATAATAAATGGTTTACAACGGACATGCTGTGTTGCTGCTCTCTTAGCTCGCAGTTTTAATATCTTGCTTTGGACGCACCAAATAACCAGTACCAATGCCAGTTTAATAAACAAATCAAACCCCCATCGCTCTGAGCGTGCGACCCGTGCCTGAAGAACCCGCAGACCAACGGCTCTGTGCAAGATGTGCTTACGGCAAAAGTTAACCCCCAAAAAGACAACAGAGCCTTTGTCCCGCCGAGGAGCGCCCCGTGTTCCCGCTGCGCGGCGCCCGGCGCGGGGAGCTCGTTCTGCCGTGCCCGGCGCCAGCCCCGCGCGCGGCTTTAACCGTCAAACCCAGGAGCGAATTAGAAATCCCGTTGCTGACTCCCCAGCACTAAGCGCAGGAACCCGGTTCTGCTCCGTGCAGACGGGAGCTCCGGCGCCAGCGCTGTGTTTGTCTCCATCGTACGTTGTTCCATCATTACCTGGATGGTTGGGGATCGGCCAAGGTGCTTAGAAGCCTTCAGCTCAGGAATTTAGTTTGTTGTGGTTTGGTTTGGTTTGGTTTTTTTCCTTAATTAAGGCTTTGTTTGCTTGTATGTTTGTTAAAGCTTATTAAAACCTTTGTACGTGGGGAAAGGTGGGAAAACCAAATATTTTTACAAACTTCTCAGAGCTCAGGGAAATACATTTGCTTATTAATGATGGTGCTCCGTAGTGGGCAGAGCCCAGCCTGGGTTGTGCTCCGGCAGCGCCTGCTGCTGGGAGAACGCAGCACAAGCTCAGTTCTAAGTCTAAACTCACGTTTTTCATTATTATGAGAGCATTGAAAACCATTGGAAAGTGGAGATGCTGCCTACATGTGGCTGCTTTACTGGCAGGGAGTAGCGAAGTTGGTATTGGTAAGAGCCAGCTCTGTAAAACGCTCTTTCAAAGCACTGTTCCACTAGTCTAAAACTTTTCTAATGTTCAGGAGCAAAGTTTGGTCATGATACTTTAATGATCAAACTTAAGAAAGGGGGTGGAATTGCTGGCAGCTGCAAAATAGGGGGAAGAAATACAAAGTCTGTTTTAAATGGTCTCTTCAGTTAGTTAAGCCACATATAACAATAAGAGGTGTGAACGGAGCTGGAAGAGGTTCTCACTCCTTTGTCTAACCCTTTCTTATCTGCTTAAACCTGCTCTGATCATCCCTGTGCCGCATGCTGTCGTTGCTGCATCTGCATGGCGTAAAGTGGCTACAGAGTGCATTGAAACCTGCTAGAAGCCCGTTAATCAGCTCTCTCCAGACCTCTCCGTTCAGCCTCCAGCAGCAAAAACAAAGGCTGTGGCCTGGACCTGGTTTAAGATTGAGGCTGTGGGTTTGTGTTGCTGAGGAGGGTGGGTTCGCACTGGAGGTGCCTCCCTGGAGCGCGGAGCAGCTGCAGACAGCAGGCTGAGAAATTAATATAGCGAAGCCCATAAATCTCCAGGCAGCAGGTTCTCCTTCGCGTTCTGCTGAGGTGACAGTAGCTTTTGTTTTGACACAGGAAAAATGCGATCTAGAGCTATTCCCTGAGTCCAAGCAGAGCTTAAGCACCTTTGCCTCTTAGGTACATTTTTTTCCTGAGAAGAGTCGCAATTTTAATGTTGCAGAAAATTGCGTAAAATTCCTTCTTCATCTCCATTTCCCTCACCCCCTAAAATAATCTCAATGTTAAATTCAAGGTGGGGTTTCCGTGCTGGTCTGAGTCAGTGCTCCAGCTTCCACCAAGTCAGCAGCAGAGCGTGCTCGGTACAAGTTCTGCCTGTGCCCCTTCAGGAGGTTTTTCTCTGCTGGTACCTTGAATAACTGCTTGAGCAGCAAGAACATTTTGAACATCAAACTTAAATGCTGCTTGTCCTGTTCTCAGCTGCTCACTGGTCCGTGCATGGAGTTGGAGACCGGCTTTCAAACTTGAGGTCGCTGCCCTGAAAATCAGTGATGGTAAAGGGACGGGGAGGAGAGGAAAGGAGGAAAACCCAAACCTCCCCGTGTGTCGGGGGCTCGTTGTGTTTGGGGGTGATGCTGCAGCACCGGGGCCCTGGGCGACGGATCCTGCTGCAGACAGACCACAGCTGCCGCTGCTGGAACCGTAATGAGGATAATTATTCACAAGAGTAAAGAGACAACACAAACACGCACATAGGGGAGAAAACGTGGATAACAATGTAGAAAGCAGAACGTGGGCTGGCAGTGCCGGTTGTGCTGTGCGGAGTTCTCGGTGGCAGAGTTGGCCCGTGGCGAGGCTGCTGGTGCCTCGACCCCTGTGAATACAGTTCTTAACTGTAATGCTGTTAGAAATTGGGAGCAGGGGCTTGCAGGGAACTTGAAGAGATTAGTCTTCTTAAAGTGCAAAAACATTCAAATGTGACTGGTTTCCAATCACATTTAGCAGTGGGAGCTCGGGCTGGTAATGACTGGCCTCCCAGCCCCGGGCGCAGCAGCAGTGGGGTGTGCTGGCTGCAGCGATGCTCTAAAGGTCTCTGGGCTCAGCACCACAGTCCGCTGACCTTTCTGTAACGTGGCTTATGAAACAGCGGTGGCAGATCCTCCGGCCAGGCCGCGCGGGGTCCCGGCCCTGCCAGCGGCTTCCAAACCCGCAGGTTGTGGAGAATCCCCTGCCCTTGGATAACCTTGTCCTCTGATCCATTATCTTCTCTTTTAACATAGTTTCCTCTTGTCTGTGCTGAATTTTCCCAGCCTCAGCCTCCAGACATGAGTTCTTGTCATGCCTTTGTTCGTCAGCACGGATCTGTCTTTTAATAATACTTATTCAGATAGTTTAGATCATTCATAAAAATTTAAGCAAGCGGTTTAACCAAATAGCTCATTTTCTTTGCCGACGAAGCGACTGAAATGAGGCTTGAAGCAAATCAGCGCCACTCTGCTGAACTTTCAATCTGTGCCTTAACGCGGTTCCAGCGAACCTGCCCCTGTTCATTCGGCAGCCGGTGACACAATCCAGAGCCGCTGAGCTGCTTGTGCGCAGGAGTCCACAGCCGTTGCACCCCCTGCAGCCATCGTTTCATCTACCTTGTGTATTAAAAATCAATAGTAAATGTTTGGCTTTGGGCTTCAAAATGAGAAATGCTTTCATCGGAGCGATCAGCTTGCTGTTAAACAGAATTACTTGCTTTTAGGAAGCGATTTGGTTGAGATTCCCTTTCACCCACATCAGCTGCATTCACTTGAAGCTCGTAATTCTCTGTGTTTCACCAGTTACTAAATTAGGGAGAATCCAAATTACGTATTGGGTTTGAGTGGTGGGAGGTCAAGTTTTCATAGGACACATTGGAGAAGTGGGTGCCTTGAAGCTGCCATAGAATAGAGACAATTTTTAAGCAGAGTAAGTAAGTGAAATCAGGTACCAGCTTTTGCTTGTTGGTTTGAGTTTTTTTGAATAAATAGTTTTTGTAGAATACGCTGTTTGCCTTTGAGAAGTTTCCCAGTTTTCTGTACGGTGAAATAACTGCAAGAGGGTTATTACACTTGAAACGACACTGAATGACAATTTGGAGACAAACAAGGCTTTGTCTCACTGGTGCGTAAAGTAATTACTGGGCAAAAGTGCATCATTCTCATTTTACAAACCATGGCCTGAGAGTGGTAAACAGCTGAAAAATGGGTCGTTTACTGTACATAAAGTGGAAGGGCCAAATTTCAAATGAACTATATTTGGGTTTTATTGTTGTGTTGAAATTCCAAAGCTGAAATGTTTGTTCATAACAACAGCGTGAGAAGCGCGGGGCGGGCGGTGCTGCTGTGGACTGTCCTCCCAGCACCGCCCTTCGAGCTGCCCGTCCTGCACCCTGTGCTGCATCTCCAGTTTGCTCATTTCCTGACCTGGTGAACTAGATTTTAGTAAGCTTGATGTCACATAGCATATAAAGACAAAGGGAAACTCTTAGTGGGGCTGAGCACGCTTGGAGATGCTTGAAGTGTTAATAGAATTGATGAAAAGCTTAGGAAAGCAATTCCGCATGCCGCTGGGGTCCCGGCCTGGTCCCCCCGTTTGCTGCTGCACGACCGGCGCTTCCCCCTCGCGTAGAGACAAACCGGGGTCACCGGGGAACCGCGGGGCGTTTCAAGCCGGGCTTGTAGCTGCCTCTGTCCTGCGAGAGCGTCAGTAGAGGCTTCAGTCAGATCCCAAAGAGTCCATTGCCACTAAACAATGCGTCCTGAATGATGTGGTAGAATCCTGATCTTTCACCAGTTCTAGATAAAACTATATTTCTCTGGCTGTGTGTTCTTTAAACGTTGAGCCTTGAGTTGTTAATCCAAAGCCTGAAATGGTAGCAGGTTTCTTTCTTCCCTCTTCTTGTTTTCTTATAGAAAGGGAGGGGGAGTCTGAGACAGAGAGGTGTGAAAGATGAAGGTTTCCAACATAAAGGGATTGTTTGGGGATGGAGCTTTTCCTCGTGCCTGCTCACCGTTAGACTCCGTGTTTGTCCAGTAAATGGGACCCACGCCTGCCTGCCTTCAAAAGGAAAAAAAGCTACCGGGCTCTTCTGCTTCATGGTTTTGAGTCTCTGGTACTTTTGAACTGAAGCCTAAAGATCCTACAAAGAGGATAACACTGCCTAATGGAAAGAATAATGCAAGCGAGAACCCATTTGAAATGACAGCTGTGAGCCTGGCGACGCTTTTCTGTGCTGATCAAAGCCGCTGGTAACTTTGTTTGAAAAGAGGATATCGGTTCCCCCCTCTCCTGTTTGCCCTCAGCCTGCGGATGATTTTATATTCCAGGGAGATGGGTGACCCTCCCAACCGAGCGGCAGTGTGGTTTGGGGCAAAATCCCCCCCGAGCGGGATTCCCGGTGCGCGGGGCTGCGAACGCCCGCACAGCGACACGGGGGCGTTGCAGGAGGGAGCTGCAAACACTCCAAACAGTGCGCAGACAGAAAGGATTTCGCTTGTTAGGGGCAGTTTTATGGGGGTGTTTACTTTATTCTTCCATCATTTGGGGCATTTTCTGAAGTCAGATGTTGATTTGAGAATCTCAGCTCCTGTTTTTATTCTTGTTTTAAATCCATGTGCTTATCACCAAAGTCTAAACGTGCCCCAAGTGCTTTAGCCATTAGAAGCAGAGAAAATTCTTTGTGTAAGATTTTTTTGATGCAAGAACTAATTTAGCGATCTTTATGGCTTCTTTTTGGTTTGATTCCTGTTGTCCGGCTGTTTGTGGAGGACAGGCCCTTGTGTTCCTTGGGGACACAAGACATTTGGGGTCCTGGGGGGCTGAGCGGAGCAGAGCGGCCTGAAGCGGTGGGTGATTTCAAAGCGAAAGCTGGGGCTGCAGCTCGTGTGGGGCGAGGGGCTGTCAAACGGTTCTTGTGGGTTTTCAGTCGCTCCTGTTTGCCGTGTCCTCTGCTGGGTGATGCCGTTTCCACCCCTTCGTCCCCCTTCTCCCAGACTTGTTTGTGCCTTGGAGAAGGGGTTCCCTGCAGCCAGCCCTTGAGTGCGTCTGTGGCCTGAGGGCAATGCATTTAAAAGCAGATGTGTCCACCAGGCTGCTTCGGTATTCAAAGTTAAACTATTGATGCAGGAAGCAGAAAAATTTATCTGTGAAAAATTGAACTCCAAATACTGGCTTTGGCTCGTTCCGAGCAGTAAGAGAGCATGAAATTGGTGTGAATCCTCAGGGCTTTCCTGGACAGCGTGTGAGCCCATTGCAAAACATTTATTGTAAAATATCTTCTAATTGCAATGCCTAAAGTGGGCACTTTTGTCCTTTTGAACAGCTTTGGTATCTTGTTTTCTCTAGGCAATTATAACCAGTGGATACGCAAACAAGGATGGGGTGGTTTCAGCAGGAATCCGAGCGCCTTAAACACAGTGAATGAATCGATCTCTCCCTCCACCCCTTTTGATTTTCCAGTTGACTTCCAAGAGCAGGGGTCCTGGCTGGGGTGGGGTGTGGAACGCGCTGCGGTCGCCGCTCTGCGCCAGGCGCCCGTCCCCAGCACCGCTCAGCTGCAGCCGCCGCTCAGGATGACCCGGGGGCGCTCCGGTCCCTTGGTGCAGAGCCCCTGCTGATTCCCCACGGCCCCCAGGGCCCCTGCACCGCTGCTCCCAGGCATGGCGAGGGACGGCCGTGGCACTGGCACATCACACGCTGGGCTCTTGGCCCCTGCTCGGCGCTCGGGGGTGTCCCCGGTGCCCCGTGCCGAGGTTCCTGTCGGTCAGAGTGGGACGGGTCGTGTCCAGCTCTGCTGCTGCAGATACCTCAGCTCTCAAATGTCAATAAAATGCTGTGATAATGGAGGCAGAAGGGTGATGGAGTCGGAAGTTTCCCGCAGTACGCAGAGCAGGTGCAGTATTAATTGCACTCTCACTGTAGTGCTGTTCTTCCAAGTCTTCGCTGGTGTAGAAGTTTGTAAACAACGGGAGGGAATAATACAGCGTGGGCAAAGTGCTTGAATAACGCTGTAGGGTTTGTGTGAGGGGCGTTACAGAGATTAGTGGGAGAGCCTGAGCAGAACTGCCAGAGCCCGGCTGCACCCTTCACTCTCTGAAATGTCTTCTCAAGTCATTTTGCTTCTTTCTGCCTCATTTTATCCCACCCATGACGTGGGGACAGTGTTGGCTGCTGATCGCTGCTGAGAGGTTTGTGGCAAACAACCACATAAGTACAGAAGTAAGTTAGCGGGTCGTGAGGCAGCGCGCAGCATTAACGTGCTCAGCAGCGTGATGACGGCGAAATTTGTTTTCAGCCGAACGAGCTGATTAATGCAGCGCCTGGCAAATGTCATTGCAGTGTGGGGATTGATTGCTCTCGGTACGTTGGGTTGATGTAGGGATCCTCCGGTGATGGAGCCAGCCCGTGAGGCTGTATCGCTGAGCAGGTTTTTGCCAGTCGTGATAATCAGTCCCTGTTTCCATCTCCGCAGCCGCGGGGGGTGCCCGGCAGAGCACGAGCAGCCGATCACACTTGAGTGTTCGGAGTGCCATGTCGCACAGATGCTTTTATCTCAGAAGTGGGATAAGAGCTTTCTTTGGGTGTGGAGGGATTAATCTTTCACACGTCTGTCCCCGGTGCACGCTGGAATGCAATAACAGGTCCTTTGTTCAGGCTCTTTCTGTGGAGCGCCTTCTCCACCCTTGTTATTTCATTCTTCTTTTGCATGGCAAAACTTTTTGTCCTGCATTTCAAATAGATACTGAGCATCCCTGGCTGTCGAACAGGAGAAACAAACTTCGCAGCCCTGTTATTTGTGCTGCTTTCAGGGAGTGCTTGGTGATTTGAAGGGTATTTGATTGGGTTTGGCAGAGGCATTTTGTTCTGTGGAAAATCCATGGCTCCTCTGATCCCTCACGGATGGTTTAGGGAACCCCCGGAGCCTCCAGATGAGAGATTTGCTGGTGGCCAGCTGGTCCTGGCCGTGCCACGGGGATGGTGCCAGCTCTGCTCCCTCCTGAGCCGCAGCGGGAGGGCTCGGCGCTGCTCTGAGCACGGCCCTGCATGGAAACCAAGCCCCAGAGCCTGAGCCCCTGTCCTGCCAGTGCTGCCCCTGCTGTCTGGAGGTTGGTTTGACACTAACACCGAGGTCTTCTCACTCCAGGATATCGCAGCTCCAGCCAAACCTGTCGGGCCAACCCGACCAGGGTCGATGGCTCCATCACCAGCCAGAGGGAATTTAGCAATTGGGTATTTGGTTATGATATCCCCAGTCTGGATGCGTCCTCCTGCATCCCACTCCTCAGAGGTTGTAGCAGTTCATCAGCATAATGAAACCGAACAGATTCACATGGGCACTGAGAACAGGATTTGTGCGGCGCGTGGGGAGCAGCAGCAGACAGCAGCCTGGGGTAGCTGTGCATATGTTTACCTATACTATTTTTTTCCCCCCAACAGCCCTATTACCATATTTAAATGCAAGTATGTCTTTTTTTAATTGATGTTTTAAGTAGCTTCAAATTCTAGCCTAGTTGTCCTCTGCTTCTTTGCCCCAGTAGATTATCTGTAGCTGGGACGATAGTGCTAGAGGTAGCGGGCTTGTAGTGTGCGGGTTTCTCTGGGTCTCTCTCCGCTGCTCTAGCTCACTGTTCTCTTTTTCTGTTGCCTCGGTTGTTTTTCTGTGGTTCTCCAGCGTTGCAAAGCAGCTGTGATCAAAGTCCCGGAGCCTCTCCAGGGGCAGGTCCCGTGGTGGGGACACCCCCGGCGCCAGGAGCGGGCAGAGCTCCCCAGAGACCAGCGACCCCCCAGGGTTTTGGTGACATTGCAGCAAGGGGCTTTGGGCTCTTGCTGATCACCTGGACCTTGCCGTTGCCCTCTTAAAATACATATATTTTAAGTCAGAGCCTCTGGCAGATCTTTTGAATATTAATTAAGTAAAGAAACTAAATCTGCAATCTTGCTGGCAGCATTTCATTCATCTGTAAGCGCTCGGTCGCCCTGTAGCATGGTGTATGTCTTAGAGCTCCTTGATCTGCGGCTGTTTTGCTTTCAGAAGCTTTTTTCCTTTCCCTTTCTTTCTTTCTCTCTCTGTCTTTCTCTCTATTCTAGCTTTTTTCTGCTTGATCCCAGCAAATCTGTGATCTTGACATGAGGACCTCCTCATATTTTCCATTACTGCTCTGTCTGTAGATCAGCACGTTATTATCACTTGCAAATAAGCACGGAGCAGAATTCCCTCGTTGTTTGGCGGAGCCGTTGGAGAGCGCAGAGGCGTAAGCCGAGTGCTGCGGGCTCTGCGACGCTCCGTCCTCCCGGCACCTCTGCTGCCGCGGCCAGGCGCCACCAGGTGCCACCGCCGTCCTCTTCTGCCAAGGGGATTTGGGCCACCCTTGTGCCGGCAGCGGGCACCCAGCAAGGGCTCGGCTCTTCCTAAAAACGGCGCCCGTTGGCGGCACGGAGAGCCGGGACGGCGCCCTCTGGAACCGCCGTGACCCCGCGGCCGCCCCGCAGGGACTCGCGGTACCCGCTGGCTTCGTTCTTCACCTTCTCCTTTTCTCCACGGCCAGGTTTTCCGGCAGCGGCTTATGGACCAGTAGCAGCGGCAGCCGTGGCGGCAGCAAGAGGATCAGGTAGGGGGGCCCGTGGAAGAGCAAACCCTCAGAGCGCAGGGTCAGGTAAAAGCTCTGTCGGTATTCTGTGTGGCTGCAGCTCTCCATCATTTCTCTGATTTTCCTCACGCTTATCCTGAGGACCTCAAAACAAATGGTCAAACTAAAATGATTCAATCCCAAACCAAACCCAAACTACAAGCAGAGGCCATGGGGCCTGGAGCACCTCGCAGGGGATTGGTGTGAGAACCGCCAAAACCGGGGTAGCTATTCTGATTTGTTTCTTTATTTATTCCTTTATTGTGTTGGTTTCTTTGTTTCTTTGGTTTAAATTCGAGGTTATAAAGGACACCCTAAAAAAATTAATTTGCATTTTTGGAAAAAAAGCTTTTGTTCCTCACAGAAAGCTGGTGTTGGGTCGGGCGGCGGCCCCGCGTGCTCCCGCCATGCCTGGGGTGCACTCGCTCCTCTGCCAGCCCGAGGGACGTGTCCCCTGGGGACAGCGCCTGCCACCCGCACGGGGCGACCCCCTCGGCTTTCGTGAGGAACGTCAAAGCTTTTCTTCCTCTGCTTCTGAAAACTTGCATTTCTTTTCCCCCTAAGGGAAATAAATAAACCGTTGCCAATTGCCGTTATTACCTTAGGCTTTAAATTTAGCTAAACACATGAATTAGGGCTTTGCTCAGGTGTGTAAGCGTTCAGCACGGCCATCAGTGAGCTGCTGGCTCGTGGCCCGGCCAGGCCACAGCGGAGGCCATAGCAGAGGTGCCGCGGTGGAGGCCATGGCGGAGGTGCCGCGGTGGAGGCCATGGCGGAGGTGCCGCAGAGGAGGCCATGGCGCTGGCCGCAGCTCCCAGCTCACTCATGGCCCAGGCCTGAAGTGGCAGTTTCTCGGTGGCTCTTTTGGCAGCACCGGTGGGTTCACCGAGCTCTTCCCAAAAAGCCCCGAGCAAACCGCTGCGTGAGGGGTTAGGAGGAGGGCGCAGGCCCAGGTGTGTCTCGAGTGCGAGCCCGAGGCCATGGAGGCCAAAGAAAGACATCAGGAGAACTCCGTTCCATGCAAACTGGCACTGCTTGCAGGCTACAAAGGATTATCTGTACCAGTTTCATCTTGTGGCATGTAGAGAGCGCTTAAGGGGTGACTTGCCAGACTGGTTGTGGGGATTCCCCATCTCCCGGCTTCTCCCATCGCCCCTTCATGGAGGGGAAAAAGAAACCCAAAAAAACAAAAAAGATTGATTTTGCATATGATTTTTGGAAAACAGACCTCATTGCTTCTGCCTCTTCCTCATGTTTTGCCCTTCAGGTTTTGTTTTACGTGCAAACAGAGCTGGTGAGTTGCCCCTTAGCAAGGCACAGAGGGTTTGGCTGGATTAACATTGCTTCCCTGATTATTATTATTTTTTTAATCAGAGTGCTTTTGGTGCCCATTACAACTGAACTGAGCATTGATCAATTCTGTGCCTGAAAATCATTTGTCTTTAATTTGAGTGCTTTTTGGTTTTTCTTCTGTTGGGTTTTCTGGTTTTGTTTTGGTTTGTTGTTGGTTTTTTTTCGTTTTTTTTTATTTGAACTTGCAATACAAAACTAAATCTAACCCTAAATTAACAACACCCTTTCTGGCAAGTTTAAAGAGCAGTATGGTGTTTGGAAATGTCCTTCAAGCCTCAAAATTGCCTGTGTGCACAAAACTGGCCAAACTGCAAAATTGAATGGAAAGAGCCCCCCCTTCCCAGGCCGAGCTCTCAAGGAGGAAGACGGTTTGTCACCGGCCCGACGGCCGCTCACGTGTCCAGCAAAACACGCTCCGGGAACAGTGGGGTTTTACCTAGAGTCATCTCCATCCAAAGACGGTTTTCGGAAGGGACATCTTGGGTTCGCCACTTCCATCCAGCAATGGTAGTGAATTGTGTTCAGGAGCAGTAGAGTCCGATCCATCTTGCGATACAGCGTATGGGCCCGATTCATTCTCAGAAAAATGGTTGGGGTTTTTTTGATTCTTCTCAGTTGGGTTTTGCTTTTTCCTTTGCAAATTTGCGCAGCCCTCCTTCACACGTGCCCAATCCCAAAGGCGCAGCACAGTCGGCCTTTGCTGGCCCCTTTCTGCCAGTAAATGGAGAAGAGCCTGGTTCTGCGCTGCCTGCTCTCCACGGCCCGTGCCTCTTCTTTTTCTGTTGCAGCGCGTGAGGACGCGGTCACCACTTCACCTCGATAGACAAACAGGTTCTTTTATCTGTCACAGCAGCTCTGTCCTCCAGCCAGCAGCAAGGGGCATTTCCCGCTGCTCGTGCTCGGTGCCCCGGTGAATCCACGTCCAGCTTAGCTGCTCACTTGCCGGCAAGGTGAACACAGCAGCGCTTCTCTTTACAAACCGCGTGCCCCGGCGACATCCCAGCGGCGGGGCGAGCTGAGGTCCCGCGAGCACACCTGCCGGGGGCTGTGCTGCCCGGTCCCTCTGCCGCTTTTCACAACCTCACCCATTCCTGTATTTTTTTAAATGAATTGGGACCTGAGCCACAGAAAGCAATCAAACTTAGAAGTCTGAATGCTGCAAACTCCTCCTAGACAACTTCACTATCAGTGTCACGTTTCTTTTGAGTTCACCTGACATATTTTACGTGTAAAACATTTTTGTTTTGTAAATGCTTTTTTCAAAATACAGTCATGGGGAGGCACATTTTTATCTTGCATTCGCCATGGGAGGGATTCATTTGGCAGGAGAGGGAGACAAGGAAATTGGGCAGAAGAGGGGTTTTGTTCCTTCCTCTGTGGTTCATTGACAAGTCTCAGATTTTTCCAGTTCCCAACCTGTTGCCACCAATTATTCCTCCCTGAGGACTGGAGACAAAACCCGTAAAGCCACCCGTAACCCAGCCCGATTCCCGCTGGAAGAGCCGCCGGTGCCGGTGCCGGTCGCGGCGCAGGCTCCCCGGGCACGCTTTGGTGGCACGCAGCGCGGCGACACCCCGGCACATCTGGATTTGGGGCGCCAGTCCCGGCTCGCCAGTGCTGCCTTTGAGCCCCGACAACCCCTTACTGTACTTTATACTTGCCAGCTCTAACAAATCTCGTAACGTGAGCTACTGACCTTGATGGTGAGTGTGAGCAGTTATGTTTTGTTGTTTTCTCTCTTGCTTGGTTGGGGCTGCTGTGAGAGAGGGTGTCTCTGAGGCAAACTTTCCGGCCTCTCTTACACTCGGACGTGCACACCTCCTCTCAAACACTCTTCTGAGCGCTCTCAGCGGGAAGGTTTGTCCACACCTATTAATCCTCTCTCAGTGTCCAGCTTCTTGTTAGTAGCAGCTGGTTGCATGTTTTTTGCTTGTTCGGACGAAACGGTTCAAGAAACAACTCATATCAACTCTTGAGAAATGTCTCTATTTTTTGTACACTTTCTTTCTTTTGATGTTTTTTATTAATTTCCCTTACTTAAAAAACAAAACACCTGTCGTCCCGTAAAACATTTCACATCTCCCCTTGCCTGTTCTTAGAGTGTATGTATCTGTGGGACTGAACTAAATGCATGCACTGTAGTAGTCGTACTGGTAGCAGTAGATGTAGTTGTAGAACATGCATTGTTGAGTTGATATTATAGGTATCACCAACGTGAACGAGCGTGGCAGTTAAAAGCATCGCCTTGGTCTGGTCGAAAGGGTAGGGCTATCAACCCAGCAGAGAGCTGCTAACGGCTTGGATCCATAGTCTCCTATTTGTTAAACCCCATTATCTGGAAGTTTAAATTGAGCCCGGCTGTAGGCAACCTACACCCTCTGTACAAGAACCCGCATATGCTGTTATGCTGATAGTAAATTTGCCTTTTTTCTTTTTCAAATTAATCCCCCTAGGAATTAAAATGCTGACTATAAGTATATTATTTTTTATTTTGGATTAAAAAGAACTTAAGATGTTTTTTAAATCATTTTACAATCATGGTTTCTCCATCAGCCTGTTACTCGTCCATATTAGCCCATAGAATCATTCGTTGGCAGCCGTAGGCCAGATGTGCCAAGCGCAAATCACTCCATTTGGCTATGTAGATAATTCCGTGTGTGAAGCAGCTTCCTGCAGACTGTCCTGACACACGAAGCAATTGGTTTTGGATCATAGACCCTAAATCTTGTTATGCAACAGTCTGAGCTATTGGTGGGTCGTACTCATTGCCATGTCACCCAGCTTAAGGGAACATTTTAAAATAAAGACTTAACATTTCATAAATATCAGCATGAGGAGTTGGAGGCAAGTTCATCGTCTTTGCCATTGAGCCAGCCAGTGTCTTTGCTTCTTGTGCCCGGGTTTCTCTGCTCGACTTTGAGGATTCTGTCTCAGGTGAAGCTGCAGTCCGTACATGGAACAGGTGGTAACTGAGATCCCGAATTAGGCTGTTGTTTATTTGTTTAGTGTGTTGCTTGTCAGAAAAGATCCTGCTGGGAGTAGAAAAGAGCCTGTATGGCGGGGTCACCCGTTCCCTGCTCCCCGTGTCCCCCGGCCGGCCCCCCAAACCAGCTGTGCGGAGCCAGCCCGGGCAGCCCGCGGCGCTCAGCCCAGCAAGAGCTTTCCTAGGAGATAAAATACCCAGAGTGGGCTTTGAAAATGTAATTAAGGATTTGCATCCGCTCCTTACCTCTCACAGAACATTAAGTAAATCACCCAAACGACTGCCTGGCTGGAGCTGCCGCAGTGCCGGGCTGCGGGGCCGCCCGAGCTCCCCGTGTTGCGCTGGAGCTGCGACACTTTGTGTCAAGGGGGAGAATGATTTCCCCATTAGATCTCGACGTGGCGGGGGGACGGGGGCACCCGCTGTTCGACAGCCAGGCGCGTGATGGAGTGAGGAGTGTGTCTGAAAGTCAGCAGAGCGACAAATTGCGTGGGGTTTAGGAAGCCTTGTCTTACACTTAAAGAAGGTGCTCTAAAAATTTACTCTTGTCATTAGGCACCCAGAGCGTTAGCAAATTACGGCCATAAAAAGTGGGACAAAGATTGGTCTGTGTGTGAGGAGGGGGAGAAGCTGCCACCAGCTCATGGAAATGTAAGGAGGAGCGAGTCAAAGATCCAGCGATGAACCAATTTGGGATTTATGCGGCCTGTTGAGAGGGCTCCCTTGCGGCACAGCGGCTCTGATGGAACTGCTCTCCCTCTTTCATTCTACTATATAAAAGTACATAAAGTTTAATCCAAGCTATGTAATCTCAAAAGCCAGAACCTAACAAGTGGACCACTTGGGAGCAGCAAGCAGGCTGAAATTTCTCACTCTGCTGGAACCGCTGGTAATTATGTGACAGAGGCTGGTGGCTGATGCATCGGAGAATTAATGGCTGCATCAGATTTGATCTTGTGCCTGTTTTTATAGCCGAGGCAGCCTGCGCTGGGGAGCGCCGGCTGAGGCAGAGGGACCCCACGCCGCCTGGGGCTCCGGTGGGAGCTGGACACGGAGACAAATGTCGCATGTTGAACCGAAATAAAAGCAGCCGGGCTCTGGACGGAGCACCCGCCCGAGCGGTGGATGCGCCCTTCGCCTCTCGTTAGCGTCGTGCAGCTTTAGAGGCGGCCGCTCGGCAGTTCTCTGGGGGTTTTGGCCTCGTTACTGGCAGTATCTCGTTCTTTTGTGAGCACTACAGTTACTTGTGTGACTAACACCCCAAATTGAAAAAAAAATAATGAAAGGGGAGTCCTTTCTGTTTCGGTTCAGAAGTGCCGTGCTGGTCCGGGGTGGAATCACGCCGGTCCGTTCCAGAACGCAGACCACACGCCACAACGGTTCCTCTTGCTTTGCTGCAGGATGCCATTTTTAAATGTTTGGATCCTCGAGGGACTGAGCTCCCTACGGTGCTGAGTAGAAAATGCAGTAGATTCAAAACAATTTGGTGCTGCTGCTGTCAGGCCCTGACCACGGCGGCGGTGCTTTTACAGGGCTCCTGGCTCAGGTCTATTGTGGTTAAAACACATCAGCTTTAATCAATAATTTTGTAATAGAAAATCTTGTGCACTTGATAAATCATCTCCAGTGCAATTAGTGACCACCTCTGAAGTGCAGACTTGAGTACAGTGGAAGTTAATCTTTAAAGAATTTAGTGGCTAACTTTTAATAGTCTTTTCAATCAGGAGAATTATTTTCAATGGGAAAACGCTCCTGGCAGAGCTCGTCCCGCGGCTGCTCAGGCACACGGTGACGGCGACGGCGCAGACGCTGCCGCGAGCCGCGGGCACAGCCCAGCTCGCTGGGCACAGGACTGGGCCGCCCTCACCGGGCAGCCGCGCTCCAGCCCCACAAAGCCCTAAAGCAGCCGATTTTCGGTGGTTGGTTTGGGTTCTCCCGGCGGAAGCAGAGGGACGGAGCTCTTGGCCGTGGTAATTAGACTTCGTTCCACGCAAGATGCAGGCAAGTCATTGTGAAGTTTGGAACGGGCTCCTCAGCGTGAGCTCTCAGTGCAACGAGGCACTTGAGCACACGAGCACATCTCATGCATTTTAATCACCGAGCACGTAAAGCACTTGCTGAGCTGAGGGGTAACTCGCCTGTCTGGCAGCAGTCGCAGGCTGTTACCCATTAGTGGAACAACTACTAAATGCGATGCAGCGCACATTTTACTGACATACTATTGTGAGTATTTTCATGCTGATTCTCTCCCCAAATGCTTTAAAAGTAAATACATAATTACAGTTATTTTTTTTCTCTCTCTCTCCTTTCTGAAATAGAAAGCTGAAGAAGGAGCAGTGGAGTTTTTCCTTGCAGCAGATGTTAGCATGCATCTGGCTTTGCATTAGCTTGAGGAGCAAGCTGGATTAATAATTGCCAGAGAATGCAAAATTGGGTTGCAGGTATATAAACTTAGCTATTTAAAAATAATTAATTCACACAGCTGAGTGTTTTTAAGGGTGTTTCCTGCCAGTTAAAGGGAGAGCCCAGAGCCCAGAGCCTTGTGCTGTGAGGACTGTCGGGTGCCTGAGCCCTCCCCAGACCCCGTGTTGTGGGCAGCAGCTCCTCTCAGTGTCTCCTCATGGGTGAGCTCAGGTTTTCCTTTGGGGGTGTTATTAGCGGGACCCCTCCCAGCCCCTCTCTGTGTGCAGGCGCCTGGCGCAGACTCTGCAGGAGAGGAGGAGTCTCCGGGGCTTTGGGGGGCTGGATTTCTCTCCTGTTACCTGTCTAACCCCCCTGTGCGTCCGAGCATCCAGCCAGCCCGTGGGCACCCATGGGCAGCAGGAGGTGTCCCGGGCAGTGCCCTCCCGCTGCAGCGACTTGAAATATGCAGTGAAACAAAGACCCGGCTTTGTTTCAGTTTTCCTCCTGTATTGCCTGTTATTGTACAAAAGGCTTCAATTTAAAATTAACAGGAGTGATAGCCAGTTAATGTGGTACAGTGGGAGGCCGGAGTTTCTGTTGCTATGGCAATGGAGTTCGGCTCATTTGTTTTGTAGATGAGTAATTACTACGCAATTAGAGTAGGCTAAAAATAAAGAGGCCTTTTGTTCCCTGTTACTCATTAATATTAATAGAAGACCTGTCCAGGCTGTGGTAAACAATTAATGTAGATGTGGTTGCCCATGGTAAAACTAGCAACAGCTTTCGCGTTACCCGGCGTGAGGTGAAAGCGCCAGCGTCGCCTGGCTCAGCTCTTCCTTCGTTTTAAATAGAAAAATTATTAGAGAGAGGTCTGCGTTAGCACAACATCACGGGCTTTAGCCCTTATTTGCCAGCTGGATGGATGGTAATAAGTGTTAAAGCTTAATGTGCAGACACAGACAGCAGGTACAGCGCCGGGGTCAGATCCTGCGACACAGCGAGCAGCCAGCCCTGCCGGGCGCGTGCGAGAGAGACGCGATGGCAGCGCGTCCCTGGTGCAGAAACCCCCTCGGTTACCCCCCGAGGTGAGCGGCGCTGGGACGGGGCCGCTGCACCGCGGAGCCAGGGCTTGAGCAAAGACGTCGCCCAAAACCCCGGCACGTGGGAGCGCGAGTGAGCTGCTGCTGACGTGGCTCCGGTGCGGCGCGTTACAAACGTGAAGTGCCAAAAAAGAGTGAAAGAAAACAGTCCTACGCATTTGGTGTGAAGTATGTAAACATTGAAGCACACCAGATTTTAAATTAGCTGTAGAACCAGTTAGATTGACAGAGAAACCCGTTATCAAGATGACTAACGGGACAGAGTTTATTGACCCTCTGCTTTATTTGCTTGTCCCAGCGCAGCCGGCGAGCATCCCTTGCTGGTGGGGACAGCCTGCAGAGCTGGTGGGCACGGGGGGCTGGGGTGGCCACCCCCTCCCCATGGCCCTGGGGTGCTGAGCACCCCTGGAAAGCGCCATTGGTCCCGTGGAACCTCTGCAACGCGCAGCACGGGCACCCAGAGCCCTCGGCCCAACCGCGCAGTGCTGGGGGGCGGGATGCAGACACCGGGGAACCGCATCCCTCCCAAACTGTTTAACTAATGGAGGGAAACGTAGCACAGCCTTTGTAAGGTCGACATTTGTTTGTTGTTAAGGATCTAATTAGAAACATGAGAGGGAGCTGAATGGCTGCTTGCTCGGCTAATTAGCGACATGCACGAAGACCACTTTGAACTTCAAGGACACAAAGCTATTAGCGCTTACATCAAAAATGGATTAAACTTCTGTGCTTTTATAATGATTAAAGATGAGCTGCTCGAGAGGAAATCCTTTTGTAAGGCTGTGACAAGAGCTGGCTCCCTGATTGCAGCTTCTACAAGCGAAGCTTTGTGTGGCCCCCATGTAGCACTCGGCCCCGCGCGAGAGTGACACCGCTAACTTGCAATATGGAAAATGTGATTGGGCAATAAATATTGATCGTTCGCAAAAAATCGCAGCCAAGATGGAAAGAGCATTTATTTGTCCTGCTACATAACTGCAGGCCTTAGAAAAGCTGGGCTTGCATATGTTGAATTCTATGTCTTCTGCAAATCGGTGCACATCAACAGCTTGCAGACGTGGCTGTCGCGCCCGGTGCATTGACCGCAGTATTTAGCAGAAGCAGGTGCTGCTGACGCGCCTGCAGCGTGCGCCGGAGGGACAGCGCTGGGCTTGGAAAACACCTGCACCAGTTAAATTTTTAGCTTGCCCAAGCTTATGAAACCCCCCAGCTCTTCCTCTGCTCATCTAAGGTAGCTTAGCAGTTGGTTTTGTGCCTGTGCTGCTGCTCAGCATCCGTGCTGGTGCCGGAGCGGAAGCACCGCGGCTGGAGGGCGCCGGGGCCACGGCAGGAACAGTTGCCACAAGGTCCCGGTTGCCATTTTCACCCCGACGTGCCCAGCTCGGCTCCCAGCGGCAGCTGCGGTGCACGGGGTACGGGTCTGCGGGTGTGAATCACTGGCGGCAGCGCGGCCGGGCCGGTTCCCTCCGCACGCTCTGCTCGCTGCCAGCGGTAATTGCTGCGCCGGGAACCCGCTCACCACCCACTGCTTTCTGTCGTTAGCCCTGCGATGGTTTGATGTGTGAAGCCGTTTCCGAAGGGGCTGCAGAGGCAGAACAACCTTTTAAAGTGTGAGTGCAGATAGAAAAATAACATACAAATAATACCTTGTTACAGCAGATAGCTGCTCTCAGTGTCTCTTGGCCTCGTCACCACTTATTTTGCTGATGAGCCCGACAGTTGTTTTATTTTATCTTCTTCCCTGCAGGGCCAGTGCAGCTGCAGGGGAGGGCCGGGTGCCTGGCTGCTCCGGCACAGCCCGGCCGCGGGGCCACAGCCCGGGCACGGGGCTCACGGTTTGATTTTCCAGAGTCAGGACCGAACCGACTGTCATAAGCAAAATATCTACGGTCTTTATACTTGCAGGGTTCTGTCTGCCACGGGCTTCTCACCCAGGGTTTGCTTTTCATGTCCGCTTGGGAAGAACCGGAGTGAAGTGCTGCACCTCGCGGGTCCCCACGAGAGATGAACTAAATGGCATCTCTAATTGTAACGCCGGGATTATTTGTTGTTCTGGTTTGTCTCCCACTCTCTGTTTCAGCTAGTTGGGAGCTGTTTTTACGTTGTTACTTTCCAGAATATCTGTGCGTTTCCAGCTCGTTATTTCCGAGGTGTTTTTGAGCTGGAGCATTGATCTGAATTTGAGGTGTGCCATGCGCTGGTTTAGGCATAAAACACCCCTGTGTGTGGAAGTGCAGATACAAGAAAGTGATGCTTGTGATAGTTCAGCCTGACCACAAACAAACGTGTTTGTGCCTCTAGCTGGAGCCGTATGTGGTAATTGGTGTAGAAAAAAAGAGCCTGAATGTGAGCATTTAATTCTCAGTGCCGCGCCTGTGTGCTCTTGCAGCCTCAACAGGCAACTGAGAACCAGGAGCACCGACGTCCTATTTCAGACTGGCATTAATTTGTCTGTCCAGTCTCGGGTAGATCACATCTTGGTTGTCAGCATCTCTGAGAAGCAAGGTACGAGCTCCCACTCACTTCAGCCGTGAACGCACCAAGAATTAGCTGTGACCAGGCTATCTGTATCATGGCTGCAGTGCTCGCTAATGATATTTATGAGGCTCTGAGCACTAATGATGTAAGATTTGTGTGCAGTGCTGAAGTTTTCCCGCAGTCCGTGCCATGGCTGGTTATTTAAAGCATCGGCATCCCACTGTGATGGCTGTGGCATTAGTCACGCGCGCTGCGGCGTGGCCACCGGCACCGGTGCTTCGGGAGACGTGGGATCCGCGGGGAACCCTGCGCCGGTCACCGCGGCGGCGCTGCAGTGTCCTCTGCGGCGGTGCTTGCGTTGTTGCAAAGGCCGTACAGCAGCTCGGATGCTCGGGTAGCAGGCGGTGTTCCTTCCGTGGAGATCTTAACGTCGAGCGGTAAATCCCGAGTCACTCAAATGTCCGCAGACCGTGGTGTGTGTCCCTGTCCCAGCCGGGCTGCGTGGGACGCTGCTTTCCAGCCCTGCTGAGCCCATCGTGGGCAGAGGGACGGGCAGCGCTGTGTGCAGATAAATACAGATAAACACAGTGCCCATGGGCCCGCGGTACCTGCTCTCCATCGCTCACCTCGCAGGGCTGATGCCAAACGGCAGCTCCATGCCCCGTGCCCCCCGTCCCTGCCCGTTTCCATCCCCGTCAGCAGCGTTCAGTGTTGATGTATCATTTACTCCTCCGAGCGGGGAGATGATGTTTGCAGCATGTTATATGAATTTTTCATAAAGAGAGAAAAACAGCCTAATCTTGTGAGCTTTGAGTCTTGGTAGTGGGTAATGGCTTTGATTTAAAGCATTTTGTCTTAATGATAGTTATATTGAAAATTTCCTGCTGCTTTCAAGCACGTGTAGTTATTATCATAAACACTGATGGTAGAAATGCCTGCCAAATTGTGCATGGCTGTTTATGGTGGATGAGAGAGTCATCCAGAAATTAGAGCGCTGCATCAACAAGTTGTCAAGAAGCCGGTTTGTGCAGCAGGCCACCCTGGCTGGGGGGACGGGGCAGGAGCGAGGGCGCCCTCGGGGGAAAGCGCTGGAGACGGGCAGCGCTGAGGGGAGAAAATGCTTGGTGTGAGATTAAAAGTGAATTTCTGAGGGGAGGAACCTCTTGCCCATGTGAATCACTGCCCAGGGATAAGGATCCTTGTCCAGGAGGTGCAGGTGGTGGCCAAGTGTCGTTAGACGGGTCTCTGGGAGCTTTGGGTTAGTGGCGACCAACGCACACCTTGGGCAGCAGGTGCGGCCGTGGGTCCCGGCGTCACCCCGGCCGTGTCCCTGCGCTCCAGCCGGCTCCGTTCTGCTCTCAGCTGCTCTCTCAAGAGCAAAATGTATTTCTGGCTTTGATAACAGGGCGCTGTATCTCATCCTGGAGTATCCTGCCTCTTCTCAAAGAGGGAATGCAGTATATCATGTGGTGGTTTCTTTCAAGCTTGAGGTTTTCCTTGCCTGTGCTGGGTGGCTGGGAAGGCAGCCGCCAGCTTCTCTAACCACAGTTTGCACCGTTCTTCACCTTTCTTTCTTTTTCGCTTTTGAAATATTCATATTTGTTATGTGTTAAAGCAAAATTACAGCAGTTAATGGTGAAGAGGCTGCTGTAGGAGCCAGTCCTCCTGCCGCAGTGGTGTCTAAGTCTGTTTTGTCGGTGTCGTAGGAAGGGGAAAGTGTCGTCAGCGGGGGCTCCATGTGGGTTGTGTGCGAGGACAGTGATCCTGTGTGCCTATTTCATGAGGTTTGGTTCCTTTGGAATACAGCGCATTTTAGTGGTGCTTAAAAGCGTTGCTTTGTCTTCACACCTAATTTGGGAGGCACTGAGGGACTGACCACCAGCCGGTACACACCCCTTCTCCTTGTAGGACAGTCCTGTCAAAGTCCTTGTGTTTCTTCTCCCTTTCTCTCCCTCTTTACCCAGCTGCCCTCTCCTCCCTCGCAGCGAGGACTCGGATCCTCGTTAGTGTAATACACTGTTCACTAGGCAAATGTCATAATGAATCCTGACTTAGAACTTTCTCAAGAGTTCATTGGAAGGGAGTTTATCTTTCAGTGGTGACCTTTCCTGATGATGGGATCACTGCGCGAGCAGGGTGCGTTAGCGCGGCCGGTCTGCGGCAGTGAGCTCCAGCCGGCTCCAGCACAGCATTGCAGAGCAAGCGTTCGCCCACTGATCAAAATTCACAGGCTGAAAGCCTCTTCCGTATGAAAAACCACAGCAAATTGAAAGTGAAGGAAACAAGGCATTAAACTTCCTTGGTCCATCACCGCCACATCTCTTGGCTGCCGCCTCGTGATCTCCATAGAGGTAGGAAGGCGCTTCTGCAACCCAGAGGATGGGGGATCGTTGTGGCTGGAGACAGACGTGGGTTAGTGGTGACTTACAGACACATCTGATCTTTTCCACACCCCTCCTGACCTTGATCTATCACAAGGCTTCCTGGTGACCCTTGGGATTGCAGATTGCGCGCGGAGGAACCCCTTGGGCTGGCGGCAGGTGGGCGCAGCTGGGAGCCGAGGGGACACCGGTGCAGGGTGGGCAGGGTGAACTGGACCCGGCGCGTTCAGACCCTGTTGGCCACGGGCACTGGGACTGCCAGGGCTCCCTGCCCCTCGGTGCCCGCGGAAAGTCTCAGGCAGTAAAACTCGCGTCCATTTTATTGAACCAGAAGGAAGAAAAGGGAAAAAAAGTGCTAGCTGATAGCAATAAAGGGCTTTTGAACATCTCAGCTGGATATTTTTCTCTATGAGTGAGAAGGCCAAATGTTATCTTGACATTTAATCTTTAATAATAAAAAAGGCACTTTGTTTGCCAGTGAATTCCAAAATCTGTTTACTCACTTATGCCTTATTTCTTTTAACTTGCTAGCTTAGATGTCCTACTTACTCTCCCTTGCTACCAGTTCAGAGCTGCATTAAATCATTTGTTCTGTAAAATTTACTTTACAGTCGACAGCTGCCGGGTTGAGGGTTTTTTGCCTAGTGTGGAGGTTGTGATTGCGGGGTGACAATAAACCATGGCAGATGTATTGTTACCCCCTTGTCCCCCGCCTTCCCCCTTCAGCCCCTCTCTCCCCCGTTCCCACTCAGGACAGGGGATCAGGAGGGAGAGGAGGACAGAGAGAAGAGAGATGGAAAAATTAAAAGTGTTTTACTAATGCTACTAATAAGAATAGAGAAAATAATACAAACTATACAAAACCAATCTGGGAAATCACAGCAACTGCTGGGCTGGCACCCGAAGTCCTGGACTGGACTCTACAGCCAACCGGAGCGGATTCAGTCTGTCATTAGGCTTCAGTTCGCAGGGACGGCTCACAAGGTCCTCTCCTAATGTTGGTCATAAGGAAAAGGGGTGAGATCCTCGTGATCTCCCACTTTTATATGAAGTATGACGTGAATGGGATGGAATACTTCAGGTGGTCAGTTTTTGGTCACCTGTTTCTCGTTGCCCCTCTCGCGAGATGTGCATCCATCCTTACCAGTGACCTCGCACTCCATTGCTGTGTCTGCCAAAACATGGATCTGGTTCCTCAGGAAAATGCGGCTGATATGAAGCTTCAGCTGACAGGCGAATTCACTAAAAGGGAAACTTGTTTTTAACAAAACCAGGACACCTAGTTAGTTAATTAATGAGAAAAACGGGGAGGTCTTGTGAGGACGGTGCAGGGGAAGGGGCCAGGTTAGGAGGGGCGAGAGCAGTCGGTGTTGGCGCCGCGTGTGTCGGCGCGGTGGGTGCGGCGAGGCCGTGGTTGCGGGCGGTCGAGTCCCCGTGTGCCCCCGTCCCCTCGCGAGTCCCCCAGCTGTAGCTCCAGCTTCCGCAGCCATTTCCATCCAGCTCCTCCTCGTCCGCTGACTTTTCTTTTGCATCGAACCCTCTTATTCATAAATTTTACATTCAAGAACAACTGTGAGAGATGCCAGAAGCCTGCTCATCTGACATGCTTTAATATCGAAATTTATTCTTTAGTATCATTCTTATTTACATTGTTTTTCTGTCTCAAAAAAAAGAAAAGGGGGAGGAAAACTAAATTTTGTTTAACTTCCACGTTAGGAGGTGAGTTGTCAAACACCCTCTGGAGTTCTTTTTTGCGTTTGATTTTGATTTATTTGTTTAGTTTTGGTTGATGTCCCGAGCATGGTTTTGGAGACGAAGGTAGGTCTTCGCTCTCCAAATCAAAAGGAAAAAACTTAAATAAAACAATACTCTCCTTGGTCATATTAAAAAACTCCAAACTGTTCCATTCCATACCATTTAAAGAAAAACAAATCAGCTATTGAATTATTTCTCCAGCTTTCTGATCTAAAAGGGCGGGTTTTTTTCCAAAGTATCGAATGGATCCAAATCACTAGACGTGATTGAAGTTATTTGCTGTCAACATTTAATATCAATATTACCACAATGTGTAGTCTCAAACTAGTTCCTTTGTAGTTTGCATGGGATGTGAATGCTGTCTCGGCGTGCCCAGACCTAGAGAACTTGTTACTACTGCATGAGCATCAAGTCAGATGTTGAAAAATATCTATTATATTTTGTGATAATTTGGTGAAAATGAGCAGCTCCAGTCTCTGGTTGCAGTAGTGTGTTGAATGATTGTTCTTTTTTCGTTCTTTTTTTTTTTTTAATATATATCCATATATATATTTTGGAGCTCTAAGCTTCGTAGTAGTACGGGCTGACTCTTCTCCAGTACTTGCTCTCTTATCGCATGGCCTTGGTTAAGTGTTAGAAGTTGGGCCCAGGCTGTTTATTCTGGTGTTTGGCTTTGTGATACCGGTGCATGCCCGGCGTCTGGCCTCATACCCAGCTTTATTCTCTGCACACCAGTCTTGAATAGCTACAGTGCTCAACCGAATTTTGGCGCACCCGCTTCCCCGGCAGGCTCCAACCCAGCCCGACCCGGAGGCTTCCCCGGGGCCAACAGCCCCGGCCCCGTCGCGGATCTCTACGGCACAGCCAGCCAGGACTCCGGCGTCGGTAACTACATAAGCGCCGCCAGCCCACAGCCGGGCTCCGGCTTCGGCCACGGCATCGCCGTAAGTACCGCGGGCACCGCCGCCCCTGCTTCTCGGTCAAGGGAGGGGGGTTTCTTTGTTTAATGACATCTGGGGGGGTTGTGTTGGTTGTTTTTTAATCATGACTTGACGGCGAGCGCGGCGCCTTGCTGCCAGAGCCTGCTAGAGCTGTGCCCAGCCTGACGGAGATGCCAACAGGCTGCACCGCTCCGGGTGCCGGTGCAGCTGGAAATGCTCGTCTGGCACCTTCTGCAGTCCAGACTTGACATGTTTCAAAAGGAAATATTTAATAATTATGGACTTTAAAGTTCCTCCTTATCTATATGGGCTTTATATCAGCCCAACCACCCATCCTGGCTGATGTGCCAATTTGCAGACGATGCACCAGTCCCTGCTCCTACCTAAATGAGCAAGAATTAATTTTGCCGGTGGGACCTCAGGGGTGCCCACAGCCACCCTGGTGAGGGGACGGCTGTCCCTGTCACCGCAGCGTCCCTGTCACCCGCAGCGGCCACTGGCATTTGCTGACCCCCTGGCCCACTTCAGCCGGTGACAGCATCGCTCTCAGTCCTTAAAATCTGCAGGTTACAAGCAAGTCGCTTCTGTTTGGTCGTCAAGTCATTGGGAAAGTGCCTCTTTAATGACTGTGTGGGTCTGCAGTCTCACTAATGACGGGCAATGGAGATTTGCTTAACAAAGCTGCATGCTGGTTCTCAGCTGCACTGTTAGCTGTGTGTTAGCATGAATGTGGTTGGACCTCGCTGGTGGCTGTCAGTCTCCCGGGCAGGAAAACTGTTTCCTTTTTGTAGTAAAACCACGAGAGTTCTTTTTCTTGCCCAATAACCATGGCAAAGCACAGAGGGCTCCCCCCGAGATCCCTCGCACTGAGCGGAGAATTTGATTCCTTGACCAAACAGGTCGGGGAGCAGGAGTGTAGTGCAGACAAAGCTCCTCAAATCGTGTGATTTATTTTCGCATAAGCAACTAATACTCAGGAAAAAGGAAAAGCTGCCTGTGTTTGTGCCCTCGTGTCGTCCCCGTCCCCATCCCGCTCCCGCCGTGGTTACACCAGGGGCGCGATAATCCCGTCGGGTCAGTTCTGGTACCAAACGCTGAATATTATTGCTCTGCTAAGAGCTACATCAATTTAAACTGCCACGTCTCACCACTTACACCACCTCTTATTTTCATTTTTCACCTAAAGAAAAAGACCTGTTTGTTCTTGAAAACTCAGGCACTTTGGCCTCAGTAACGTCCCAGTTTTTCGGGTCACGGGATACGAGGCCTGAGCCTGGGTATCCGATTTGTCTGCACTAACGCTGCTCCAAAGAAACATTTTGTATTTCACTTGCAGATTGGCAGCCTCTTAATTTCCTCCAATAACTGCAAAGAATCCTGTAGCTTTTTTTACCTATATATTTATTTAACACTCTCCATTTACTAACCTTGGGTTAAAAATAAAGAAGGGAAAGCCCAAAGCGTATTTTTGCAACTGGAGGAATGAGAAGATGGTGGTCTTGGAAAGGTCCCCGTAGGGTTCACCCACCGAGTGACCGGGGAGCACAACAGCTCTCGGAAATACCTGTTCATGCTGGCAACACAGTCTTTCGAGTCCTGTGATAATTTCTTGCCAAAATTAATAATCATCTGTTCCCATGTATAGAGCACTGATGAACTTAACAATTGTACAATTTTAGGGACCTTTGATTGCAACGGCTTTTACAAATGGATACCATTGAAACGTTACACATGGTTGGTTGCCATCTCACTTGGAGGTATTACAGTATATACCATTTGTACTTTGTCCTAAACTACCATCTCCCCTATATTTACTTTAAGTGAACAATTTTTTATCTTCATTTTGTCTTTCCTTGGCCTTTAATCATTCCTTTCTGTGATTTATGTTATTCAATCTAAGGGATGGAAACTGGAAGACAGATCAGGAGCCAAACCCCGCAAAAGTCACGTTTTCACATTAATGGCACTTTTAGTGCAATAATTTGGAGAGCGTAAAGCCCTGTGAAAACCCAGCGATCCCGGGAAGTTGCGGGGCGGGGAGCAAGTGCCGGGTACCAGCATCCCGATGGGATCAGAGCGCCAGGCGAGCCCCACGCCTTAGCACAGACAAACCATCATTCTTAATGGAGTGCTGTACCAAATATTACAGCTGAAAGATAACATTGTAACTAGTAACCATAGAGCAATTATCAAGATTTAAAAAAAATTAAACCTAAGTAAATTAAATTCTAGACATGACCTGAGTTACGCATCCTTGGATCGCCGCCAGTTTCCTGCCCTTTGAACTAAGCTGAAGTTAATTAAATGTTTAATTTTTTTTTTAATTTTATTGGCCTTTGGCATATTCATCTTTGCAAATAAATATTCTTGCACTGAGAACAGCGTAGATTAGAAAAGTCAGTCGAGGAACAGAAGCCAGCGCCGCGCAATGGCTCAGGTTTGCCACGGGAGCTCCGTCCGTGCGGACAGACGGGATGGATGTGGCACAGTGCACTTCTGCCTTTTGCCCAGCGCTGCCTGATCAGTGTCACATGGTTGATGTTCAAATTCAGCGTATGAAATCAGAATTACAGTTAGTCAAGGGACTGAGAACTGTGCAAAACATTCGGAGGCTTTAAATTATATAAAAATAGATTTGTCCATAAATAGTAGTGGATAAAGGTGTTTTCTATTTACTCTTCATCCACCCACGTACGCCCAAGATTACCTGAAATTGTTCCGTCAATTGATTTGCTCCACCAAGTAGTATTTTTTATGGGCACGACCAAAGTGCCATAAGCACTCTTGCTTTAATCCTAGTTGTTATTTGCACGTATCAGTGTACGTTCACAGATCAATTTGTCAGAATCCGTCACATTTTCTGGGCCGTCAGCCTTTGTAATGACGAGGTGGCACCACCGCCGGCTGGAGACCTCGGCAAACATCATCATTCACACTGACGCCGCCGCGGTGACGGCGGCGTTCATCACATTAATGCATCCTAATCGCTTTACACTCGCCACAGCACATCAAACCCGAACCATCATTTACTGGCCAGTGGTAAGACTCAAACCATTAATGACTTAAAAACAGAGAGCGCTTTTAATGTCACTCATTACTAATGAAAATAGATTTTTGAGGGGAGGAAATGAGCCTTATTATTAATTCCTCAAGGACCGCTGAGTTTGAAACGTTGATCACGGCGGCGCATCCCGGGCGTCTGGTCCCGGCCCGGCCACCGCCGCCCCCGTCACCCGAACGTGTCACCGGGCGCGCTCCAGCCCTGGCCTCTCATATTTATTTCCAGCTCAGGCGCTGGCAGGGGCAGAGAATTAGAAGGTGAAGCCTCCGTTAGGAAATAAATCATCAGCACTGTGTAGAAGTTGTTACCTTTCATGTACTTTAGCCGTGTATTTAGGAAAAACTCATTTTACCAAAGCCTTGTAAATCCTCGGCATAACAGATGCCTGAGGAACAGTTTCTGTCCCTCTGATGCATCAAGTCGTGTTTTACTGTTCCTGAGCCAGCCTAGCGCACAGCTAAGCCCGGCCTGCCTGAGGCCCAGGCTTGGCCGCGGGTGCCGTCCGCAGGGATGGGGCTGGAAACCAGGAGCAGTAAATAAACACATTAAGTCCCCGGTTCCCAGGAACGCCTCTGCGTCTCGGCCGAGTCGCTCCGCGTCCCCCGGCTGTGGGTCAGAGCAGCTGCGGCTTTGCCAAGCCTTGGCAGACACCCGGGGCTTTGTGGAGATGCCAGTTGCGCTCAGTTAACTGTCCCGTGTTGCTTCTCCTCCCGCAGAGTCTCTCTGGATGTCCGGGCAAGACGGGGCGAAGCTTCTGAACGGGCCCACGTTTGGGTGATCTCATCAGACTTTGAGCATTAATTACATCGTCACCGAGAACGCAAACAAACCGGAGGTGGCACTCGACGGACTTGGGTTGTTTAAAAAAAATCTCTCGCATCATCTCATGAATCTGCTGTACTATAAAAACAACAGCTTTTAAAAGTATGTATATAAAATCCATTTCTTGTTCGTTTTATTTTCTTGCTGGGTTTCCCCCCCCCCCCGCTTCTTTTTAAACCTATCCAAACCACGTTATTTTCGTAGCATTTTGACATAGTCTCGTAGCCACGTAGTTCTAATTCTTTGTGTATCTAGCAAGAGCCTAACCATAGTGTAACTGTTTATATTAAGGGGTTTCTTTCGTTTCTGCCCCCCGTTCTGTTCTATGTAGCCGTTGCTAAGGATGCTGAGCTGGCGACAGGAGCCTCAGCCGCCGGGCCCGGCTCTGCGGGGGGACGCGGTTCCGGGGGGGCCTTGCAGGGCACGGGGGGGCAGGGGTGAGCAGCAGCTTCTCGAGCCCTTCTTTTCATTTGTGGCGTCTTCGTTAACCTAATTCTATCTATTTTTCGGCAATAAGGCAAGGACTACAAACTTTTTGTGCGTCCTTTTTTTCTATAAGTGCTTTTTTTTGTTGAAAGAGGTGATATAAGGTTTTTTGAAATTGTGAATTCTGAAAAAAAAAATAATAATAATAATAATAATACTGTAAATACAATTCCATTAACTACATATAAACTATTAAGAAAAAGAAATACAAACCTATTTTTGTGATGGAGTCAGCCTAAGGCAGTTTCTCTAGGGAAGTGGAAGCAAACAGGCCGGTTTAGCCTTGGGAGGCTGCGGCGGGGCGGGCGCTGCAGCCCCGCCCGGAACAGGCTCGCGCGATTCGCTTCATTTAAAACCCGCTTTTCCCAAGACTCAACACGAAGCTACGTTTTTTTGGGGGGGGTTTATTTTTCCTATTTAAGGCATTTCCGGTTGAAAGCACACCTTGATTTGGGGTTTTCAGGGGTTGTTTTAAACTAGATCAACTCGCTGTCCAGTCATTTCAGCGGCTCCGGGCCCGCCAGGGCGCGCGGGCGCAGCGGCTCCGCGCCGCCGTTATTTGCTGTGTTAACAAATTAGGAAAGCAACTTGGGTTTGTTATTATTGTATCTTTTTGGGAATACCTCAGTGCTACAAGTTTCACCCGAGAAGCAGCGGAAGATTTTAATTTATTGTAGTTGTAAACAGAATTTAAAGAAAAAAAAAATATATAAACCATCATTGCACTGTGACTGGTAGGGGAAAAACTGACAGTTTCCTATTTGCACATGTTTAATATTTGGCTGTTATATATATGGTCCTCTGTTGGGGGAGGAAACTTATGAAGGATATTTTTTAATTTAAGTTTTTTAATATTGGGAAATAGGCCTGCAACAGCGAATAGCCGTACAAGGCGGTAGGTGGCGTTAGGAACATACTGTAGTGTGGGTAGAGTTCTTCTTTTTTTAACGTAATATTGACGAGTTTTATTGATATTTTTTTAAATTGTTACGTTTATAAATTTGGTACTTTAGGTACAGCCGGTATAAGACACTGAATGCGACATTTGTTAAAAAAGAGCTGCTGCACTCCTATTTTTGTAAACTTTCCTACCGAGTAGACTCATGTAGACGTTGAGTAGAGCAGGAGCAGCCGAGCCAGGAGCAAACCTCGCGCTGCTTGGGTGCGAGAGTCATGCTTTTTTATGTAGTATTTTAGGTTTCTTTTCTTATTTCAGAACAACCAGGTTTAAGCAAAATGCTGGACGCTTTTTAAATAATACTGAGACTTGATCAAGTAATACAAGAAATGAAACGATTCTTTAAAAAATGAAAATAAAAAATTAAAAAAAAAAAAGGAAGAAACCAAATTCCCTGAGTGGACTGATTGAACCAGGGAATGTTTGATCGCTCTTCTGTCGATGTTGATGTACTGTACTACCGGTTGGTTTCCTCTCCATTCCCTGTCACCTCATGGAATTCTTTGTTGCTCATTGTCTGTTAATAGTGTATAAAATGCGATCTTGTCAGAGTGCTGTCCTGATGCTAGTGTAGTGACCCCCCCAGTACATATTGGTAGGTGTATCGTAATTAAGGTTAAAAATCTAGATGTAGTTATTCAGATTTAGGACCAGTAAGGATAGAACTTTCTCTTATTTAAGAAGAAAAATGCTAATAATAATAATTTCGGGAAGGTTTTCCTTTTCTTCTTGATTTCTTTTCCTTTTGCTGATCTGATGCGGTTTCAACTAACCAAAGGTCTCACAACATTAAAATGCTGGCGAACTCAAAGGCATTTGTCGCTCCCCCCGCCCGGCCGGGGACGTGCCATACTACCTTAAATGCTAATGCTAGATATGCAAAACTGGATTTTTTTAGTTTATTTTTTAAAAGAGGGAGGCACGGTGTATTAAAACCATTTTACTAAGAGAAAATAAAAAAAAAAAAAAATATTTTTTTAAGAATGCTCTGAAAAAAAAAATTGCTGATCTGTGTGAATATGCTTTAGATGTTTCTATACCTTTGAGAAGTCCCAGTGGCCCCCACAGCACAAACGTCGTGGAATGCGGTGGGTTTGGATGTGACTACCTAGGCCAAGGCTCCGTTAGTCCCCGCTCATCTAAGTCCATTTCGCGGGTGGTGGTTGGTTTTGTTCGTTCGTTTGGGGTTTGTAACTCTTCAGCACAAAGGTCCAGCTCCGCGCTGCGTTGGGTCGAGCACAGCGAGCGAAGGGACGCGCCCAAATCTCCCACACGGTCCCGCGACCCCGGAGTGACCAAAATGAGATGTTTTAATTGTCTTTTTTCCATCTAGTTGTGCGAAATGGGCACCCAGAGCTCCATCCCCTCCAAGTAAACCAGCCCCTTTGGGATTGGCTTCATCAAAATAGAGCCCGAGCTGTCCCTTGTTCTTTGTTCTTCATAAACGCTCATTTTAAGTTGAATGTGTAGCTTGGACTTTAAGGTAGCATGGCTCTCTTTGCTCTAAGTTTCTTTCTTTGCATTGTCCGGCATTCACCGCTGGTGAATGTCACACATCTCTGGGCTGGTTACACCATGGGGTAAGTGCTGGTAATAATGACCTGAAAGGTGTTGGGTTTCTGTTCTCCTGCTCTGACCGAGGATGCCGTTGTTCTCACCCGTAGCGGAACGCGGGCTCGCGGCTCCAGCCACACTTCCCTTCCTCTTTCCTTTACCCATCACTCAATGCAACATAATCAATACTAAAGCAATATAGTTTACTACATTTTTACCGAAGGCCAGCCATGGGTCTGTATGATATTGCATATGAAACTGTTTACAAAAAAAAAAAAAAAAGAAAAAGAATAAAAAAACAACACGAACACAACACTAACTGCAGCTCCTGGCTGTCTCTGATGTGTGGAAATGTCTCTTGGGTGGAATGTTCTGAATTATTTTCTTTAGTGGTTTGGTTTGTTTTTTTAAGTGAAATAGTTCCAAGAGAAAAGTGAGGTTTAGCGTAAGGCGAAGAGACAGGGCAGATGGAAGACACGGCGGCAGAGCCCAGTCTGCGCAGCGACGCTGTAGAGTCTCATACGTACAGAGTCCGAGTCCGACCCGCTGCCGTGCGCGAGCACCGCGTGAGGAGGCTCTGTAGGCTAAGCAATACTTTAATACTGTAACAAAATTACCAAAAAAAGGTAGAGAAAGTAAATCCTCGTGACCGGTTCTCGGTTCCCAAGCAGTCCGCTGTGTTGTGTCCAGAGCCCGTGTGCGCGGCGCCGCCGGTGCCGCCGGGTCGCGCGGGCTCCGTGTCGCGTCGCCCGTCGTAGGTAGCGAGTCCCCGTCATTCTCTGTTGTGCGAGGTCTGAGCTCCATCAGTACTAGGATGCAAGTCTAAGCGTTTCAGGTGGTCATAAACGTACCTAAATAAACTATGGCACAGTGGCAGGCCTAGCCCTTTTATACTTTAGTATGAACTGATGAGAACTTTGGTAGTGAGTTTTTTTTTATATATATACATATATATATGTATCTATATATATCAAGCATCTTTCAGGTCTCTGTGTATGGCTTTCTAAAGCCCTGTTGTAAAATACTATGTGGATGGGGGTCTCTCACATCACAGATGTGGAAAGTATAATTTTATATTTGTATTTTCAAATAAATAAGTTTGTGAAAGGTTTCCATCCTCTACTGTGGTCCAGAAATCAATGTGTTTGTCTGACGAAAAAATACAATAAACTGTTTTGAACAGACCCGTGGAGTCCCTGTCATTGGGAGGGGAAGCGGTGGTTGTGGGGGCGCAGGAGGCGGTGGGTGCGGGACACCAGCGGCGAGTGTCACCGTGCGAGCGGCTGTCATTCACTCAGCCCCGTGTGCTGCTCTGCGAGTCCTGCAGCAGGGAAGAGCTTTGCTCTGCGGCTTAGCAATATTTGTGTCCAGGTATCAATCAGCACGGCTGTTCATCAATCGCTGTGTGACTTTGAGATACCGGCGGAAAAGAAATCCTACCTGCTTTGTCCTTGCTGTCCCTTTGGAGACCAAGTTTGCGTGCGCTGGAGGGGATGGAGCAGCCGGCTGGGGGTCGTGGAGCAGCGTGGCTCCTGGGGGGAAAATGAACATAAAAATAATACATAAAAATAATATACATAAATATA
This sequence comes from Columba livia, assembly GCF_036013475.1. Lineage (NCBI taxonomy): Eukaryota > Metazoa > Chordata > Aves > Columbiformes > Columbidae > Columba > Columba livia. The sequence continues at coordinate 1,160,056 of NC_088621.1, forward strand.
CATAAAAATAATAATAATACATAAAAATAATACATAAAAATAATACATAAAAATAATACATAAAAACAATAATAATAAATAAGAGATTGAATTTCAGCAGCAACCCCATCCCCGTGCCTTCCGGAGCAGCTGCGGGAAGAGAGGGGAGATGGGACAGTTCGCACTACAGACCTGGGTTTAGGCTGCGCCCAAAGGCAAAGACGCCTCCGTTCTGTCTTCTGCAAAGTGGTCACCACATCCAGCCCTTAATGGGCTTGATGATTAGCGGAGCACCGGAGGGAAAATTAGATTAGAAAAACAAATGAAAACCATTTGGGAAGTAGCGTTTAGGCGGGTGGAAGGGGCTGCAGGAAACAGTTCGCCTGCAATCCAGCAGCAAGGAGCGCGGGGCTGGAGCGCATTAGTGTGCTGGGAGGCCGGGAATAGCAGCCACTTAACCCTGTCATTCAGCAAACATTAGTGAATTATGAGCGTATTATATGTTGGGTTATGTGTGCTGTGGAAAGCCCGGAGGCCCCGCTCTATCTGCACTAAAATGTTAGCGGGGGTCTGTGTCAAAATGTAAATTTTTATACCAACTCTGGAATAAAAATAAGATTTTGTGTTCGCCTCCCAGCTACTGAAATCAAATTGCGGCTAAAATCAGAGTTGTAAAATAAGCAAAAATTTCCCTTCCCTGTCAAATTAGTGCCCCGATAAAGAAAACAAGGGGTATAAACGTGATTTACTTCCTTTCCCTCCTGCCATAAACATTTACGACCGAGCAGTAACGATGGGTTTCAGGAGGCAGCTGGGGCTCCTTGGGCTTCTTTTGCAGCGTAAAGCACCACAAGAGCCCGGGGAGCCCCACGGCCCCCAAACCTGCACCGGGGTGCCGTAACCCCCCCGGGGCCGGCCCTGCACACCGGGACATGTCCTGGGTTTAGGAACCTGTGGCGCAGACACAAGGACCCTCGGCCGCTCGGCACAGCTGTTTATCCCCCATCAGGTATCTCGAGGCTGCGGTTCGTTAGCAGAAACCAAGCCATTTATTAATTATGAGCTTAAGCACTTCCTTTCATGGCTCTTTACAAGGGCCTCCTCGTTATTATTAACGAATAATAAAATAGTGGGTTTTCAAAGCTCAGGTACTGATCTCTGCGGTGGGCGCCACCAGCGTATGGCCCGAGAGCACCGAGCGCTGGAACCCTCATTATAACAACACCCCCACCGCAAATAAAACCCTTTTGTAGCGTTCTGCCTGCAATTATTTCAGATATCACAAGACACGAACAATTATGGCTGGCTCCGCATCTCGAGATCGCCCGGCTGCGGTTCTGAGCCGGTCACGGGGTGACCACAGCTCCTGCGCGGAGAGACACTTGTAATTCATTAGCTATTTGCAAAGGGCACCCGTACTTGACTCCATTTCTGCCTCGTCCAAGGCTGATTTCCCTCTATTTACCTCCATGGCAGCAGCTGTAATTAGCAGCAGCGCATCTCCCGCGGGCCGGGCTGGTGGCGCCGCTCGTATCCGCCGCTCCATCACGTCTGCAAGGCAAACAAACAAAGTTCCTTTTTGGTATAAGAAAGAGCCCAGTCCTTGAAGCCACTTTAGCCCAGGTCACCAAACCCCACACCCAGCTCAACCTCAATAACCAAAACACACCAGGGATGCTCGGGCACGTGCCCATCACCGCTGCATCGTGGGCAGGAGCAGCGGCGCGCAGAGCCCGGGGAGCGGCGCGGGGCCGGTGACAGTGACGGTGTCCGGCCCGCGCCCCGGCGCTGGGCTCTAATTGCCGTGACATATTGAGCGGCACTCGCCCGGGCAGCGGGTGAAGGAGCCTGCGCGCCGCTCCCGCTCGCTAATAATTGCTGATTAAAAACTAGTTAAAAACGTAATGAAGACTGAAACATGCATTAACCAAGCAAACCCTTGTCTCGAGCCAGGCACAGAGAGATGGGAACCATCACAAAATCATCACTTGCAGCTTCTCCAAACGCCAACAGCAGCTCGAATTTCTCCGGGATTTATGGATGGGCAGTGCAGGGGGAACCAGGGCACAGAGCTGGGAGCCCATCGGCTCCTAACCTGCGCAGTTAAACCTTCACTTCGGTGTTTTCCGAGCAGGTGAGGGCACAGTTGGCCCCAGCGCCTCCCCTGCCCCGTCCCTCCGTGTGGCACGGGGGGTCCCCTGTCCCGCCTGGGCCACCCGTGTCCCCTCCCCAGCCCCAGAGCCCCTTCCCAGCCAGGCTGCGTCACCTGCTGCTTCCAAAGACCACCCAGCAATTGTGGGCACCAATGCAACATAAACATCAGCAAGACTTAAAAGCTCAGGAAAGTAGGTATTTGTGTCTTTTTTAAGCCCATGGTGCATTCAAGCCACTAATAAAACTGCTTAGGATTTATAGAGGGCTTTACATCTTCAAAGCAAAGCGGTATTTTGTTCCTCCTCAGCCCCTTTCATCCAAAGATCCAAAGCTCTTCGTACTGTTCTTTCACCACCGTTTGATGGGTGGGGAATTCCTCTCTTTTATATCATCTTGAAAAGAGTGATCCTGAACAGGACCACGGGCTGCAAACCCTCCCGACCGCCGCAGCAGCCACATCCCGGCCCTGTCCCCTTGTCCCCAACAGCGGCCGGGTGACCCAGCCCCACGCGCAGGGAGCCTGAGCCGAGATGCTGCGGGGAGATGAGCACCCTGGGGACGCAGCACCCAGGACCGGGCTCCGCACCACCGGTCTGGAGCCGCCGGTGACCCCCCCGCAGCACCGCGGGCTCGGGCGGCTGCTGGCGCATTAATAACCCGGCACCGACCGCACAGCCCGGCCCGAAGGACGCGAGTCCCAGCTGTCAGTATTGATAGCCATGACACCGTGTGAATGCAGCCCCTGGGCTCTGTGCCGCGCTGGCCCCATCGATCCGCGCGGCAGCGCCGGGAACGTCCCAGGAGCGCGGCCACGAGCCGGTCAGACAGAGGAAGGTCACAGCGCGTCCCACCCCGTGAGGACCATCAGCGGAGCCCAACCGAGCCCCCGGCAACTCGCAGTGAAAAACCTGCTCTGCACATCCCCTGCGCGCTGCAGTTTGCATCAGTCTAAATAAAACGAGGTCCCGAGCGTGGCCCAGAGCGAGCGGGAGACACAGGTTTCCCACCCCAAGCCCTCGGAGACGGCGCCGAACAATGTGCTGCCATCAGCAATCAGCATATCGGCGCGGCATCGCGGCCCGCGCCATAGAAAATCAAGAGGCAAAATAATTGAGTCAATAGCGATGCGGAAGGATTGCTCCTTCAGCCCTATTCTTGTGCTAACAATTCTTCGGCAGGGCTGGAAATTCAAAAGCTCGGGGAATCAAAAAAAGAATTGATTTGATTCAGAGCTTCAGCCCGGGCTGTATTTAACACATCATTTTTTGCTTGCTCTACATATAATAGAACCTGTTTGAAGGCAGAAGGGCAGGAGAATATTCCCCATCTGCTGCGGTTTGAAGCTCTGAGCCCCTGAGCATCCCCCCGGCACCGGTATCCGCCGAGCCACCGGGTAAAATGGGACCGGAGGAAAACGAAGGGAAGCAACTGGTGCTGCGGACCAGCGCTCACGTCCCCTCCGCTGCCGCTGCACCCGTCGGGCTCAAGGGCACGTGGCGCTGGGGACACGTCCCGGTGTGACAAGGCAGAAGGCGCCTCTTGATCCCTCCCGCACCCAGGCCCTGGGTCACAAACACCTTCCGGCAACCAGCAAAAAGGCAGGATTCCTACCCAAAACGGTGGGGGTGCCGTGACCCCCACTGGGGCAGGAGCTCCGCGGTGCTGCAGCATCGCACCGGCGCCCTTTGCTGCTCTTATCTCCGCACTCCCCAGAAAAAACCTGCCGAGTCGACCTCTTTGCAACAGGAACGAGCTCTGACAACTACCTACAAAACTTCTCAGCAAACACCCAAATACAATTGCATGACATCCAAAATCTCTTTTGGAAGCTCCTCTTCTCCTGCTTTTTACCTATGAAAAGGGGCAGAAGAGAACCGCGTCCTGGTCCCGCAGCCCCCAGGCAGCCCGCGCACAGCAGAGATGAACCGTAAACACACGACCGCCCCGGGTGCCAGCAACGGGACGGCACACGGGACACGGAGAGGTCCCGCAACACGAGTGACCACCACAACCCCCTTCCCGAGGCCGTTCTGCAGAACACACACGCTCTTGGAGGCATTAATACACCAGCAACAAGGCCGCTCAGAGCATCCAGTCCTGAGCACTTTCAGAAAAATCAAAATTAAATAAACTAAGAACCAGTAAACAATAAATTAAACAAGAATAAATAAAAATAATTTTTTTTAAAAGAAACCAACCCAGTGTGAAACACCGTGGTCGGGGAAGGGACGAGCATCCCATCCCATTTCTCTGCTCCCCATGGGGCACATCCAGGTCTTTAAACCCGCCCCCCCCAGGGCCGCTGTCCCGACGCAGCTGCTGACACAGCGGGGACACCCGAACCACCCCGGCAGCTGATCTGATGCGTTGACGAGCAAGTCATGTTGCTATAATAAGAAGTGTTTATTTGAATAATAAGGTCAGAGAGTTAAGTAGTTGGTATTCCACTCGTATGAAGCAGTTTGCACAGTGTCACTAATAATTAAAGGGGTTTTTTGACTAATCTAGTTGCTCTTCCTAAATATACTCCACTCTGTTCAAGAAACTCATCAAAGCAGCAAAGTGATCTTGGAGGTTATTAATCTCCTTTGCTCCACAGCTGGAGCAAATTTATTTGCTTGAATTAGCATGTAATAAACTTGTAATAAAGCTGCCATATCCCTCGCTTTAGAGATAGAGTTGGTGTGATGGGTAGTTAAATCTAGGTAACGTAACAAGTCTTCAGGGTCAGGGATCAGAGGGGAGAGGAAGAAAAGCCCCTGCATTGCTGTGTTATCTGCAAGGCCGGGGTTGCAATGCGATTCCTTCCAGGGAATTCTGCCTTCTTAGACTCCAATGGAGGGAAACGGGGGAGGCTGTTCCTGGTGGGAACAGGCACAGGACGCTCCCGGGCCCACCACAGCCCCAGGGAAACGCAGCAAACCCCGCCGGGTGTCCCCGCAGCCCCTCTAAGTCTCCTCCCAACCAGAAAAACCGGAATATTCAAACATCAGCTCTCAATATTGCAAAGGAGGGATGTCCTGTGAGCGGACAGGTCCCATCCCCACCCGCAAAAAGGAGAATTAACCCCCAAAAAGGCACCTTGGGCAAAGCTCTGAGCGGGAGCTGGGCTGGCACCGACCCCACCGCAACACGCGGGACGTTCCGAACCGGGCTGAGCCGGCACAGGGTGGCCGAGCAAGAGGAATTAATTCGCTTCAGCTCACTAAGCTGAGCCTTTCTAGGCTGCAGGTTCCCTCAAACAATAAATCCTCTTGCTTCTTCTTCCCACATAACACTTGCTGCACGATCTTTAAATAATAAGAACTGGGCAGATACAGAGTGATGTGGGTAGAAGCAAAGTTCAGGTGCATGGGGAAGGCCCCCGCCCCTTCTCCTCCAACGTTATTATTCACAGAGCCTGGGCAGCAAATCATTTCTCTATTTTAGCTCTTTTCTGTCTTTGCCGGAGCGGCTCTGTGCTGGAGATGGGCCCGGGCATTAGCCAGAGGTGTCAGAGGTGTTAGACAAGGTATTAAGGAGGTGTCAATGGTGAAATAGCTGGGATTACAGTAAAGTCTAAATAAGGTGTAAAATAAAACCAAAGGTGATAAAGTCGTTGATAAGAAAAGCTGGAGAAAAATAGGAGTGCAATTATTTTTCATGCTGGTTGTTCACTCTCGCAGTGCATTATCTCTGGCTTTGCAAAGACTTAAGGGAGATTTTTGCCGGTGTTTGGTGTTCTCTCCCGGCAGCTCCGCACGAGCCCCAGCACCAGGACCAGGCAGGAGCGCGGCGTCCCCAGGAGGCGCTGCGGGCTCCCAGTAAGCCACACTGGGCTCATCCTGGCTTTGCGACCCTGGTCTGCAGCCAGACAGACAGACACATCGAACTCCACATCCACTTGGACAAACCTCAGCTGACCACCCTCAGGTTTGAAACAAATCCTCATTCCAGACAGATTTCCCCATTTGTCAGGTCTTAGGAAAGAGCCTCCCACCTCACCGGGAGCAGAGCCCAGCATCTGCCCAGCCATTTCAGGCCCTATTTCTGCACTCTGCCATTTATTTTCTTGTACAAGGCTCCTGCGGATGATCAGTTGGAATTGCTGATGTTTCTCCTCACTCCTCTAATTAACACGTTTTAAATTCATAGCTTTTAAAATAATAAGCGCTGGAGCATCTGTTCACACTATTCTCCAGGACAGATGCCCTCTCCCAAACGCCATATGAGCTCCAAGAAGCGCTGGATTCCCCTTTCCCCCGGTATCGGTGTTACCCGGGGCAGGTCTCTGGCACCACCCCAAGGAGCTTCATGCCTTTTGCCCTTTGGGGTGCTTCAGGCACCCTCCTGCGAGCAAGTCCCACTTCTCCTTCCCAAAGTGGGTCACGTCCCCCCAGCCCAGGGACCTGCCCAGCTCCTCGGGGTCAGGACACGCATCCCGCAGCATCCCGTGTTTTGCATTGTGGTAACAGGGGACCCAGCGCTTGGAGCTGAGCATCTCGGGGTGTCGCAGCCCCGAGGAGCTCACGCCCCAGCAGAATGTGCCCAAAGACGCGTTTCACCACACTGCGCCCACCAACGGCCAATAAACCTGACGTTGTGGCAGCTGAAGAGCGAGAACTCGCAGCTCTCCTGCCCACCATGGGCTCGCTGTTTAACCTCAGATAAACCACATCACCTGCACATCGTCTGAACCAAACCCGCCATCCTCAGGCGGGGGATGGACAGAGCCCTCGCCCCACGCTGACCTGACCGGGGGGCTGCCCCCCAACCTCCTCCGGTCCTTGTCCAGGGGTCAAAGGGGCCGTGCTGAGGAGAACACCTGGTTTTGGAGCCTTTTGACCTTCATGGGACACAGGGTATCAGCAGCAGAGAGCACAGCCCTCGCTGCCGGAGCACAGCCCTGGGGCTGGGAAATACAGGTATTGCAGAGGAGGGTGTCGGGGGGGCCGGTTGTCACCGGCTGTCACAGCAAAGGGACTCACCTTCTGCGACGAGAACACATCCATCATCCCGACAGCCCTCGGCAGGCAGGAGGAGCTGGCTCCGAGGCTCGGCAGAGGATGGGGGCTCCAGCCTCCCCCCTCTCCAAAGGCAGCAAATTGTCTAGGGGGAAAAAAAATAATGCAAGAAATTATTCCGGATGGCAAATCAGCAAATTAGCCTTGATTGCTATCCGGGTCTCTAAACCTGCTTTTCTCATGCTCGTCAGCTGTATCTGCCAAACCGTTTGGCTCCTGCAGTGGTTATTCCCACGCCTGGTGGCTGGAGCTCGGTGCAGCATCCCCTGGGGTCACCCTGGGGTCCCCACGATGCTCCACGGGACCCTCTCCAGCAGCGGGGCCACCCGCAAGGACCACGGTGCATTTCAGGAATCAAACTGGTGCAGGAGGATGCGATGGGAGTGCTCTGCCAAGACTCCTCCGCTCTGGGCTTTGAAACCAGCAGCAGCCCTTTGTGCAAGATATAAACCAAAATGAGGGCTTTTTCCAGTAAAAATCCAGAAGAATAGTTCTGGTGAGGATAAAAAAGATACATATATATATATATATATATAAAAAAACCCAGATTCATCTGCAATTCCTCCAGTGCCTTGAAGCATTATTAACTGATTGGGTTTCATCACATCTCGCTTTGCGGCTGCGGAGGCTGATTGTCCCGTATTTGCATTTCTCGTGGACGAGCGGCTCTCTCCTCACCAACACCCAGCTGATGGATCTTCGCAAAGTGTTTCCACTTCTTGGTTTTTTTAAATAGAAAAACATTCATATTTATGAACAGCTCTGTCACTACCATATGTTGTGCTCCTTTTCCATATAGGAAACAAGCTGTTTTCAAGCTTTTTAATTATACAAAATTGAGCGAAGTTAGATAAAGGGGAAGAAGGGAAATCATTTCTCTGTGACATATGAGCCATTGCGGGGTTTCCTTCTCACAAGGACTGCAGAGACGGGTTAAATCTGGGCAGATGCAGCCCAGGGACTTCAGCGAGGCAGGAGCCGCCACCTCAACCTTCTCCCGGCCCCTCACCACCGGGCTGTGCGGTTTCCTTTTCTTATTTAAGCCTGAATTGATTTAACATAGACAAGTGCCTGGGGAGCTCTGGTGCACACACACCCCTGGGTGCTTCGGTTTCGGTGGAGCATCCTTTACCGCTCCAGCCCATCAACCAGAGCGTCCCAGCGATCACCGCCTCCACCGCCCCGGCCAGCGCGGATCAGCTATTTCAAACCAAACCAGATCAGCTATTTCAAACCAGATCAGCTATTTCAAACCTGTCAGCTCTCGTTAGTGCAGCTCGCAGCACCAGCAAAACGAGATAAAACAGCAATTTCATTTGCAGCGTGTCCCACCCCAGCCTTGGTGCGCTGGGAGACAACAGATCACAGCAAGAATTTTGGGGTGGCGATCAGAAAGTGTCACCCAGTTCAAATATCCCATTCCCAGAACGGGTGTGCTCACTGCCCGCGCCATGGGGACAGGCGCAGGGGACACCCCCAGCACACTGGAGACCCCGCTCCCCAAAACCACAGCAGCGTGGGGACCCCAATAAATAAAATGGCAAACCCCAAAAAGGAGCCACACGGCATCCCCGCTACCGCCAGCCCCGTCAGCCCCGCCTGGCGCGGGGGGTTAACGCTGGACATAAACACACAGACCTCTTGGAAAGGCAGCAGTTTAGGGAAAAACGGGGCTGCAGCATCCCCCATGCTCCTTAGGATTATTTTAAATGTACGAAACGCCGTCGCTCTAAATAATCAAACTCTACTGCCGCGACTTGGAAATTGCCACCTACGGCTAATGCTCCCGTTTTAAACGCGTCCTCAAGTCAATCTTTGTAAATTCCACATTAAATATTGATCAACCCTGGAGACGGCTAATACGGCGGGTTTAGCGTAGATGTGCCAAATTCAAACAGCAGCAGCTAAGCCTAAAGGTTCGTCCCATCCCGTCTCAGGCCACTGTCACCGTCAGAGCAATGGCTCTGCGCCAGCGCGCAGCACGTCCCCGCGGCCAGCGCTGCAGGACGCCAGCGAAGGTTTCAGCCACCTCTGACCATAAGAGGCTTCATCTCCCTCCCATTTTCGATATTTGGATTCTCTTACCTTCTTTGTAACTGACACCTGCAGCCACTGAAAATAGCCCCGCAATGGAAATACAGATATTAATATATATGTGCGTGCACAGCCTCATTAAGTTTGGTGAGCCCAGACATCGGGCTGTCTGCACAGGGAATGAGAACATAGAATATCAGAATCACTGTGCTGCACTGAACCCGTGGCCCATCCAGTCCAGAGGGGGACTTACCGGGGACAGGGCGAACCCAGCGAGGACAATGAGCAGACTTCCACGGGTCCCAGCAGGACAGAGATGACACGCGGATAAAATTCCCCATCTCATTCGAAGCCTCTAGAAAGAGAAACAGCATCATTTTCCCTTGCACTTCTCCCTGGCAGCAAGCCCACCATCACCCCCAGGACAGGGGGTCCCACCGGTTGGCATTCACCATTTGGCCACAAATATTTCCAGCGATCCCATCAAGAAGGTCTTTGTGAAAACACGTTGTTGGGAAATGATCCCTTTTATTTCTGAATCCCCCTACGTTGTGTGTATCCGTGCCTGGAGTATTACGAAAATCGCACTTGAAACCCAGATTCCAACTCCATTTCCCAACCACTCGTATAAAATTTTCATTACAGATTAGTGCCCCGTAGAGGAACAGGGGGCAACTTTATTAGCAGCCGCAGCTCAGCAGCCTGGCAGCGGGAGAACGAGCCGCTCGACAGCTACAGATATTCCTCTGCGAGATACGGCGGAGCGCTGGAAATGAAACAGGTTATATATAAAAAAGTAATTCCGAGCAATTTCTAGTAAAGAGTCAAAGAACCATGTAATTCAACGTTTATATAGACAAGGCTTCAAGGGAACTCTTAAAAAAAAGGTGGGGGGAGAGGAGACTGGAAGCAATGGTAGGAAACTTTGGCTTGATTTTCCTCCTTTTTCTATTTCTTGTTCAATCAGCCCTACTGGTTTGTGCCATCCCTGGCCACCCTGCACAAAGGTCCCAGGTCTCAGGTGTTTGCTGCTGCCTCCCCTCCTCTTCCTCACCATCGCTGGCATGGGGCAGGTCCTGCATCTCCCATCACCGTTCCCAGCCAGGCAGCAACGTCCTGGGATGGGGACGATCTTCCCCAATGTGCCCACACGCTCTTTTCCTCTTCTTCATCTTCCCTCCCTCATTTATCACGCTATAAAAAGAACAGAGGAGAAGACAATCCTTTTTCTCCGTGATTAATTAAGGGCAGCGCGGGACCCCGAGGCGGGAGCAGCAGCGGTACCTGTGTCATTTCCAAGGTGCCGCAGCTGCCACGATGTGCCGCAGCCCCGTGACTTTCCCCCGCTGTCGTTTGTCATCGCCTGACACTGATAAAGAGCTTCTCCAGCACCGTGTCTTTGCGAGGGAACATATCCATATCAAAGCTGCTTGGATCATCCTTTTGCAAACTATCTGCTGCATTTTCTGGCCTAGTTTCCTTTCCGATCTCAAACTCTTGTTCTTCCCCTCCGAGGCCCCGCTCCGGTGCACATCCCTGCAGTGCATCTCCTGGCTTGCAAACAGAGCAAATTCCATCTGCAAGACCTGGGAGGAGGACAACAAGGAATTGCAGCATTTTTTTAATACAGAGGTGCTTTTCTCTTTATGATGACACTTTAACAAGTGCTTAACCAACAGCATTTTCTTGGTTTTGAGCGTCAAAGACAGGCCAGATAAAGTTACCAATTCACTAGCATCCCACAATGAATGTGGCCTCCGTATTCCCCAGCCATATGGTCAGCACGATATGCTTCCAAAAAACAGGCACATGTACCATCAGCCGCCACATTCAAGATGCCTGTGGTTATGTAGAGATAGGGAACATCTCATTTCAGGATCTTCTTGCACGTGCAGGAACACACCACGGACTGGCAGACAAGGTGACTTTGCAGGACGCGAGCATCCCTCCCACCGCAGACAGGGTTTAATTGGGATCAGCTCTCAGCCCTGAGCAAAACACATCTCCAGGGGGGATGTGCACCCCCAGGAGCTGCCGGCCGGGTGGGACACAGGGATCCACTTCATCCTCCTCCAGACCAAGGCACCCCCTCTGCCCTCAGCACCACCCGAACTGCCGCCAGGCTCCCAGCACCTACAGCGTGTTCTCTAACAAGCAAATAGCGTCTTCCTCACCCCGGAGCTCCTCTCGCAGGCAGCGAGGCACAGCAGGAGGGTTTGCACTCCTGCATCAGCCGACCTGTGTCAGCATTTTATTCTGCAGCCTTGTAGGTTTTTTAGTTAAAAAAAAAAAATATCAGAGGAGATTTCAAAGCTTTAATGGCTTTGAAAACAACATGGAGAGTTCTTTTTACTGCAGGAGAGGTTAATGATCTCCCTCTGCTACAGAACTAAACTGGACATCATCATAAATAATCGTAATAAGATATAAAGCATCACCTGGAGTCATTCAATACAGAGAACAGGTAGGAGTTATGATGCATTTCCATTATTCAGAGTAACTGCTACATGTGAAATTTTCAAACTAAAGGTAGTCAATTAAAAAAATAAAAGCCCGTAAAATTAAAATATTACTTAAACAGAAAGAGATGAGATCTTGCCTTCCCTGGGCAGACCAAACGCTCTGGCTCCTGGATGGACTGTGAGGCTGCAATGCCCAGAGCCCCCTCTGCTCCCTGCAGCCCAAAACCCCTGCGGGCCCCGTGACACCCCACAGCCCCCTGTGACACTCCGCAGACCGATGTGACACCCCACAGCTCCCTCTGACACCCCACAGCCCCCCATGACACTCCGCAGACCGATGTGACACCCCACAGCTCCATCACCAACCCCATGGTGGCGGGTTTTATTCAGGCATGTCCAAAAGGGCGTTCACATCTGTCACGGTGTAGACGAGAGGGTGCCAACAGGCACAGAACTGATCTTACCGGCGCATCCCTGTTGGGGTTCATAAACACCAGAGCGGCACCGCTCAGGCTCCGGAGCTGCTGCCCCGTCCCCGCGCTGGACGTGAACACGGTTCTGCTGTTTGGGGTCACACGATGGGCACCTGGACTCCTGTGGAACACGGGGATTGAGCACAGACAATAAAAACTCCACCAGAAACATCGACTGCAGCGCTGACTGACACGACCTTACAAAGCTCAGCACCAGTCAGAGGTGACACCCCAGCTGCCCCCCCCGCCGGCCGCACCGCGCAGGGACCGGGAGGCCGCAGTCCATCCATCACCGGCGGCAGGAGGTGCCCCCAGCACCGCGCGGTGAGGGGGGTCAGAGTTCGTATCAAATGGCATTAATCACCTTCCCCGAGGCTCCACGCGCACCGGACAGTCCTATTAATCAGAGGCATATCAGCCCTCCAGCCCGGCCGGGCCCCTTTGTGAGGGTCCCTTCCCATCACCAAGAGATAAGATTATCAGTGACGAGCGCGACACTCATTGAGTAACACCCGGCTGGAAGAATGGGATTTTTCTTTTTTTATTTATCCCCCTGTCTCAAAGATGAGCTGTTTCTTGTCTTGTCAAACCACATCCTTTTCTTTAAAGAACCAGCTTTAAGAATCCAATTTGTCAAGCTGGACAATCATTTGAGAATCCATAAAAAGCCTCAGTGACTTTATCAAAAAAAATAAATCAGAAGGTTTTAAACGGTAACTGAAAGGGATTTGAAAATAGGTTGAGTGGCCTACATCAATTAATCTTCAGAGAGCTGGGGCTTTGTGAGGCTGAAGTGGTGGCGAAGTGTCAAAGGCTAGTTACCAGGCTGGACGAGATGGAAGTTATCGATATTTCTCCTCTCCTTTTTCTCTCTTTTCTGCTTTCTCTGTCTCTTCAGAACATGGTAAAGCCATATTCCCTGCAACAGGGCACTGCAAAGCCAAGAAGGGCAGGGTGGCCAAGCCAAGGTGGGTTGGTTGGCCAAGCCAAGAAGGGCGGGGTGGCCAAGCCAAGAAGGGCCGAGCAGTCATGGTCACTCTTTCCTGGTGGGATTTTTCTATGGCTGACAGGGACCAGACCTGCCCTCCCGCCACGGTTTTGGGTCCCTCACCATGACTGCTGGTGGGTGCTCGAGCTCTCCTCCGCCATAGATGCAAGAAGAACCCTTGGAAGGAGCCGTCAGACATCGGTGACATGGACACTTAGCATGGCTGGGGGGTCCCGAGGTGCTTTATAAAACCCGCGGGTCCATCCATCCCCATCTCAGCCCGGGCTCCGCTCCATCTGAGGAGAGAAAGGGAGAAAAAGACAAATCGCTCCAGTTCAACCCCGGAGCGTGAGCAAAGTGTCACAAACCACCAGGAGGACCTGGGGGCTCACAAACCAGAGCGGAGCAGCTGCGGAACGAGGTGTTCGGCTGGACAGACACAGTCCCTGGAGCAGCGGTGGGTTTCCCCACACGTGTAACAAGAGCGGATGGTCCCTATCGCCCTGTGCTGCCCGGCTCCGCGGGACCGGGCGGGAAGATGCTGAGCCCCAAGGAGCACAACTGAGAACTAAAGAGACTCAGGGGACACAGGGATGAAAACAACAGACTGGAGAATTTACTGAAAAAAACACAAAAAAGACCTTGAGACGAATCAAAGGCTGCGTAGAGAAGGGTCGCGCTGCCACTCGCCGGTACCGAGAGCAGGATGCAAGGAGCTCCAGATGGCTTTTTGTTTTAGTGCAATCAAAAATCTAATCTGACAGGCAAGTGTGGAGCTGGAGAATAATACAACACAAATAATTTCCTTAAAAAAATGAAAGGAATCTAGCGGCTCAAAGATATCTTCATCTGCTGCAAAGAAAAGAGCCTATCTGTTGCTTAACTGCATTTGCGAGCATATTCACAAGCTTTCAAATGGTATTTTCCTGCAGAAGTATAATATAAGGACACTTCATTTGCTTTCCAGGCTGGAGAAATAGATGTGCCTTGGAAATGGGCCAGAAGGGCTGTAAGTTAGGGCTCTGAAGTGAAGGTGATAACTTTGCCAATTAAATATGGATGCGATATTTTTCCCTCTCCATCCCCTGAATACTTTCACACTGTCATTAGGTGATGATATAAAGACATAGGCCTCCTGGTGCAGCTTAATTGCTCATATATAGAAAAATGATGAGCTCTATTGCACTGCACGAGTGCCGCCGCGGCTACTCGCTGCCTTATTAATAGGTGATACGAACACCAGTTTAATTCTTCTGCCCAGGGAAAACAGAACGAGGGCAAAAACCCCTGCTTGGCAAAGTACCTCAGCACCACTAAACTGCTTTGCTGAACAGCGACAGACTTAGGAGCAAGCTTATATTTAATCACACAGTTAGAGCGTTCTGCTGAGTTGATGCTTCATGTGCTGGAGACAGGACGGACTTTCTATTAGGCCATCTTTTATTTCCATATCCTTATATTTTTCTTTTTTATCGCTACACAGTGCGGATGATCCTGCATTTCGTAATCTGTGGAATGATTTCTAACACAGGTTGAAGGGTGGGCAAGCTAACGACAAAAGAGGCCGTTGTCTTCATTAGTGTGGAGTCCAAACGGGACAGCCCGTGGGGGGTCTGTGCTGCCTCCTCCTGGGGATGGACCACGATGGACCCTCCAGGGCAGAGGAGACCGTCAGGGCACAGGGTGACCGGGGACAGCTTGTGCAGAGGGCGGGAGGGAGCGTGCGGGTGCAGAACACGGGGAACCAGAACGGTTCAGAGCCTGGATGGCCAAAGGATGCTGAATAATAGAGAATTTAAGAATAAGAATAAGAATAAGAATAAGAATAAGAATAAGAATAAGAATAAGAATAAGAATAAGAATAAGAATAAGAATAAGAATAAGAATAAGAATAAGAATAAGAATAAGAATAAGAATAAGAGCTCTGAAGGCTGTTTCATCCCCAAATAGGCTGTGGGTAGCACGGGAGGGAGCGGAGGCTGCAAATAAATTGGTGGCAACAGAGAAAGCAGGAGGTACAAATGGCTGGAGCGAAGGCGTGATGAGATGTGACTGCCCTGGGGCCTGGGGCTGGAAAGAGCCAAATGGGAAAAGACCACCTGGCTGAAGAGAAAGCGCTTCTGATTGCGGGGGGAAAACGCAGTTAAAGATCATTGGAAGGGACAGGGCAATCTGTCGGCGCGCAGGGCTGATTGCTGCCGGCGACCGGGGTGCGCGGGGGCTGTGGCCCCCGGGGCTGTCAGTGCAGCAAGGAAGGGAATGGGGGTAGACACGACATTAAGAAGATGCAACTTACTTTTCACAGCGCCCCAGACATCCCATGGAGCAGGGTGGGCTGGTGGTCCGGGCTGGAATTTGGAGGTCCTGTGCTGAGAAAATAAAGAGTCGTCAGCAGCTGAGAACAGAGACCAAGTAACCTTGCCTACTGCAAAAACTGCAAAAGTATGTACATTTTATAAAGCTGCTATTTTGGAGGCCCCCACTGCGAAGCCATGCACGAATTCAAGGAGCAGCTGCAGTGCTATGGGAATTCTACCGAAATAAGGAAAAAGATGCTGCTGGACCCACAGTGGGAAGGACACGGCGGGCGCCCAAAGGCAAACTGGGTCTCACACCTGTGCCAGTGCCTCGTTCCGGGGTATTTCTTAGATATTACGGCTGGTTGATGAAGTATTCATGTTGGGCAGGTTTGCTTTCCTTCCGACACCACTTGCTAACACCTGCAAACTGGTGGGTGCTGGGGGTCCTGCCCGCACCTGGCGCGCCCTGGGACCCCCCGCGCCCCACGGCCGGAGCGGGCAGCAAACAGCCTCAGAAAGCTGAAAACTTCCCATCGCTCTCTTGTTAATTATGATCGCGTTTTGCACAGAGAACCTGTCACTCAGCCTCCTGTAATGGCTAGTTTCTATTTCAACTCTCCTTCCACCCTATTATCTTTCATAAAATTCAGCAGGGCCGGGTGATGGATTGATAAGGGACGGTCCTGGTGGGAGCTGCTCACTCAGAATGGCTCTCACGCGCAGCCAACTTCTGTATCTTTTTAAATATTTCAGTTGTTTGAGATCTTTATTTCATATTTCGATTTCCTGTAGTACAGCAAATTTATCTTAGTCACCCAGTCAAGTTCTCTCCGAGCCGCTTATCTTCTCCTCCTCTGTACAACCCAGAGCACCTACGTTATCTGTGCTGCCGATAAAGCCGCTGCGGCAACCCGCAGATCGCGCCGATCGGATGGCGTCCCAGACAAAAAGAGACCTTGGGAGCCCCGAGCTCATCGCCAGATGTAAGTTCATGGCTCAAACCCGGCACCGGCTCCTGCTTGGCTGGAGAAGCGCCCGGGGACAAGGGCAGCTGCTCCCTGGGGCAGCGGACCGAGGGATGCTGGTCCTGCCACCCCCCGACCTCTGCTGAGGAACCGCCACGGTGCTTCGTTCCTCAATCTGATTATTTCAAAAGCAAATACCAGCTTTGTTTTTCTAAGCGTATCATCAACCTGCACAACCACCTCCTGATTTTCCTGCCTCTTTGCATGACCAGAAACACCACCAGAGCTCAGGAGAACCGGGATGGGGTTACGGCAGCTTCTCCCGCAGCTGTGCCAGCGGCAGCCGTGCCAACAGCGAGCATCGCACCCAGCAGCCGTGCAGAGCCCCCGCGCCACCAACACATCCGAGAGCACACCGAAATCCCGCGGCTCTGCCGTGCTGCCTCTGCCCAGCCCCCGCCCGGCCCAGAGGGACCACAGGAGGAGGCAGAGCAACAGGGACCATGCGTGGGCCCTCCCTTCCCTGCCAACGCCCGGAGGGGTTCGGTGTCACCTCCCACCCTGCGGCCCCACTGGACCATTTGGGACACCCCCGATAGGGCGGAGGGGTCTGCAAGGCCCTGGGCTGGCAGGCAGGGTCACAAACACGGCGACGTACTTTCTCCCGCTAGACCACAGAAGTTTAAATATCTTGAGAGCACGGAGCAGAGAGAACATCCTGCATTGCCATAGCAAACCCACTCTGAACAGCACCTTCATCATCCCTGGGGCAGAAGTCAGGAGCAACCAAATAAAAATAATAATTAAAAAAAACCCAAAACAACCAAACATCACACATGGGTAAAATAAAGTCATCTCGCTGTTCCCCCTTTGGCACGGGCCCCTTGCACACCAGCAGCAGCCAAACGCAACCTCCACGCAGGCTGCACCCAAACTGGCGGCAGGAGCGAGGTGCTCGCCAGCCTCCCACCAGCTCCTGGGGCGATTTTGTCCCCTGGGATCAAACACATCAGCGGGGCACCCAATAAATACGTCTGCAAAGGGGTGATTTATCTGTACAGGAAGCCATGGAAATTCCCAAACACTCTTAAATATCCGCTTCCTGGCTCTAAACAGTCAAAAACTTGCCAACTGGGGAATGTCTTTGTCTGCTCTCCTCCATATATTTTCTGCTTTTCATTGTAATTTGCTAAATAATACATTACGACGAGTTATTTATCACACTCCACAGTTTTGCGATTCCCCCCTCCCCATCTGGAGGAATTTCACCCATAAATCAGCCACACAAATCTCTGCTGCGCTGCCGCGGCTCCGACCCCCATCGCCCGAATTCAGCGGCACTCTGTGCCCAGGACGGACACCGCTGTCCCTCCTCTGGACACCAGGAAGAGAGGGGACAGGAACAACAAAAGCCACAATGCCAGCAGATGGAGAAAGCAGAGGTGCTTTGCTGTGAGCTCCGTTTGTCAGGACTACATTGGTAAGAGAAGCAAAAGTGGCACCAAGAGGCAAAGGAGAGTAAAATTCATTGAAATAAGTGCTCCAAGGATTAGAAAGGGACCCTGGGAGGGAGGCTGGATACTCCTGCCTCGGCTTTCAGTTCCAAACACGGTCCTGGCGGGCGCGAGGTGAAGAGCTCAGCACAGGGCAGGATTCCATCGCTGGGACACACGGACAGACGGCGCTCGGCATCAGTTCCAGTGGGGACAGCGGGAGGGAAAAGCTGTGATTCCTCAGGTTTAACCTTCCTTTTCAAGTCACTGTACCCTGCCTTTGAAGCAAATTGCTCTGCAAATACTGACTAATTTAGCTTTGCAACATCCATCTGAAATAAACAGTATCTTGGCTTATAGACAGGGAAATCAAGGCAGAACCAGGAACAAAACCATCTCTCTGTGCTTTAACTACAAAATCATCTTTCCTCATTAGCAGCTAATCAGAACTACCAGAGGGGAAGAGATTACAGGCAGGGCGGAGAGGGGAGTAACTGAAAGGAATACAGACATCAAAACAGATTTTCATTTATTTACTCGTTCCTCACAGTGAGTCACAGGCTTCGAGTTCATTCGAGTCTGCGTTAGCCTGGCGGGATTTTGAGATGCCATCAGCCACAATCTAAAATGTTAATAAGCCACAGCCACGCACCTTCTCGGGAAGGAGAAAATCCGCAGTTTTGGGTTGGTCTTGGGAAGTTGGACATCGCTTTGCCTGCTGCATTATAAGAAACCACTAATCTTCCCTCGCCAGCCTCCCAATCTCTATGGGAACCCAGATACCTTATCTGAAAGGTGCTTACTGCAGAGCACCAGGCTGGCGTGACGGCAGCTCCGGCTGGCATGACGGTGGCCCCGGCTGGAGTGACAGTGGCCCCGGCTGGCGTGACAGTGGCCCCGGCGCTGGTTTGCAGCGGCTCAGGGGCCTGGGAGGGGCAGGGGGAGCAGAGGGGCATCTGGCACCAGGGAGTGGGGGCAGTTTGGTTCCCAAGGCTGCAAGGATGAAGCCAACGGGGATGTCAAACATCAGACATCAGTTCTTTATCTCAGGGGCATCCAGGCTGAGCAGCTCCTGGGTGAGGGTCTGGTTGGGCTGGGGGTCCCAGGGCAGAGCCCACACGCCCCTTCTGCTCCTCATGGCATCTCTGCACACACTCCTACCCCCCAAAATAAACCAACAGTGGGCTGGGGGCTTCCCCCACACACTTCTTCCCCAAAATTATTTGCAAGAAGCCAAGTGTTTTATTGTTATTCTATTCTATGATTTTCTGCTGGCAGAGAAAGTCTCGTCTTCAAACTTCCCTTTCTCTCCCTATTTCACCCCGACTTCCCAGGAGCGAGGGGACAGCAGCACCCGCGATCTACGCGTCCGACCGCGGCTCAGCCCCGCGCGGGGGACAAACCCCCGGCACCCGGTCACCACCCGCACAGCACGTTTGCTCCGGCGTCTCCGTCCCCACGCGCGGGCCCGCGCTGCCAAACGAGGAACGTACTTTTAAATAAGAGGAGGAAATGGTGTCTTTGTGTCAGGCAAGGGGAAGAAATCCAGGACCTAGAGACTGCAGAGCCTTTCCACTTCAGACAGCAGGTGCTCTCCAAGATGTGGTTATGGCAACAAAATAAATGATGGATAATTGCTTTTGTGACAACTTGCCAATTAAATTAGACTCAGCAGAATAACATAATGACAATTTGTTATGCTCTGGTGGGCACTAACACACCAATCATAATTAAATGCTATGACTGAAATAGAATGCTGCTGTACACAGGAATATATAACCCCAATTCCCTCCCAGTGAAACATTATAGGTTCAGACTTGATTTCAATTTCTGGAGGATAATAGCATTAGCGCACATCAGAATGAGCTTGCAATATGCACAGAGGCAGCAGCAGCACCGGGAGACAGCCAGAGCAAGGGCAGCTGAGGCGCCGGCGCAGGGACCCTCCCCAGCAACTCTGATGCTCCCGGTTCCCAAGCACAGAGGACACCCCCAAATCACTGCCATGGCCTGGGGAGAATCCAGACCCCCAGCCCGGGGGAGCAGGCAGGGGAGTGACTGTCCCCAGGGGATGCTGCTGCCACCTCGCTGGGACGGGGCCGTGGGGTTTCTCATGGTGTCCTGATGCTGCACATCACTCAGGGCCAGCAAAGCCTTCACACGCCTCAGCTGTCCCCTCGCAGCCATGGGGACACAATGCAGCCTGCTCGTCCTTGAATGACTGTGGAAGTATTTGTTAAAATAAATGTACCTGCAGCACCCAGCATCGTGCTCGCCCCGCGGCCAGGGTCCCTGGCGCTCAGCCCTTCCAGCCGGGGTCCCTGGCGCCCAGCCCTTCCAGCCGGCCCGGCCACAACAGAGCTGGGCAGCCAAACCAACCGTGGCTTGTGTCAATGGGCTAAAAACTGAGCGAGGAATGGGTCAGGCCCTGAAAGTACCTAAAATTCACTGGTAAAACAGCAGCCAGCTGCTTCACCCCCAGCCACCGCCACGCTCAACCTGCTGGTCCCACAGGGATGCTCCAGCCCTCCTGCCTGCCCTGGGTTATTGTCCTGAATTTTATCCATCCTAGAACTGACGCGGACATTTCTGGTGCTGCAGAAGAAAAACACTAAAGAGATAACCCATTCCAACTGTTACAAAAGCATTTATTTAAAACCAAAATTGGGCAGATGGCAGGAACCTATGCCACTAAGGTTTTGCAACCCGGAGAGCAGCACCAAGCCCCATTCCTCTAGGAGAGCCACAATTCCCCCAAAGAAAAGCTTCCTAAATTCCGGTGGTGCAAGGATGGCTGTTGCCTCGACTCAGGCGCCCAGCACTGGGGCTGCCTCGGCCCTGGCTTACAAAGGCCATCGCTCCTCGACAGACCTCAGTGCATCTCTTATCGTGTGTTGCATAAGAAGGCAAGTATAAAAACACAATAAATTCAAGCTCAGATCCTACCAGATACAGCTTTCTGGAATGTTCCAAAGCTCAAAACAGGGCAGTTTGAAGACCAAATGCAAGTGTGTAGGCAGAGGCAAGTCACAGAATACTAAAGTACAGCAACACCAACATTTTAATATCTTACTTGAGGCTACATTCTTAAATCACTAAATGCTTCAGGACCTGCCTGGATGAAGCTTGGCATTGGCAAGGTCACATCACCTGGTTTTCCAGCAAAGCCGATGAATTTTTTTGGCTGCCCCAGACATAAGACTTGATCCTATTAAATCCCGAGCTCCCTTGCCCTCAGCACGTAGCAGCGGATAATCCACCCGCGCGTGACCAAGCGTGGCCAGAGCCGTGTCACCGCACAGGGACACATGCCGTGCGGGTGACCTGCCAAAGGGCTCGTGCAGCGCTGCGGGGAGCAGCCGCCGTTGGATTAAAACCCTGCTGAAGCTCAGAGCCCGTCCTGCAGCCCTGAACGGCAGGACCAGAGGTGATCGCTCCAGCGGGACACATCCTGCACACGAGTGAGCTCCAGCACAGACACCATTTGGTAAAGCAACGCTACGGCATCCCTAGAACTTCTTCTCCAAGCACTCGTTGCACCATCATACCCACGTCATTTGCTGCCTCTTTAGTGACTTCGCTGCAGAACAACCATGCAGGACCTGCCTGCAACACACCAGCACAGGAGGTCACAGAATCCTTTTGGTTAGAAAAGACCTTTAAGATCATCCAGTCCAACCATTAACCCAACACTGCCAAGTCCACCTCTAACCCGTGCCCCTGAGAACCTCATCTACAAGTCTTTTAAACGCCTCCAGGGATGGTGACGTGGTCTGACTCTGTGCAGCTGACACGGAATGGCAGCCCCCTCAATTTCCAAAGGGGCAGAGGTTTCCGCTCCCAGCACCACAAACGCTGCGGCCGCAGCTCAGCTGGTTGTTGCCAGCACCGCTGGGACACGCTGTCCTGAGCATCACCGTGCACGGGGACCAAGCACAAAAGCAGGAGACTTTGCAACTGAGATTCTGGACCCTGCGGTGGGACCTGCTAGAGAGCAGGCAGAGTCCTTCACTCTCACTTTTTCAGGTGAGAACCACCATTTTAGGAACTGACCTTGGAAAACCTTCAGCCCAGCTTGCAGAGCTGCAGAAGGGGTTACCGACTGCCCACAATTGTCTTGTCTTTTTGATGCCTCAAGGAGTAAAGAACCTTGTAACTGATACTTTGGTATTTATTGTCACTTAAAAATAGCCTGGCCATCAGAGAGGAACTGCTACACACAGCACTGGTCTTGCAGGAGGAAGGAGGTCAGCAGTTCTGCCCGGGAAAGGTCATTCTGCTGCTCCATGACGGGGTGCAGGACTGTGCGACAGCGAGCACTCTGCTCCCGTGGCTGAGGAGCCTGGCGACCGCAGAGGACAGATTGACCCGCACAGGAGGAAATCACTGCGCCGCACCAGCTGCCCGCAAAGGCCAAGTGACAAGGTCACATCGGTGTCCTTTGCCTCCACACCGCCGGAGTCCCCTTTGCCCCCCCAGCATGGGCCGGACAGACGCTCAGCACCGGGTTTTGCTGTACCCTGGGGCTCTCCCCCCGCCCCAGTTCCCTTTGTGCGCCCCCAGCTGCGCACCCGTCAGCTCCCAGCGCAAACCGACATTGCTCTTCAAGTCATTTTGCTGGAGAGCGGGATTTCTCCGCCCGCAGGATCAACGCAAAGCCGCCGGCACCGGGTCGGGTGTTCTTCGTGCCGCCCGGTGCCCCCGGCCGGGCAGCGCTGGGGGACGGGGGCCGAACCCCCGGCCGCACCGGGGGGTGCCCAGCGCCGCCCCCAGCGCCGCGGCTCGGCGGGACCGGAGGGGACCGGCGGGGACCGGCGGAGCGCGGCCCCCACCTAGCGGAGAGAGCGGGGGCCCTTCCCCGAACCCGCCTCCGCCGGAGGGGAAACGCTCGGTAAATAATGAACGGCTCGCCCCAGCCTCGCGCTCCAACCGCTTAATTAAAGTCATTTTGTTCCTCTAGAGTCCCAGCCCAGCAAATGCACCCATCGAACACACAAAGAACTCCGGTCTTGATTGTGTTTTCTCTTAATTGCACCAAATACTTAAGCTCACATCCGTTCCTCACCAGGTTCGCCGTTCCTCACCAGGTTCGCCGTCCCCCACCAGCTCTAACAAACCCCCAGCACAGAAAACCTAACTAACTTCCAGAAATCATCTCCCGACTTACACCAGGCGCGCACCCCCAGCCTCCTCCAGCACCCCTTCCTCCGCACTCCCAGCTCTTCCGGCTGACTTGCCCACGTACCTGCTCCAGGTGAGCAGCACCTGTCCGGAGCACACGGCTCAGCTCCGTCCTCCCGTCCCACAGCCAGGCCACACAAATCCCAGCTCCTGCGCACCTTCCAAGGGCAGTTTGGTTGCTGGGCGCACCAGGTTTGGGCTGCACACAGAGGCAAGGGGCACTAAACCTCCTCACCTGTGCTCATTAGCACTAATGGGAAGCAGCTGGACAGTCACCATCATCACTGGGGTAAAAAACAACTCAGGTGTCTCATATTCCCACCCCCAGGCCACAGGTGCCCATGGGGTGAACCTGGCTGCTCCCTGCCTGGGGAGCTGCCCCTGTGGCTTTTTCCAGCACAGAATAAAGGAGAAAATGAATTCCAACTTCCTTCTGCTCTAGTCTGTGTTCTGAGTTTAATGCTATTGCTCAATATGCTTTGTGTGACTAAAGGAAGACACAGCCAAGCTCAGTGAAAATGCAAGAATGAGGCTTGTGACAGAGGAAAAATGCCTCACAGTAATTTGTGAGTGAGAAACCTCTCATGTGTCAGTGCGTTTGACTTCAGAGCACTGCTGCATCTTTTAAAGTACCTCCCGATTTCTGGCAACGCTCCAAATTTTCCCCTCTGTGCTGCACTGTGGACAGGCGGCTTGCAGCTCTCTGTAGTGAAATCCTGCACCCCTCTCGAGTTACAGAGCAGAACTAGGAATAAAGTTTGACCTTTGAGAATAACCAAGTACTCCTACTGTAATTACACTGACCAGGAAGGGGATCAAGCCACACAAACCCAAACCAGCGGCATTTTTAAGTGCTCTTTACAGCCATACACCACAGACTGGTAAGAGAGGTTTTCGCATCACACACCACAGCAGCAGCACAGGATTGTGTCATGGAGAATGAGCCTGGAAGGCAGGTACAAAACAAAAAAGAGATTCCACCCTTGTCCCTGGGGAGAAGAGCCAGAGGCTGGTTTGACGTGACTTACACCTGGTGGTGCTGGTAGTTTGTTTTTTTAAAAAGAAAAAAATCACAAAGAGAAAACACACCAAAAAAATACAAACAAAAAATAATAAGAGCAGAAAAAAAAAGTAGTAAAACCCCACAAACAACAGTTTAAATCTTTAATACAATGAAGGTAGGCCCTGGGGGTTGCAGACACAGGAAGAATGAAACTCCATCCGGCTGTGACTCCTGGTGAGATTGTTATTTTCTCACATTGCCCGAGTCCCTGTGTCTATTCCCGCAGCAGCTCTGGGCTCTCACTCCAGCAAAGCTGTAACATCGTGTCTTTCACACTTCTGAGGTGAGCGACTTCACTAAGGAGTCACTAACACCAGCAAAAGTCCCATTATCTGGTACTGTTACCTTCTGAATTTAAGCAAATGATGGACTAGGAAGAGCACGTTGTTGCGTTTCTATAAATAGCAACTCTTCTCCATCAGCTATAAAAAGCTGACCCTTCGGGCGGCTGTTCGGACACGTCAGGCCAGCAGCAGCTGCCATTTCCACGGCAGGACTGTCACAGGGCCTGCACCGCCGCGCACGAGAAGCTGAGACACCTTTACTGCTGGAAACAAGGCGCCTGAAGAAAAGGAACTTCCCATTTTTAAAGAAAACGTTTAATTTTCCACTTTTATACTTGTATTTTGCAAGCCACCATTTGAGATCACGGTCTTGAACCTCAAAAAAATGTATTATCTCCAATTTTACCCACAGGGAGGTGGCAGAACCCGCGCCCCGCACACCACGACGAAGGCACCAGAGCCGGGGAACTGAGGCGTGTTCCGCCAAAACAAGCGTCTCACAACCCCGGGCTGCGGAGGCAGAAGCGGCGGCTCCTGCAGTGACAGTCGGGGTGTCGCGGGGAACCCCAGGGCTGTCAGGAGGGAAAGGGATCTTCCTTCTGCGCTTCTGCCGACTCTGGCACCTGCTCCTCCCGACCTTTCTTCTTCTCCTGTATCTCTTCCAGCACAGTTTGGAGCTGCAGGTGTAACGCAGAATCCCTGGTTTCAACCTTGTGATGATCCTGTTGTGCTACCTGCAGTCACAGGCAGACAGTCACCAAAAACAGGGGCAGAGAAAGCTTCTGTTGAGGTGTGACTGAAGGGAGCAATGGACAGCAACAGCCCCAGTTTGTACGTCCAAAAAAAGCTGGTAGAAAAGTTCTAATTCATGCTTAGATTATTTTTAAGGTACAATACAATGTTAAGGTATCACCAGTGCAAGGAATTTCAATTCAAAATGAGACTGCTGACTTCAAGCTACAAGATAAAATCCACTGACCAAGTAACCTGTGAATACTTAATACTTACTTTATCTGTTCCTCTTCTCTGCAGAATTATCCCACTGGCTAAAAGGGCTTTTCCTGTTTCTTCAAACAATTTTTCCTCTTCAATTTTTCCTCCTTCCTTCAGTTCATTGTATTTTTCAACAAACCTGGATTTCAATATTGTAGCTTTTTACTCCCACAAATAACATTTTGGTTCACTGACTTAAATATTTCTGAGACTTGTCCATTTATCCTTCTATAATCATAAATAAATCTCACCTTTGGCAAGTAGATTTATAGTTTGACTGTGACAGGTCGAAAGGTCTTGGGCCATTGCCATAAATTCTGTAAAATTTCCTATTCAAAAAAAATAAGAACAGTTTCATGTTTCAAGACATCAAAGAGGGATATGTCTTGGATAAATAAACAACATCAGAGGCAGCTAAAGCATTCACCCAACAGCTAATGGAAATAGAAGTAGTTATGTTACACAGAGATCATAAAATCACAGAATCATTTTGGTTGGAAAAGCCCCTCAAGATCATCAAGTCCAACCATAACCCACCCCAGCACTGCCCCACATCCTGAGAACCTCATGTCCGTCTGTCCAACCCTCCAGGGCTGGTGACTCCAGCACTGCCCTGGGCAGCCTGTTCCAATGCCCCACAGCCCTTTGGGACAGAAATTGTTCCCCAGATCCAACCTCAACCTCCCCTGGGCAACTTGAGGCCGTTTCCTCTGCTCCTGGCGCTTGTTCCTGGGGAGCAGAGCCCGACCCCCCTGGCTCCAAGCTCCTTTCAGGCAGTTCAGAGATCAGAAGGTCTCCCCTCAGCTCCTGTTCTCCAGCTGAACCCCCAGGTCCCTCAGTCTCCATCACACTCGTGCTCCAGCCCCGGTCCCTTCTCCCAACTCGCTCCAGCACCTCAGTGTCTATATCCCTTCCAGACATTTTTACTTGTTTTAATACGATGCGGGTAACGCTCCCCGCGCCCGGTGAGCCGGAGCAGCGCTGTGACTGTGCACGGAGCGCTCCAGCGAGCCCAGCCGGTCCGCGCAGCTCCCGGGAGCCCCCCCTCCCCTTCCCCGCTGCAGACGGGCCTTTCGCACCGCACACGCGGGGCAGCACGCGGTAAAACCCGCGCGATTCCGTTTCTGTGCGATGTGAACAGGAGCGGCCGCGGTGGCTCCGCGGGGACGGGACACGGGGGACACGGGGGACACTCACGCTCGCACTTCGTCCTCCGGGTAGAAGACGGGCGGGACGACATCCTGCACCTTGCCGTAGCGCGGCCGCGGCACCCGGTACACGGGCTCCCTCAGCGGGGGGAACGCGGCGTAGACGTCGAACCACAGCGGCTTCTCGATCACCCCGATGCGGAGCAGGTTGCGGGTCCTGCCGGGGAGAGGAGCGGCGGGGGGAGCTCAGGGGACGCCCGCCCTGCCGCCCGCCCCCCCGGGCCCCGCCCGCCCCCGCACCGGCTGAACACGCTCCCGATCTTCTGCAGCCGGTTCCCCGCCATGGCGCGCGGGCGGCCAGGCCTCCCCTAGCAACGCCGCCCCCTAGCAACGGGCTGCCCTTTAACCCGGCAGCGGAAACGCTCTCCCCGCTCAGAGCCGCGAGGGCACGCAGCCAATAGCCGAAAGAGGGCGGCGCCCAGGCAGCGCCGGCCGATGGCCGAGCAGCGGCTCAGCCGGATCGGTTTAAAGGGCCAGCGCCGGACTGCGCCGCGGCCGCGCCGGGCGGGCCGGGAGGTGGCAGCACGCGGTGCCGGGCTGGGTTTTCACTGTGATTTATTACGCGCAGCAGCTCCGCCCGGCTGCTCGCCCCGTGTCGCTGCCCGGCCCCGCAGCGCCTTCCAGCGCAGCACAGAGCGGTGCCGGGGAAATGCATAAACGCCTCCTCCTTCCACCCTTCTGTCCTTCCGTCCTGCCCTCCCTCCGTCCTTCCCGCGGCGCGGGGCAGGAGGGCGGCACGTTTCCACCCCAGCATTCCCCATCGGGCCGCGGAGCTCGCTCCTGGGCTTTTCTCAGCTGTTGTTTTGCCTAAAACCCAGTTTTGAAATGGACACTCTTGCCCGTGCGGAGCAGCAGGAGCCCGGAGGGACGTGCGGGGCGGCTGCGGGCCGCAGCGAGTTCTGCACCGCCGCGGGCTCCCCAGCCAGCGTCCTGGGTGCCTCCAGCGTCCTGATGCTTTTGACGCTTAAGGCTGTGGGGTTTTCCAGCACCTTCTCTCCCAGGGAAGGCTCCCGAGCCGCCCGAGGTGCTGGGGAGCTCTGGTCCTGCCAGCGACCAAGAGCAGGGGCTGCCCCGGGGTGTTTCTCACAGCCCAGCCAAGTCCAAACCCCACTTGTCCCCAGAACGAAGGGCTGGAGACCCAGGGGTTTGGCACCGGCTGGGGACACAAGGGGCCAGCTCCCTAAGCGTGGTTTGCCGGGCGCCTGCCCGTCCCTGCAGAGATGCTCCTGCGCCCTGGCTGCTTTTTGAGCCTCCGAGGAGCTTCTCAGCACAAGTTCTGCTCCTGCAGCCTCTTGCAGGGATGAGGAAGGAAAGCCAGGGCCAGAGCAGGCGGTTCCCTTGGGGGCGACGCGGGGACGCGATTCCACCAGTACCGTCCTGCTCCACATTCTTCATATCACAGACCCAGCGATCTCAGAGCAGCACGAGAACGCGCAGGGCCGGAGATGAACAACACATTTCAGAAATAATTCATCCCAATAACGTATTTCCATTCCACCCGGAGACGATGCAAAGGAGCCAAACAGCCTGTTTGGCGGAGTCGCTGTGATGAAATGGTTCAAGGAAGCCTCACACGCCCTGTCCCCAGCAGGCTCATTCGGGACGGGGCGGGTTAACCGCAGCGTTTTTCCCTTTCCTCTCTGTCCTGAACAGTTCCCACATGCGGAGCCGACCACGGATGCACCAGGAGCTTCCCCGGGGATGGTGACATCGAGAAAACCATCGGATGCGAATTCAGCGCCGTCCCGAGCAGGAGGCACCGGAGGCACTGGAGGCACCGGAGGCACCGGAGGCACCGGAGGCACCGGGCCAGGGCGGCTGTTGGGCGGCTGCAGCACGAGGGACAGTGGGCACAAAGGAAGAAGCGTTTCCCTCCCCGCCCTGATTTATTTCTTTTTCCCTGGGCTGTAAATAAGTGGCAGCAAAATGCACCAGAGCGTTAAGAGTACAACGGGACTTTATTATGTGAATTACTATTAAAGATCTTTAAGAAAAATATCACTTACGGAAATAAATTCTAAAATAGCAACACTTACAAACGTCACGGATTTGTTTTGTTGTGTTCTTTTTCAACCATTTTGTATAGAATGATACAAACGTCACTGAGAATTGTACATTTTAATGTAAGAAATGCATTTTGGCTTCCAAGCCGGTTTTAGTGGCCTTTCTACTCATTAGACCTGATTTTTTTTTTCCTTAAATGACATAAAAACAATCACTCTTCATCCTCCATTAAAACGACGCTTTGTGCCTCCGAGATAATTTGCAATGGCTACAGAGCGACCTCATTCAGCGTGGCTTTGCCCAGCCCAGGGTATTTTGGGGCAAGTTGTTCGATGGCATTAGCAAATCCGCCCCCGAGCCCGCGGCTCGCGGCTGCGGTGCCGCTTTTGGCACAGGACCCTCCGTGGCTGGCGCGTGTGGCCACCACCAAACGACGGCTCAGCTCCAAAGACGACGCGGCGGTGACGTGAGCTGACGTGCACAGAGCGGGACCAGTGGCATTGCCGGGGGTTCCAGCAGGACTGACCAGGGATGTGATGCGAAACGTGGCTTTGCCCAGCGCCGCAGAGCTCAGCGCCATCCCCGCAGCCGCGGCTCGGCACAGCAAACCCCCCAGGGAAGGTGCCGCCTGGCACAAGTGCTTCACCCGGCACCGGCGCAGCCCCGGTGACACCCTCCCAGCTGGGAGCAGAATTTCCCTCCCCAGCCCTGTCGGTGCTTCCCGCACTCATGGAAGCGCCACTGGAAGTGAAGCCCTTGGTAGCTCCGAGGCGCTGGAACACTGACAAGCTAATCCGCTTCCAAGCTTGATTTTCTTCCAAATATGCAGAGAGCCGCTCCGGGCTGGGAGGGAATAACGGCAGCTTCCTACAGACCCCGAGCCAGCGGATGGATCCCCGCTCCACCGGCTGGGGACCAACCTCCTGCCCAGGGAATAAAGGACATTCTGTCCCCAGGCCCAGCTTCACGCTCAGCCCCTGCGCCCACAGCCACGCTGGCACCCGAGCCCGCGAGGACACACGCCGCTGCTGGTGACCGTCACCACCGCGGTGCCGAGCAGCCGGTGCAAAGCGCACGGTGCCTCTTTGAACTTCAACGTGAAGTTCTTCAGCTCAAGGGACAATGCTCCCCAATCCTTCCTTCCAATAGGAGCAGACACCAAAGCTGGGACTAGCTCCATGGGGTGGATCTTCTGGGCTTGGACTTTGGGAACCCAAATCTCGCTGGGGTCCTGGGGGGCTCCCAGCCCAGCACATCCTTTGGCCGAGCCCCGGTGCTGCCAGCAGCGCTTTGTTTGTGCTAACGAGACACCACCCAGCCCCTGCACCCCAGAGACCTCCGAGCAGCCCCAGTCCTGACCGGGGACCAAGGTCCCCACCGATCCCCATGAGGGGGTGATGGTCATGGAGATCAACAGGTGCCGCGGCTGTGCTGCCGGTGGGGATGGAAATCTTGGCTTCAAAGGCGTGTGGGCTGCAGGAGGGTTTAAAAAGGAGCCGGTCGGGAGGCAGCACCTGCCATGTGGGCTTTTGTTAGCAAACCCCGCCGAGAGGCAGGGAAAACAGTTGCGTGCGTGTTTGATGGCTGCGGCTCCTGCGTCTGCCGCCTTCGCAGCTCCACGCTTGCAACATTTGTGCTGGTTCGCAGGAGCCAGAAAGAGAAACAGGCGCGTCTGTAGCCACCTCCCGCATTTCGCAGTAAACAGATTATGTCGATAAAGGAGAAGAAAATGTGCTGGCGGGAGCGATTTCTGACTTTACACTCATCACTCATTACTTACGCAGGGAAGGGATTTGTTTACGTAATTATTTTTAGCCTGACAGCATCTCCAAAAGCTGTAGTGGTTCAAGCGCTGCCCGCAGCCCCCGCAGCACGGGGACGGGTGCTGTCCCCGCCACGGGACCCCGCGCCGAACCCGGCAGCGCCCGCGAGCCCTTGTGTGAACTCCCCGTGCCGAAAATCCTCCAGCAGCCTCAGGTGCAAACCCCCAGCCCAGGCTTTGCAGCTCACCCACGGCGCCCAGCCGGCATCCCGGCACACCGCACCCGGCGGACGCGTCCTGCTTCGGCAGCGAGGGTCAACCGAGGCGAGATCCAGCCATGGTGCTGCCCCGCCGTCCGTCCGTCCGTCCGTCCCGCCCCGCGGTGAGCCACGCCGCGGCCCACCCAGCGTCCGGACTTCAAGGCAGTTTTAGCAATGCCGAAGGCAAAGGTTTAATTCAAGGTGAAACGCCTAAGAAAAGAAGGCCTTTCCTTTTATAAACAATTTATATTATTTGACTATTACCTGATCTGAATCTCTGCTCGTTACTCCTAGCAGTAGTAGACAAGGCTGTTAGGTTCTTTCTCACGTGTTTTGTTGTTCGTTTTGTTTCTCCTGTGTGCAGAGTAACATGACATCAGGTCGCTACAGAGATATGTTCAGGAGTGCTCCGGCCGAGCAGATCCCACGTGTGAACGCATCCTCGTTAGTACAACTGATTTTCGTTCCTCTGCGACGCCGCTCGGGAGCAGGCGGCCGCTGCTCCAGGCCGAGCTCCACCGCTCCCAGCAGCTCCAGCAGCTGCCCGCTGCTTTCTTCCTTTTTTATTTTCCTTTTTGGCTGATTTGCTAGATAGAAGTTGTTCTCAAACTGCTGTTAAGAAAACATTGTGCCTCACTTCAATACTTGTACTTCAGAGGAGTACTGCAGCGGAGGGGAGACAGCCAAAAGTCTGGGTTGTTTGTTGGGTAAGACTTTTTCCTTTTTCAGCCCTCTTCTGATGAAGCCTTGTGCATGTTCTGTGCCAGCCACAAACCCAGCACTGGATCTGCAGGGGAGGAGAACGGCTCAGCCCCAGCCGCACCGTGGCCCCAGCACCCGCTGTCGGGGTCTGTCCCCACCCGGACACACTCTGCACCTGACCCAGAGCACGCAGCTCCCTCCTCCGGCACAGACAGACGGACGGACGGAGCCGTTCGCATGCTCACCGGGATTGTTCGTCCCCGGGTGCCTCTCACCGTTTACTGCCCCTCCTTCGGCGTCTCCTCCTCCTCCCGCAGCTGCTGCCTCCGCGCTTGGAAATCTTCATCTGCAAGGCAGAGGCGAGCGGGGGCTGTGGCCACTTCCATGCTGGGACACCGGCCACCCTGTCGTGGTCCCAGCCCCGTGAGGTGGCCCAGTGGGGAGGACACCCCTGGGACTGCCCGGAAGAGATCCCTGTCTCCAGTGACCCCGGCAAAGCGCAGGCTTCCAGAAGAGCCATGCGGGACCGGGGACGAGCCCCTTGCGGGGGTGGCCGTGCCCCCGGCAGCCCAGCCCAGCGGGACGATGGTGCGGGGCAGGATGGGGCCGGCACCGCTGGACCCCAGGGAACCGTGCTGAGCACAGCACCACAAGGTGTTTCTTACCACACGAATGTCCTTCGACGTCATCGAGAAGATTTGCCGTGGAAGCCGCCGTCCCCAGCCTGTGCCCTCCGCTAAGGAAACCAGTTGTGGGGCTGGGACGTGGCCGCGGTGCCACCACTGCCCTCCCCAGCCCACAGCCCAGCCATGAGAGGCTCCGGCCAGCCTCGAGGAGTCCTGGGGAGCACTGAGGACAGCTCCCGCTCCCCCCACAGCTCCCCAGCCCTGTTAGGATACACCTGGTGCTTCAACAGGTGTTTTCTTTTCGATTTTCTCATCTTTGTCTTCTCGGAGAAGGCTCTGGCGAGTTCAAACAGCTTCTTGCGTGTGGCTGGAAGGAAGCAGCAGCCAGGTGAGGGTCTCACCCCAAAACTCTCCCCAAAGCTGCCCTGGGTGATGGGGAGGGGACAGCCAGGGCCAGCGGTGTGACAGCCCCCGGCACCCCGATTCCCCATGGCAGCACCCCACGTTTGCCTGGCACACTGGGGCTGTGCGAGGCTGCCAGGCTGGGAGAGCCGGGTCCTGCCCCCGGCAGGGACACGCTGGTCCCTGATGTTTTTACCCTTTCCCTGGGGTTCTCATGCCCTTCCCTTCACAACTGACCCCCATCCAGCCCGTGTCTCAGCTGGCTGCAGCCCAGCTTAGGCTGCACAAAGACCTGGCTCTGTTTTGTGGTGGAAGAATCGGGCTGTGACTTGAAAGGATTGGAAAAGGGAGAATTCCAGCAAACCCTCTGCTTGCTTTTCTAGGATTCATACAAACTGCTCAGAAATCCCTCTGTTCCCCAACACCACTTGCATCCTCGGCTCACGCCACAACCCACATGTTCACCAGGGACAGACGGACAGCGCAGAGCTGGGGCAGCAAGACCCCGGTCTCCGTCTCCCGGCCCTAGCTGCCTCCAGCCCTCGCGGGTGTCCCGACCTGCAAATTAACTCACATTTTCCCATGTGTTTCAATTTGTCTCGGAATAAGGCATCGTCAGACACAGCACCGCCGGCCTCGCTGGTCACGGATGGGGCTGCGTCACCTGGAAGGCAAACATCTGGTCACCAGGAGTGCGTGCGAGGGGAGGCCGGAGACAAATCATCTCCATGACCCAATTCCAGCCCTGCCAGGAGCTGAGCTGAGCTGAGCTGAGCTGGGGTGACAGCGCTGTGCTGGGATGGGGCTCTGCCAGGACAGGGCTCTGCCAGGATGGGGCTCTGCCAATTACCCCAGGCACTAATTGGGTGTTAGATCATGCCCATGCTCAGCACCCAGGATGGCAGGACCACTGATTAGAAGTTCAGGCAGCCCATCTACTTGGCCAAATGGACCAGAGACCCCAAGAGCCAGGTCCTGGTGTCCCCCCGCCTTGGCCCATGCCCTGTCCCCGGTTCTGGGTGCCCCGAAGCGCCATGTGCCCACCCAGAGCCCCACCAGCTGTCCCAGGACGTCGACAGACACCAGCTCTAATTCTGAGTGTGGCAGCTGCTCCGCTCCCCGAGGTTAATCAGGATTTACCGGGAACAGTCATTATGTCTCCCAGGCACAATCCTCCGCTACAGCCAGGACAAGGCGGGGATTTGTCTCCCCTGGGAGCTGGATCCGTCTCCTGCCCACAGGGATGGACGGACGCAGGACATGGGAGCAGCTCCTCATGGGGAGGGCAGCGGCACCCGCCCCCAAACCCATCCCCACCACCCCCAACTCCTCTCCTGCACCGGGGGGCAGCAGGGAGGGATCAGCCAGTGTCCTCCCCCTGCAGCCAGGTCAGAGGGCTGGGGACACCGGAGCTGCTCAGAGGCGATGCTCAACCTGCATCTTTGACAGTTACCTGATATTACAGAGGAGAAACCAAAGTCATTGCTCACGGCAACACTGATCGACTTGGATTTTTTTGACTCATATTTCAATCGATCTGAAAAACAAAAAGCCCAACTGGATCAGACCACGGAGGCAGCTCCCACGGCTCCGCTCCCTTCTCCTTGCACAGCCCCACGGCCGCGGAGGGACAGGCTGACCCAAGGCAGGGACACGAGCCTTCCTGGCGTCCCCCGCAGCTCGGCAGCCACAGGAACAGCCTGACCCAGCCCAGCACCGGCCAGGCTGCGCTCAGAGGACATTTCCCAGGCTCCTCGCTCTGGATTTTGCTGTGCTTTGCCACAGCCAGCACAGAGGCGGGCAGGGGAGCAGAGCTTCGTGGCAGGCGGCTGAGCACCCGGAGCAGGAGCAGCCTGGGTGGACCACTGGGTTGGACCACCCGCCACCAGCCTGGCACGAGCCACCATGGCACAGGCAGGGTAACGCTGCCGATGGCCAGCATCATTGGGGAGGCACGCACCCAAAACGCGGAGACAGATGTTTCTGAAGGCGCTTCTCACCTCTCTCCAGGGCGAGGAGGAAATCCCGGTTCCTCTGGAGCTCCTTCATGAACTCCTCGTTCTGCAGGAACAGTGCGATGCGCTCATCCTCCAGGTACTGCTTCCAGCGCCGCTCCTGCTCCAGCGAGCCCTGGCCCCGCGGGGCCGGTCCCTGCGGCTCAGGCTGCCGGTGCCCACGGGAGCCCTGGCAGGAGGAGAACATGGCAGCGCTGGGTCGGTGGCCTCGGTGCCTGTGCCGTAGCGTGCAGGAGGGTCCCTGCAGCGGCGCCTCAGCCTGAGCTTGGCCTTCTGTTCCTCTGTTATCCCACCGCACCCCCAGCCCCGACAGCCACCAGCTGCTGCTCCCCAGTGGGGTCCCCACTACACCCAGCGCACCGTCCCCTCCCCGGCTGGTGCTGCTGCAATGGGGACAAAGGGGGACGGGGCAGTGACACCTCTGCCCAGTGGGAAGGGGGACAGACAAGAGGCAGGAGGGAAAGACACTGCACATGGGAATGGGGATCTCTCGGTCCCGGCTCAGCGTGGCACAGGGAGGAACCGGTGCCTCCAGAAATGCTCCTTGGCAGAGACTTTTTACCTTAAAACAGTGGGGTTGAGCCAAGACAGAAACTGGTGTGGAGGTGAGAAAAAAAGTCTGAAAAGCAGAGGCTGCGATTTCCCGCTGACAAACGTCCCCGCGCGCGGCAGCTCGCGCTCTCCCCAGCCCCGGTGCGGCCGCGTCGGGGGAGCAGCAGAGCCGCGCCACAGCCGCAACCTCATCCTCGCCCACAACACTCAGCTGATTTGTGGCTGCTCTCACAGAGCCATAAAAAGCAAAAGCACACAATTATCGGGGAAAGAAAAGGGCAGCTGCTCCTCTCCTTCCCCTGAGCCCAGATGAATTGGCACGTTCCTACTCCCAGAAAGGCAATATAACCCGCAAAGCTCAACTTCCAGGGCAATCATTCAGGAAAACGTGGCGGGCTGCCTCTGGAGCCAAGACAGGAGCGAGGAGCCGATGCAGGGGGGCTCTGGCCCCCTTTGCAGGGTGGCTCCGGTGTCACCAAAGGGGCTGAGGGCTGCTCGGTCCCCTCAGGGTGCTGCCTGTCCCCAGGCCTTGTGGCCACAAAACCGCCACAAAGCAGAGCGGGACTCTGGTTTCCCAGGGGCAAACCCTCTGGTTTGCACTAGATTTTCCCTGGCAGCGCTGCCCCTCCCAGGTCCAGCTGCTTCTCACCAGGGCAGCAGGTTAGATTCTCAAATAATTTAAAATATCAGGTGCAAGCAGTATTTCTGGCACTAACAGCTGGTCTAACAGCAGGAAAGTGTCAAAGCCTCGCTGGAAATTTCCCCTTTCACGCCTTGCTCGCTCCAGTCTCACCTTGAACAGCACGAAGCGCTCCAAAACTTTCAGTTTAGCCCGCGCCAGGTACCCAGGAGCTGTCAGGGCACCGATGCTGCACGCTCAGGGTGGCTGAGGACGGGGATGGTGCTCAGTGCACCGCGGAGCCGGGAGGAGCGGCGAGCGAGCCTCACCTGCGCGCCGGCTGTCTGCTGGGGCAGGATGCGGAGAAAGTCCTCGGGGAGGTTGCCCAGGAGCGGGGGGTTCCAGTTCCTGTAGCGCCCGGGTGCCGCGGTGCTGCCAGGTGCCGCGGTGCTGCCGGGCTCCGGCACGTCCGTCCTGCGGGGAAAGCACAGAGAGAACCTTTGGGGAGGGAGAAACCCCCCACGTGTGCTGCATGGCGGCCCCTGCCCAGCTCTGCCGGCCCTCCTGGGAACCAGAAACCACCGCACGCCCCCAGACCCTCAGCGGCAGCTCTGGGAGCGAGAGGCTTTCCCAGCCAGCTGGAAGCCTCGGGGAGCTGCTTTCCAAGCCTGCCCACAACCGCACGGGCTGGATTTCCCTCCTCCTCCCCGTTTTGCTCGAACTCGCAGAAAACAGCCCTGTGGGAGCCTGAGCGCCACAGGGTTCTGCTTAGGAAGCTGAGGAACGTCTCTCACCAGATGTCACACAAGCCGGCAGCGCCTTCGTCCGAGGCGGCTGGCCCAGAGCAGCCAGGGCACCCGCACATGCCCAAGCCCACACTGTTGCTGCCAGGGGACAGCCAGGGACCCCGGGGGCTCAGCGACACCAGCTAAACCACCCTGCAGTCTCTGGTACAAGAGCCACAACGCGCAGGGCCTGGGCGGCAGCACCTGGTGTTTTTGAGTGGAGCCGAGCGCCGCCCTCCCCGGGGAGCTGATTTTTGCCGTTCCACGCGCTGCCATGGCGGCTTTCTGGGCCCCTCAGCTGTTTGCTTCTTAGGGCCTCGCAGGGATTTTTTAGCCAGCTGTGAGCTTCATTCATCTCCCTCGGCTTCGTCTCACGCAGCCCTCACGAAGTGACGCCAGATGCCCCGTGCCGGGGCCAGCAAATGTGCAGCCGGACTGCGGGTGCTGGTGCCACGAGGGGCTCACCTGGGCGGGGGGGTGGGCGGCGCCCGGGGGTAGCGGCTGCCGAACTCCTGGCTCTCGTAGGCGGGAGGGGAGTAGACGGGAGGGGGCTCCTCGTCCGAGCTGTCCGGCTCCAGCGTCCGCTCCAGGATCTGCAGGATGAGAGGACGGGGTGAGGATGAGTGGGGGAAACGCTCCGCTCCCCACATGGCAACATAATTCTATGTATCTGTGACCTGCCTGCCCATGGGAAGCAGTGAATGAATTCCTTGTGTTGCTTTCCTTGCATGTGCAGCTTTTCCTTTATGTGTTAAACTGCCTTTATCTCAACCCACAAGTTTTTTCATCTTTACACTTCCGATTCTCTCCCCATCCCACCTTGGGGGAATGAGCGAGTGGCTGCGTGGTGCTCAGTCGCTGGCTGGGGTTAAAGCACGAGCGCCGAGGTTACCTCGGGGGGGATGCTGTCCTCCGAGTCCGAGCTGTCATCGCAGCCGCTGCTGTCCAGGTTCATCTGCAGGAGCTGGTCGATGGTGGCATCCACGGCACCATTGTTGGCCCTCAAGACGCACTCGATGATGTCGTAGTCCATGTTGGGGAACATGGTCTTGAAGTCCTCCATGGCCTGGTTGAACTCCAGCCGGCGGACCTGCCTGGCGGGGCGGCTGTTGTTGAGCTCCTGCGCGGAGGAGCCGCCGCGCGAGCTGCCATTGCTGCTGCTCCGGCGGAAGAGGCTCGTCATGGCGCGGCGGCCGCGGCGAGGGGGGCACCCGCCGCCGCTCCTCACGGGGCTCTGCCCCCGCGGCCGGCGGGGAGCATGGGCGGGCGGCGGGGGTCCTGCTCCCCACGGCCGGCGGCTCCGCGCGTCAGCCCCCGGCGCGCTGCAGCATCCTCCCACCTGCCGGGAGAGGGGACAGAGTCACCCGCAGGACACAGCACCCAAGACACCGTGAGATCCCCCGTCTCAACAGGGATTCGATTTAATTCAACCCATCCAACCGCATCCCCGCGGGACCGCCCCATCCCCGCGGCGGGGCCGGAGCTCGGATGTGCTGTGCCAGGTGCTGTACGAACAAAATGCCAGGTAAGAAAAATGGCATCACGTCCACCACCGAGAGCTCCACGGGCTTAACATTTCCAGGTTTGACATGTATTAAAAACACAGTAAAAATCTCTCTTTAAAACAAAAAACTGGCGAGAGCTCAGTGTTTCAGAGCAGGGGGCTACGATACTCGGCAGCACGGCAAGTCGACCCTTGGGAAAAGCCACCAAATCCAAGATTAACATTCACTTTAAAACCATAAACAGATTATATGGCTACTGCTTCTCATCTGGAAATGCAGGGCCAAATTCAGTCCTGGATTAACTCCACCATTGAAACAGAATTACCCCAGGAACACTTTTGATCCGTAATATCATTTTCAAAGGCTTTTTCCTAAGCAGCAGGCAGAGAGTTCAAGATAACTGTCCCTAAAATGGTATTTAATTCAGAAGAACCCGCCAAGCACATTTCTTAGCAAAACAGGGTATAATCAGATTCAAAGCCATTAAGCAGAGCAGTCACCTCTGAAGGTCACCCGGGCTGTCCCCTGTCCGCGGCCAGGCCGGTGTGACAGCCGCGTCCCCAGGGCGCACAGCTCAGAGCCCCAACCCGCTCCGAGGGGCTTCTGGGAGCCAAACCCACCTCCAAACCTGGGAAACTTGCCACAAACCCTGGGCAAAGGGTTATTTTGGCAACGTGGGGTAGCCCCTGGTTGTGTCCCCATGGCGTTCGCTTGCCTGCGGGACAGGACCCACAGAGAAGCATCAGGGGTTCACTGCTCCAGGGGCAATTTCCAAGCAGCTTCGGGAGCCCCCAGCTCGCTCCCCGCTCACAAACAAACTGCGTTTAACAGATGAGCCCCGTGTCCATCCTGCAGCCGCTCTGTCCCGGGTCTGCTCCTGCCCGCCGGAGCCCAGCACGGAGCAGACGCGATTCCGACAGCCCTGCCTGGCTCTACTAATGAGGACAAACAAATGTACAGGAGTCAATTAATAAAGTACGGCTTCTGGGTTCCTCCTCTGCTATCGTGACTCATTCACAGCAAAAAGGCGGCATTGTTCGCACCTCCGGTATTATACTTTAATTGCAATATCGCGTGGCTGGTTTAGTCACATATTAAATTGAGTTATACCACTATCACAGGCTCCGTAAAAGATTTGGCTGGTCCAAGAGGATAGGGAAAGAGCCTGGACATCAAGGGGAAAACAGCTTTACCCGATACACCACAACATGATCCAACGTGAAGATGAAAGCTTCTGCTCAGCAATGCTGTGCTAGCCCACGAACCTCCAACAGCCCCTAAAACCAGGAATGTGCTTGGAAATCCCCAGATCTGTTAAAAATCCTAACATCTCTTACAGTAACAGCCTGTGGCTGGGGGGTCTTTGTCTGCCGGTGCTTGGGTACCTCCCTGAAACGGACCTTTCCCATGGCGGGACAGCCCGCGGGGCCGCTGGGGCCGGGGCTGCGCAGGAGGAGCCGCCTGTGGCGTCAGGGCCGAGCAGCTGGATCATCCCAGGGCTGCTGGAACCGGGAACATCGTGCTGGAAACAACAGTTGCTCATCTCCGCAAGGAACGCGGCCCGAACGGGGAACAGCTGTAAAAGCAGCGGGACTGATCGCTCGCAGCCCTCGCAGCTCGGGGAAGAGCCTTGGCACCGAGTGCAAGCGCAAATATTCCCGTCCCCGGTGTCTGCTGCAGCTCAGACAGCAGATGGGATCGCTCAAAACTCCCGAAACCAGCCCGGCCCCCTTCCCTGCCGTTGCCACGCTGCGTTTGCAGCTCATCCCTGCAAACACAGGGGAGCTGCGGGAGGATCTGGAGGCGGGGGCTGCCCAGCGGCTGGGGGGAACGCTCTCGGAGGAAGTATTGGAACTAGGGACGTTAAACCAGAAAGAAAAGCTTTGGTCAGAGTAGATTTGTCAAGCTCTGCCTGCAGAAAGGCCCTGCAAAGGAACGAGAAATCTGGGAACGCAGCTGCAGGTGTAACTGTAACGGGACTGAAATGACAATGAAAAGTAAATGATCGGGAGCAAAAATTACAGTCGTCTCCACCAGCAAACTGAAAGGCAGAGCACACACTGAGGATGCGCAGGACACGTTCTCAGCCTCCAAAATCCCGCCCCGCACCTTTCCATCTGCCTCAGGGGCTGACCGTGCCCATCTCCGGGCCCCAGCCTGGGAAAACGGCCTGCGAGCAAATCCTGTCTCACAAAAACAAACAGGCACCTGAGGATCCCCTTTAATACTTGTCCTCCCACGTATTAAAATGCCTGGGTTTAAGCCCTTTTCAGCGACAGCACAAAGCAATCAGGGAGGAGAGCAGAAGGAAGCCCCGCCTGAGAGCCTGGCAGCACCCACCTCTCTGCAGAACCAAACTCCCTCCCGGCCGCGGGAGCTGCTCAAAGCCAGAGGAGCAGCCGAGAGGGACCGTGGAGACCCCCGGGCGATTCGGGTCCCGACGCCCGGCATCGGCCGCGCTGCCGCTCGGGCGGCCGGCCCCGCGCTCCCAGACGCACACCGATCACATTCGAGAGAAGCGGCGGCGGCCGTGGCTGCCCCAGGGCACCCAGGGCTGTGCCATCCTCCGAGAGAGATTTATGGGGCCCTTTGTGAGCCGGCCAGATGTCGGCCCTGCACAGCACCCGGCCGGCTCAGACCCAGCCTTCCCAGGAAACCCGGGGGCTGCCCAGCCGCGGGGTCCCGGCACTGCCGGCGCGTCCCCAGCCCCTGCCAACCCCCTGCCCTTCGGCATCGCGCTAATCCCGGCTTTCACACACATTGGCCAGGCCAGAATTACAGCCGCCACCCCCTCCTCTCCAAACTAAGCCTGGATTTAATGAGGTAGCACTAGATCTTAATCAAAAAGTCGCCCGCCTTGCGAGGCCGCCTTGCGCTGGCTTCATTGAAGGTAATTTGATCTTGGTAGGACGACATTCCTAAAATAGTTGAGGGA
Source organism: Columba livia (assembly GCF_036013475.1). Taxonomy (NCBI): domain Eukaryota; kingdom Metazoa; phylum Chordata; class Aves; order Columbiformes; family Columbidae; genus Columba; species Columba livia. The sequence goes on from NC_088621.1 coordinate 1,200,803, forward strand.
ATTCAAACATGAAATAAGGTTTCCAGGAAGAGATTAAGAAAAAAAATAGGTCAAGCAAGTGTGAGCGATGAGAGTAACCCAGCATCCCTATGTATGGTTTAACTGCGTCTCTGTTCAACTCTGTCCTGCGTCAACATGTAATAAATCAGATGCAAGAGGTTGCCTGAAGCAGAGAGGCCGATATTAGATTATTCCGCAAGGTGGCTGAACGTCGGAGACCTTTTGTGCTCCAGCTTCCACCCCTGACATCAAAACACACCCATCCCGGCTGAAAAATCAGCTTAGGGCTGGTAGGAAACAGCCCCGAGGAGCGAGCGCTGGTGTGGAGACACTGGTGACCACAGCGGGGTCCGGCCCCGGCGCTGCCGCCGTCCTGCGGCACAGCCCTGCGTCCGTCACCCAACCTCGTGCCTCAGTTCACCCACCCAGCTCCAGCCTCACGGGGGGAAGCCCAGGCAACCCCGTGCCCACTTGTGTCCCCCTCGCGCCACATGTCACACGAACTCATCTTTAACCGCTCACCCCATCTTCTCCTGTTGTGCTCCCAGCCGGCACAAAAGCGCTGGGAAGCAGCGGGAGTGAAAGAAAATCAAAATCCCTGCAGGTACAGCGGTGTGCGGCTCCCCCGGGGCCGGACCCGGGGCAAGGTGTGCGAAGGAGTCACCTCGGGGCAATTTGGGGGTTAGATTGGCCAGTGAGCCCCTAACGGGGAGCGAGCGAAGGCAAATCCAGGCCAGGGGCAGCCCAGCTCACCAGCTAATTAGTGCCACTGATTCGCAAATGATAATTTGTCATTTTAGGTCAAGGGTCAAAGAAATTAAAGAATGGAAGGGGAAAAATGGAGAAAGCCCAAGCAGAGGCAGCCCCTTCCCCTCCAGCTCCTTGCAAAGCAGGAACCGACTGGGAATGCACTGGACTGGGCTGGGATTAGACTGGGCTGCCCCAGCCCGCTGGGGCTGAGCGTCTCTGCAGGATCTGGCCCTGGGCATCCCCCAGAGCCAGGCAGGGACAGGCAGGGACAGGCAGGGACAGCACCAACGTGCCACCCAGCCACCAGCATCTCCGGCTGCTGCCCTCCTGCCGTCAGGGTTTAAGGGCTGACACTTCATGTGCAAAGGAAAGAAACCCAACATATTGATTTGCCCGAGGGTCGGTGGAGCAGCGAGACCGCGCGAGTTTCTATGGAAACAAAATTAGTCAAGTAAAACTCTCACTGACACACAGTGAATTATTGACCAGGACGGGCCCCTGGCCATCAGGGTCTGGTACAAGATTTAAAGGTGCTCATTGGGCTGCTGGGGCCCCGTCCCTCGGGGCACCAAACCACAGCCTGCAGGAGGAAAGCCCCGGAGTTTCCACGTCACGGGCATGGGTATTTTGGGTGCAGAAGTGAAGCAGAAGACACAAGTGCCCTCCCAGGCAGGACCCCTCGCTTCTCCCTCCCCCCCAGCCCCGTCCTGCGTGGCACAGCGGCGATGGCGGCACAAAGCTGGTGACGAGGCTCCTGCCCGGCGCCCACACCAGCCGCCCGGCACGGTCCCCCGTCCCTTGGCACGCAGGATGAGCCCACGGCGCCTCTGCGCACCGCGCTCACAAGTGGGGATCTCTGCGAGCCAAGAGGAGGGGAAGAACGGGACTAATTAAGTTGCAAATGAAGCTTTTTTTTTTATGAGCCACTAAGCCATCTGGCTGCTGCGAGCTATCCTGGAAAAGCACTGAGCTGACCATTCGGGCGCTGCCGTACCCTCGTTGTCCCGGGACACGGTGCTGCACCGTAATTGCGCCGGTCTTTTGTCCTCGCTTGCGCTGGGTGACATTGCTCAGCAGAGGAGAACCTGCTTGAAATGCTACACCTCGCCAGGGACAGATATTTAATTAATGCCAGTACGTCAGGCCCCTCCTGCAGGAGCATTTCCAGCCTCAGGAACAGGTTCTGCCATCGCTGGCCCAACAGGGCTCACGGGGGAGAGAAAAGCCCCTAAAAGCCAAAGTGCTGAGGTTGTTCCGCTCCTCCTGCTCCATCCCAGCACATCACAGTTTACATACAGAAATGATACGGGATGCTAAACTGGATTTGAAGCCAGGCCAAGGCTCAGATAAGCTCTCAGTCTCCTTTCAAGCTTTCAATCAGCTTTGAGCCTGACCGTCCCTGTAACCCACCTAGCCGTGTGCCACGCTCCATTTTCTGGACACCATCTGCCTATCTTCCCCCCACTCGAGCTCTGTCTCCTCGCCGAGGACAGCGGCCGTGCTCCGTCGCCGCCGTGCCCGGCTGCGTGTGCCTCCCCGGGGACGCGAGCGAGGGCAGCGATCGACGCGCCGTCAGGGAGAAGGAAGAAACGCCATTGCCAGGAGCCAGAGCTCATTTCCTGGCAATAAAGCAGCGCGGGGCTGAGGGAAAACATCCCGCACCACTTCAGCTGCTGACTGGAAAGGACCAAGGGGCTTCAGCTTGGAAAAAGAAAAGCCATCAGCAAATGCCTGGGTTTAAGCAGTTAAAGCACTAGATTGGGTTCAGGTTGGTGCATAAAGGATCTGCCCTTCCCAACACGTGTTATTGCCGTGGACGATGCCCTCCACATGCCAACCTCAGCTCCGCCGCCCCTGGCTACAGCTCCTCCAGCAGATGGGAAAATCAAGTGTTATTGCTTCCTCCCAGGGGGGAATTCCCCAAATCATCCTCCCCACTCTCCCTTGTCCTCTTCAGCTCCATCGGCCCCACTCCACCCACACACACCCCCCTGGGGACCTGAGGAAGGGCCGGAGTGTCCATGGCTCATAAACACCATCTAGAAATGAAGGCCTGAAGCTTTTGTGCTTCCCGGAGTTATTTGTGGGTGGATTTTATCTCCTTTTCCACCTATTCTCAGTGCACTTTGGCGAGGAGGGTCCTTACAGGTGAGCCGGCAGCCCCCCCTCTGCCAGGCTCCCACGCCGCAGCGGCAGAGCATGCGAGAAACACAGTTATCTCCCCAAAACGAACCCCAGAAGATCCGCCGGCCACGGGGCCACGCCGGAGCCCAGCCCCGCGCAGCCACGGCACGAGGGGACAGCTCTGCAAGGCACTTGGTTTGGGTTTTAAGACGCTTGTTTGTTTGTTTGTCGCTGGGCAACTGAGAGGATGGAAAAAATATCCATGTCATATTGTCGCTTATGAGTCACCACCCAGCACGGGCTGAGATGCCCCATTTCTCCCAGCGCTGAGTGCGGGGAAGGGCCTGAGGCACCCCAAAATGCGATCAGCCCTCCTCTCACTGCCCACCCCAACACCGTCCCCATCCCCGCAGCCAGGGACACCAGCAGCCCAGGGACATCGGTGGCTCAGGGACAACTTTCCAGGCCCTGGAAGGCGGCAATTGGAATTTGTATTCTTATTTGCATTTCCTAATTGCGCCTGTGGGTTTCCTGGGGCAGCGGCTGCCTTTGGTTTCCATGGCAGGTTTTGTGCGGACCCCAAGAACCGAAGGAGGCACAAAAGGGGCCACAATAGACCTGTCACTCAGCCGCATCAAAGGCGACCGGCAGGGTGGGACAGGGGCACCGGGGATGGGGACACCGCAGCCTGTCCCACCGACACCGGGGGGGACATGGGAGCCCCTGAGAAGAGACAGGGATTAGGGGGCAGCCGGCACACGTGTGACACCAGCGGCTTTGCCGGTCACTGCAGGAGCAGCGGTGGGGACACCAACACAGCCCAGCTCTGGTGCTGACCCCAGGGAACCTGCCAACCAGCCAAAAATGGGACCGAGACATGGGAAAACCTGGTCCCTGAGCCACCGCAGCAAGCCCAGTGCCAGCGAGCAGAGACACAGCTCCGGCCACCGTCCCTTCGCTCCCCAGTGACAGCAACGCTGCTGCCCCGGCTGGGCCACAAGAGATGGACCTAGTGCTCTGTACACCTGCGAGGGGTTTTGCGTTATTATTTCAAGCATTTTTCTTATTTTATAGTCCGCAATTATCATCATTAACTCATGCTGCCTAAGAGTTTCCCAGCTCTGACCGCGAGCACCCCACCCCCGCCAGCGCGCACCCCCAGGTTACGGCAGCAGCCCCCTCCCCGCAGGCCCTGCTCCGGGATTTTACCCTCACAGCACGGACACGGACACGGGCACAAGTGACCCTCGGGCTCCTCTCCCAGCCGCTCCCCTCCAAATGCCAGCACCCGCAGCACCCCCCGTTATCTTCCCCCCGCAGAGGCTGTTTGCACAGGCAGATAAGGACCGAGCCCTCGCTATCGCGCCGGACACCCTGCTCACTCCCGCGTGCTCCAGATCCGGTCAGGGGAAGAGCTCAGACACCGGCTCGTTGGGGTTTTTAAATTTGAAGACTCTTTTTTAATAAAACGTTGAAAAAGTCAAAACTTTCCTGGGAACTCTGTGGCTGGGAAGAGGACGGGCACCTTCAACCCATCTTTGAAGGAAACACTTTTGGTAACTGGAGGCTCCGGCACTGGGAAGGGGCTGTGGGCACCCAGGGGTTGGCACAAAAGGATCTGCCGGCATCGGGCACATCCTCACCACGGCAGAGGCAGACACTGCCGGGAAGCAGACGCTGCTGCAGCCCGTGATGTTAGAGACAAGTGAGGAGGAGAGGAGAGAGAAGAGAGGGGCAGGAGAGGGGCAGGAGAGGGGCAGGAGAGGGGCAGGAGAGGGGCAGGAGAGGGGCAGGAGAGGGGCAGGAGAGGGGCAGGAGAGGGGAGCCACGGCTTGCCCAGCAGCCAGACAGCCCTGCCATCGACGCCCCCGTCGCAGCCCCGGAGGCCGGCCCAGGACGGTGGCTTTCCCACGGGGACACCCTTCCCGCTCCGTCCTGCGCGCTCCTTGTCAGCGGCAGCAGGAGGTGTGAGGAGGAGGTGTGAATCTGTTGCTTTTTAAATAATAATAAAAAGGAGCTTTCCAACCCGTCTGGCAGGACGGCACACGGGAGCGTGTCTGTGAACGGTGACTTCCACAGCCGAGGCAGCTCTCAACCCCTTCTCCATCGCCGTTTGCCCGAACCCACGGGGGGCAATGTCGGCGCGGGCCGGGAGCCCCGGGCGAGGAGCAGCCTGGCGGGACGGCGCCCTCCGGGAGCCGGGGCGGGCACCGGGCCGGGGTCCCCGAACTGCCCCGAGCCCGCGCGGTGACCAGCACCTCGGACGCCGGGGCCCTGCTGCGGCCCCTGCCCCACCCGGCAGAGATGTCACCGCTCCACGAACCGGGCGCAGAGGAAGGGGCTGGTGTCCCGCAGCGGGAACCGCCAAACCCAGCCCTGCCCGCGCACCCCGCGCTCCGGGGGCTCCGCTCGGGGACAGAGGGGACACGGGACCCCGGTCCTGCCCCATCGCCGCGTTCTGCCCTCCCGGCCCCAGCCCCGCCGCCCCCGCACCGCCCCCAGGGCTGTCCCCAGGCGGGGCGGCCCCGCGGGACCCTCCCGGTGCTGCAGGGATCCACCGGCAGACACGGCGGGGCCAGGCCGCCGGGCTGCGGCCCCAACCGCCCGGCTCCGGAGGGTGCGCCCGGGCAGCCGCAACAGGCGCGGCCCCGCAGCGGGCACCGGGCCCGGCCACAGCCGCCGAGCGCCCCGGGCCGCTCTGCCCGGGCCCCGCCGGACGCCGAAACGCGGGGCTCGGGGGCGGCCGCCGGCCCCGCCGCACCGCGCAGCCCCGGGCTTGGCCGAGCGCAGCCCCGGGGCCGCCCCCCTCCCCGGCGGGGCCCGCCAGGCTCCGGGCCGCGGCCCGCGCAGGCCGAGAGGCGCCGCCCGCACGGCCCGGCCCGGCCCAGCGCGGCCCGGCCCGGCCCGGCGCACAAAGAGCCCGGCCCGCCCCCCTTACCGGCGGTCGGCGCCGCGCTGCGGGGGCGGCGGCGGCTGGCACCAGTCACGCCGGGAACCATGGAAAGGAGCCGGGAGGGGAGACGTACGTGGCGGGCGGGCGGGGGCGGGGGCGGCCACCGTGCCCGGCAGCTGGGGGCGGCGCGGCGGGGCCGGGGCCGGGCCGGGGGGGGCGCGGGGAGCGGGGCCTAGCGGCGGCCGGGCCGAAATGCAGCGGGGACGGGGGTCGCTCGCGGCCCCCCGGGGCCTGCGTGACCCACCTCCGCGTGCGATCGTGTCCCTCCGCGCCGGGGTGTCCCCCCCGGGCGGAGCGTGGCGGCCCGTCTCGGCCAGGCCGGGGGCGTCGAGGGGCCGGCACCGCCCGGTCCCTTCTGCCCCCGCTGCCACCCCGGGTCTGCCCGGCCCTGGGGGGCTCAGGGCCCCCGACACCCCCGGCTGTGGCTGCGGCGTTGGGCAGCGCTCCCCTGGCAGCCCCAGTGCCCAGCAGCATCCCCAGGGGAGCCGCTTCCAGGGCTGCTTTTCCATCTCCTCCGCACCTCTTGAGCACCCCGGGCTCCTGGATCTCAGCCCACCAGCCCTGAGCACGCTGGCATGAGGAGGAGGACACAACACCCTGCCCCACGGGCTGAGCACCAGAGATGAGCTACAAGAAAGCACCACTTCGACCACAGATAGAAAGCAGCCATCTCTGGTATCCAGCGGCTGACAGCTTGCAGCCACACCACAGAACAGCTCTGCGCGGGAAGCGATCTCCTCTTACAAATTACAGGAGACGCTTTACATTGGGGAAACACTTCCCGTTTTGCGGAGACCAGAGTGAGACCGCAAACAGCAGCGGGTCGGGGCCTCCGCCTCCCTCGCAGCTCTCCAAACCCTTGCGGACACGAGCACCGCGCTCCCGGCACCCGCGGCTCCCGCGGCGGCCAGCGAGACCCGCTCGGAACCGCGTCCGTGGGCGCTGCGCCCCAGGCGCCTTTGGGAGGGCGCAGAGCTCTCGCGGGACGGCTCTCCGTGCAGATGGTGTTCCCCGCTCAGCCGTTCCATCCGTGCCTGGCAGCTAAGCGGTCCTTAGACTGGGTAAAACTCTGCAAGGTTTGGACAAGGAACACAGACATCAGTGAGAGTGAAAACATGAGGCAAACCTTTGGCTTTCCCAGTGTACACGTGCCACGTTTGCTTCCCCAAAGTGAAAGGCTCCTGTGACACGGCGCCTTGCAGCGAGCTTTGACTGCCGTGTCTTTTCCTAATCCAGGCTTGTTTCAGGGAAAACAGGCGGTTTTATCAAATTTCTTTACTGTCCTTTGATATGGGTTTAGCTGCTAATGACGCTAGGAGTAAAAAGAAATTGGAATAGAAATACACAACTACGAAGAATTAAAATAGTGAATTTAATTCATCCGATTCCAACTAATTTGGTAATTGCCTGAAAAACAAACCTTGCACAGACAACACAGAACACAAATGTTTTTGGCTTGACAGCTGGTGAGAGCAACTAAATGAAAAGGTGAATGGAGTATTTCTGCCTTCTCTGAACAACAAAAGGTGCCACACATTCTGAGAACGGCCCTTGTTTTTGCACTGAATAGGCTGATTTTGGGGAGCTATTGCAAGGGCTTTGCACGGCAAGCAGAGGTCTGGACTCTGACGCAAGCAGTAATTTCAGCTGCCCACGCTGAAATGTTTTACAAATGTCTGGTTTTCAAAAAGCATTCACGCTTCCTTAAAGAAAAACCCAGAGCTTTCAGAAATGGCTCCAACGAGCCCAGAAACCTATTCTATCCTTTTTAAAAGATCCTAAGGCAGCTTTCCCAGGCCTGGGCGCTGTGGCGGTGGCGAGCGTGCCGGGCAGCCTGGCTCGGCTCGGCCTGGCGCTGAAATGCTTTTTCCAAACCAATACCAAAAAAGGTTTGTTTCTGGGTCAGGACCTCAGTCCTCGACTTCAACCAGGGGCTGACAGTCAAACCTGAACACAGCTGTAAAACGGATTCGCAACGGGAGCTCAGGCATTCTTTTTCTAATTAGAAAACAGCCACTGAGCCTCGTGCGTTTAAAGGTGAAAGCTATTTTTGACATAAAAATTAGCACGTAGTTCCTCCGTCAGCCTTGGGCTGCTGCTCTGGAAGCTCTGAGCGAACGATCCAAAGATAAGAAGTATAAACACCCTGAATTAAATGAATAGGTAGAAGGACATCAAGTTTTAAGTTTTACTCTGCCTGACGATTAGGAAGAGATTTTTATGCCTGCAATTTATCCTGAAAAGCACCAGTAAAAAGGCCCACTTAAGCACCAAGGCAGACCTCAAAGGCATTTAAAAATCTGAAGTGCTTTTAATAGCTGCATTTCAAAAATACTGTTAAATCTATTTTTGAGAAGGATAAAGTCAGCTGCCGTAAAGCGCGGCAGGAGCTGCAGCGGGACCCTCCGCAGCCCAGCTCCCCAGCGGGGACCCTCGGCGCTACGGTGGGAAAGGATCGGAGTGCCGGATGCGTTTCAAAACCTGAATGTCCTGCAGGTCCCAGCGGTGGGAATCGCACCCCGACAGCCTGGAAATTAACCCCAGGCAGTTTTCAAAACGCGGCTCAGGGCGACTGTTTCTAAAATAAAAGTGAGCGGAGAGCGAGCAGAACTCGCAGGGTTTATCGGCCCCAGTAATGCCGCCGACTAATCCCTCGGCAGCCCGGGCCCTTTACGTAACCCGGGATTGCTGCAGCTCAACCAGCTTACGGGCTTTTTGGTGTTTTGCTTTAAACCTCCCGTGGACAAACGCACACACATTCAATGCTTCTTCTCTTCTGCCGCTCTAAAGGAAAAGTTATTAAGAGGGGAAGAAAAAATCATTTATTTGAGAACAATGGCAAATAAAATTTAACTCATACGCCAAGAATAACGTTGTTTTGTCTCTCGCCCGTGATCTTGACTGAACAGGAATCTTCCCAATTGACAAGACTCAGGTATAACTCTCCAATGATAAGACATCGAAGGTCGAATCCCAGACTTCTCCGAACGCCCTCTGGAGTGGTGTGCCGAGTAAGGAAACCCCCCTGCCCACGGTGACCCGTTTGCACAGTCCCGGCACTGCGGGTGGCTGCGCCGTAATCCTCCCTCCCCGGCGGCTCGCGAGCGCGGGAGGAGCTCCCGTGCCATCCGACCGACTGTCCTGGCAAAATTCAACCTTCCAACTCGCAGCCAGTGCTGAGCCATTAACCGACCGCTGAATGCTCACGGAAACTTAAGAAGTCAAAAATACCCCCCCACCCCATTGAACCCTTTGCAATAGGAGACCTGAATGGGCTCAATCTAAACCCCGCTCGAATCAACAGCAGCAACAGGCTTCCCTGGGTGTTGGACTAGATCCAGCTTAAAAGTTTGCATGAAAAACACTCGGCTAAGCGCATCAGCTGCACAGAAACTAACCCGCGGTAACAGGAGCATCTGTTCTTTGCATCCACCATTTTCTCAGCGCCTCCGCTCCCCGGTGCCGCGGGGACACGAGCTGCCGAGCGAACCGCGTCGTCTCCCGGCGTGCTGCGGCTTGGGTAGCACGCAAGCCGTATAAACTGTTTGACCAGGTAGCTTTCATTTGTCAAAAAAAAAAGCCAGCTGAATGTATTTGGTAGGATGGCATTACAACGTGGAATCGACGTCTGCATCGAGACAGCGGAGCAGCACACCTCGGAACCATTCATACACAGCACAGAGCAAATGTTTACCCAAGTACAAATGGAACAGGTTGACAATTAGCTAATGTAGCTTCGTGGACATAAACCAGGTACATTCGAGCAGAAGCAACATAGAATAAAAAGGAAACAGCCCTTTTCCTATCCCACGCTACGAGCGCCGTGGTTAGTGGTTTGGGAAGCCTCTAGTCGTGTTGAAAAGTTTCCTTGCCGGTGTTTAATGTGTTTATTCTGTGTTTATTCTACTGCTACTCTGCTGGGATAAAAATAACGTCAGCAGGGCTGGACGGAGCGCCCGCTGTCAATACTGCAGTAATTAACAACATACAATTAAGTCTCACACCTGTTTATTTTAAGTCATTCATAGATAACCACTTCTAGTACACATTTTCATCTTGGCTTTTAATGCTTTTGGGTTTTTTAAGCTCACGGACACCCAAACTTCACCTACGGGTCATCTTTGCGATTCCCCCAGGTGCGGAACGCTAGAGCTACCACGGCAGAGCGGTGGGAGGCGGCGGCAGTGCCGGGGTAGGGGCTGGATGGGGAGCTGCGCGTCCCCTGCGCCGGGCTGTGCCGGGTCTGCCGGGCTGTGCCGGGTCTGGTGGGCTGTGCCGGGTCTGCCGGGCTGTGCCGGGTCTGGTGGGCTATGCCAGGTCTGGTGGGCTGTGCCGGGTCTGGTGGGCTGTGCCGGGTCTGGTGGGCTGTGCCGGGCTGTGCCGGGTCAGCCGGGGCAGCGGCACCCGCCTCGGCACAGCTGAGTGGGAACAAAGTCATAGCTACATGTTCTTCTCTACAGTTTTGTTTATTGAGACAAACTAATTAAAAGGCACAAACATAGGGCATATGTTTACATGGACATTATAACAAACATATACATTAAAAGTGTAGGAATGTGTTTCCTTTCTGCTAAACAGAAAGTTCCTAAGCTTTTATATATACAAAAGTTGTACAATTTGATGTCCTAAAGTACAAAAGATCATTTATAAAATTATTTTACACTAAGCTCTATTTTTTTTCGGTTTTTTGTTTTTGTTTTGCTCTGCAGTCCAAGCCCCTCGACCGCTTTCCCGTGGTGACACAGACACCCGTCACCTGAGCCCGCGGCCCGGCAATCCGTGCTGCCGGCGCTGCTGCCGGCGCTGGGAGCCGCGCGCCCGGCTGCTCGGCTGCTCGGCTGCCCGGCTGCTCGGCTCCGCAGCTCCGCAGCTCAACTCCGTTCACAGAAAAACAGCTCAACTGGCTTTTGTTTTCTCTTTTTTTTAATGTAGAGTCTTGGGTTCAGGGTGTTTTATTTTTTTAAAACAAAGTTTTAAAAACGTGAATATGTGACATGATAGTCTAAAAGTATATCTGTCTCCCTAGATTTTGCGTTCTACTTTATGTACAGATAAACAGGTTAAGAAATAAAAAGCACATGTAGCTTAAACATGTGTGACCATTTGCGGAGTTCTGGGCTGGGTAGTTTGAACCATCACCCCAGAACTCCCACAAATTGATAGAAATGTGTTAACACAATAGAAGAATAACGTAAAAATGATGATGTTTGCAAATATTTACAAAGTTGAACAGATTTGCACAACACTTGATTAAGAAATAGGGGAGAAATTAAAAGACGCTCTCTGCTTGTCCTGGAGGGGCATCCTACCTAGTTAGTGGTTAGAATAAAAACTGTATACAATTTAATATAAGACAAAACTTCTAGTGAACAACTAACACGTCTGTCCCCTGCTGCAACACCAGCAGGCTCTGACTGGGAGGCGCAGGGCGTAAAAATCACACCCCGGGCCTCCAGAATCTTCCAGCTTAAAGCAAGATTTCTTAAGTTCCAAAGCACTCCTTTTGCTCCTAGATAAGAGTCCCATAGGGGTCTGACTGTTGAGAGACCATGTGTACATACATTTCAACTCCTCTTCTGTCAGCCATGGCTGTTTCTCACCAAACAATAAGTTTTTTTAAAAAAATGTTGACTACAATGCTATATTCCCTTAGGGTAATATGTTGGGTAATATTTACATCTCCAAATATCAGGTCACAATCCCTATTATATGTTGAAGTTAGAATGATAAGTTATCATATGCTTTGCATATCAGAGCTGGTATCACCTTTCCCATAGGGAATGCTGCCTGAAATTATCATATTCCCAAAGGTAAAATGCATATTTTCTCCAAAATGCATTTTTTTTTTTTAATGACAACATTGTAATGCATTTACTCATTAAAAAAGAAACAAAACAAAACCAAAACAAAACATCAACACAGACAAAGATTCTACACTAGCTCCGGAACAGCGACGGAAGGGCTGGCGAGTCAGAACGAGCCATCCGCTCTGCTAAACACACAGAGGGGTCTTCGCTAGTGTTTAGAGTCAAATCACTTTCTAAGTTAAAATTTGGGGGATAAAACATACAACTGTCTTTTTAATAACTTTTTTTTTATCTCTGGCAAATAAGCATCTGCTCTAACTCAGCATCAGTCAGCTAAAAGGTAAAACTTACTTTAAATGAAGTGCTCCAGTGAAACTCAAGTTTGAACCACGTGAGCCAAATCAAGAGGGGAAGGAAGATGCTACTACGGTCTCCGATGGTGCTTGTTGCCCCAGTGTCTTAGTCTGAATTTATTATTAACTAAAACAAAACAAAAAAACAAACAAAAAAAAACCCCAACCAAACGAAACCCAAAAAAAGAACTGCTGGTAAGGATTCCATTTTAATCCTTTTTTAATACTGTTGAGGAGTTTTTTACCAGGGGGGAGAGGTGGGCAGGGCCTGGGGCAGGAAGGGCATGCTCTCCACCGGCCGCATGGCGATGTTGAGGGGACCCGCCAGCGTCATGGGCGTGGGGAGGTTCATGGGGGACGTTATGGTGACGGGGTGCGCTATGTTCACTGGAGCCGTTACTGGGGTGGGTAAATTGACTGGTGTGGTGAGCGTTAATGGAGATGTCATGGACAATGGACTGGTTATAGTTACAGGATGCCCTAGGTTCATCGGGCTGGATATATTAACTGCACTTGATACATTTACTGGACTTCTCATGCTCATTGCAGCTGCCACTGTGACTGGGTTTGTGATAGTCCCAGAAGCCACAGAGGACGTTATATTGAATGGAGTAGTAAGAGTCACAGGCGTAGTAGCAGCAGTGGAGGTTTGGCACAAGTTAGCAGCTTCTAAAAATGAGACATAAAGAGACAAAAAGTTTTTAACACATGAAAAATCATGGACAAGATTTAAAAATAAAACAAGAACAAAACCAAAAACAAAACCCAAACAAGAACAGGTACAAATTCTCAAATAATTTTCTTTAGGAATTATTAGTAAGTTAAAACTGTTAACATTCTATAGCCTACAAGAAATACAAACTCTCATGCAGTTCATTTCAATGCAATATTTCTTCCCTGAGAAATCAAGCGAGGTTGTCTCATAAAGAGGGTTTCGATGTTCACAAAAACAGTATCGTACAATCAAAAAAAATCCTCCCAAGAGGAACATTATAAATAGAGGAGAGAGTGTACATACCGAATGGTACGTACTCTATAGCCTTCTCAAAGGTGAACTGACATTCTGTGAAGGTTTTAAAAAGTCATTATTAGGGACTGATAAGCAAAGCCCGTTTCAATATTCACCTGCTTCTTTCAGTCTTAATTATTGCTACTAAATCGTTCCACTGATCGCAGTACTTCTACTTAACAGTTTTCGCGGCTACCCAGTCAGTACATCTTTCAGCCCCCATTATCTCCTCAGCTGTCACACCCGCTACAGCTCCACACTCAGCTGTGCTGTGGTTTTTAGGTCTGCGCTTTTTGGTCACTCTGTTTGCGGTAAGCAGGCACTAAGTGCCGCGGAAGGCAGAGCGGGTGGCTGGCCCGGGCAGCGGTCCGGGCGGCGGGATCACCGGGCATCCGTCAGCACCACCTGCCGGCTCTGCCCTTCTGGGAGGCTCCAAAAAGAGAAGCGGGAAAAGGGGAGGGATGACTGCTAGAGAAACCAACAAAAATACATTCTACATCAACGCTACGGCACGTCTGAGTCGTGTCTTATTCCGCATTTGTAGGGTAGGACACCAAGCTCAGTCTAGACCGTGTCTCAGGAGGTTAAGCCAGGAGCAAAGAGTCCACTGGGGCAAGACAAATGAACCAAGACAGAGTTAACTTTGAAAGCAACATTAGCCCCACTCAAGGGTTACTGTTGGTTCTTCAAAGTCCATATCTAGGAGGGGTGGAAAGGAAGGGAAAGAATAAAAAAAAAGTGAAAATAAATCATATTAGACTAAAAAAAAATCCCATCTAGTGTTGTAAAGCCAACACAAGAGGCGGCACTAGCAGAGGAGAAGCAGCAGCACTGGCACTGACTGGTCTGGCTTCGCCTGCCAAGCACAGAACACGCAGAGACACATTCCAGCCCCTGCCCCAATTAAATCAAACTAACATCAGTCTGAACACACCTCCCCCCCCCGCCTCCCTCACCTGCCCTTCTGTCCAAAACCGCTGGTCCTCTTAAACTACAGCCAATAATCTCAGTCAGACAGGGAAGAGGGAACAAGACACAGCAGCAAGGAACAAGCAGGATTTGCTAAATCTGACACCCATTTGCGTCGTCTATTTAGTGGCCTGATGACATTTAACGTTTCTGTTATCGCTGCATTGTAACATGAATAAGCTGTTCTATACTGTCTGATCACAGAATTCAACTGGAATAACAATCAAGGCGAAAGGAGCTAGCAGCCTAACACACAAACAAGACCTAGAAAAGAAAAACAAGAGTGAAGAAACGGAAAAGTTCAGGAGAAAAGAAGAATATAAGGTGAGTCAAAAACATTTATTACTAAAAACAGCTGGTGGAAAACAGTAAGTGGTCACTAAGAACTTTGGCTAAAACATGTAATCCACGAGTCACATGATAGGCATTAGAAATCAAATTGTTGAGACTAAACTGCTGTAACCCTAACGACACTACATTGAAGCAACGTATTCTTCACAAAGCTGACACACTGACCAACAAGCGGAGGCTGTTCAACCTCCAGTGCAGCGGCACAGGTGAGAGTGAGCTGGGAGCAGCAATAAGGAAAAACATCATCACCTCTTAGTTAACTTCGTAATGAAACAGAGAGAGGAGTCAAGTCTGAGTTCCAAGCAGACAGTTATGTGACGCTAAAGTGAATGGAATAAACTGGCAAAGAAAAGATGAAACGGACACAGAAAGCACCTGCATGCAAACTGCTGCTGATGCAACACCAGAGGGTGTGGCATGTGTACATATACATATATATATATATATACACACGCAAGTTAACAAGGGGTAAATATGCATAAACACAGCTACAAACCACATGCAAGGCAACAAAAACACACTCTTGCCTCGGAGCAGGCACAAACATCCCGTTGTAATTGATGACGGCTACGTACACACGCAAGCACAGAGAGCAGAGGGAAGTAGGTAATGAGGAGCTCATTTACAACAGCCTTAATTTTGGTCTTATTATCCTCCCACTAGCTTTTACCTATGACTTCTAACACTGAGAATGACATTTTCACGTAAGATATCCTATTCTGACACCTCAAACTCCCTACGCACCTGCTAACTTCAGTGTCTTACAAAATCAAGACAGAAAATACTGGTTTATTTTACCTTTCTTCCTGGCTTTGACGGCCTCTTCCCACAACCTCAGGGTCTCTACCTGCTTTCCCGGCCAACTTGTGACATGTTGCTGCTGCTGCTGCTGTTGCTGCTGCTGCTGCTGTTGCTGTTGTTGTTGTTGTTGCTGCTGCTGCTGTTGTTGTTGCTGCTGCTGTTGCTGCTGCTGTTGCTGCTTCTGATTGCTGGTCTCTTCACTCATGCATGCTATGCCAATTAAGTAAGAACACAAATTCACCTTGAAAAGTTACTCTGTTTTCTGCTGAGATGAGAAAGGCTTCTTCCATAAAGAGTGAGTGGAATCTCGCAGGATTCCAAGAGCAAAAATCACAGAGGTGCTTAAAAACATAATTAATTCTATGTTTTATAAAAACTACTTTTCCAAGATCTACACCCCAAATTATAAGTCTGCTTTCATTGTCAAAAATGTTCGGTTTACATTTACCACACAGAACAGCATGTTACTACTCTCTGGCCGCATTACAGCTCGTCATTTGCACCTCTAGCAACTGCTGTAAATGCCTCGTGAACTGGCTTAGCACCACCAAACCGGCGGAGAAGCCAGAGCTGTAACCCTACCCCTCGAAAAATACTTCACATCCAAAGTTCAGTTTAAGCTCAATAATCAGGCATTTTAGACATTCCCGGTACCTTCAAATTATGCAGGAGTAACAGGAACTGAAAAGATGTTGTAAATTAATACTGTTTAAAACGCTTTAAGGACAAAGTTTTCAAAGATATTCCTTACTTCTCCCTCTTGATTGCTCTGAAAACCCATCTTGTATCACTGACCATGTGGGTGAACTTAAGTTACAGGTATTTTAATAGGGAAGATTTGAAAATCAAGTCTTCATTTGCTCACTGGGCACTCCCGGGTTCAGGCTGTAGCACTTCCACAGGGCTTGAGACTAGAAGGAGCTATCACAACCATCTCATCTGAACTGCACACCACCCGCCAGATGCCATTAACGCCCCAAACGTATCAGGGCTGGATTTAAATGCTTTTCTTGTCCGCTACTGCCAAGGGAATCATTGAGCCCCAGGGAAAAGCTCAGACAAAGCAGAGAAATCTTTCTCCTCATTTTGATGAGCTTTAGATGAGGCTCCAAACTTCTAACGTGGCAGATCTTAGCAGTTCTTAAGTATTCTAAAAACTTCAGAGTTATCTGTTGGACTTGCAGGCCTGTACAGTTCAGGAGCAGCACTGAACTTGGAAGCTGAGAAAACCTGGGAACTCTTTTCTGCAAGAGATGGGTTATTCTCACAAAGTGCAGGGCATTCCTAAGGGATAAGAGCACAGTCTAGCAGCAAACTCATTCCGCATATGCCAATTTCTTGAGCTGAAGAAGACCCTGTTATCAAATATCTGTTTTTAATAGGTGCGAATACCCAGACTGATGGGCATGGTTTTGCATTTTAACGTCACCAAAGGCAATTCCCTTTGCAAACACATTGTTATTAGAAATGTTTTTAAAACGTTCACCTACTTTTATTGATGCCTTGTTTACAGGTATTACAGTTGATACTTTGGCTCTGCCCGTGTGTCTTTAAGTGGCTGGTGATATATGCTGCACTCAGAAGTTTACCACAGATATTACACGATACCTTTCCTTCATGGCGCACCATGTGTGTCCGCAGTCTGTCTTTGGTGGCAAAGGCAGCAGTGCACGTCTAGACGAAGGACAAGAGTTACGCTTGAAGTGCAGACAGCATCAGCACATGAATTACATGCCCACTGTAAGCCTGGTTTACCTCGTAGGTGCAAACAATATCCTAAGGATACTGACAACCTTAGGTTCTATCTGTATTGACAGAGAAATCAAAATCAAACTGCTGAACAGAGACTGAAAATGGAAGTTGGCTTCTGAGACAATCGGGCCAAAATCACACTCCCTACTAGCTGACCTTCCTCCAAATGCGACTTGCCGTCCCTACCAAAACGGGAGGTAGCTTATTAAAAAACCCTAAAACGGGCAAAGTTGTGTTTCGATAATATTTTTACTGCACAAATCCGAACTTGATATCTTAAGTTGCTCAATTACTCCTGTTCCTATCCAAATCAGAAGAAGGAAATGAAACCTTTTTCTAACACTATTATTTTCCACAAGACATTTATTTAATATGATGAGTCACTAAAACACAGACTAGAACAAGCATGGATATTCCAAGCAAAACAGCTAATTGTTCAAGGGCAATCAAGTTATTTGTCTTATATTCAAGTCATCAACTTACGACAACTTGCTTTGAATAACAGATCCAGAATCAACCATTCCAATCCATTTTAAATAATGGGTATATTGAGAAACATATTTAATTGAAATATGCTGAAAACCACATTGCACACATTACTCTAGTAATCAGCCCTGAGCTGAGGACGCTGATACAATTCTAATACTACGTTAAGCTTACGCTAAAACAGCATACCTGTATTGTTCTCCAAGAAAGCAAAATGCTGCTAATCTGCCTAAAAAAGTAGCCACAGCATCCTTTTAAATTGCCTCTACACTTACATCAGAACTACAGTGCTGCTGCTGTGTAAGGCGGATGCGACTTTATTCCTAAATGAGCTTTCCAAAGACAACTCCAGGAGCAAGTACAGTTCTGAAAAGATTATTCACCTGAGATTCTAACAATACAACAACATATTGTTTTTAATAAATCACTTTAGCCCTTACTTGGCATTTGAAGGGTCTCTCTGTTGAGTGAACATGTTTAACGTGACAGCTTAAATGATCAGGCCTGCAAAAAAAAAGAGAGGAACAGAAAACGCATACTGTTACAAATACATAGTAAGGACACTCGGCCAGCGGTGCTGAACGCGGCACCGCCGGCCCCTCGCAGCCCCGTCCCAGTGCCCCCGCAGTGGCTTTCAGCTTGAGTAACACGTGGTTACACTGAGACCCAGCCTGCAGTTTAAAACTGAACCGAGTTCTTCTTACACACCTGAAAATGGTACGTTGGGTCGTACCGTGTGTAAAGGTGACACATCAACAGCTCTACAGGTTGCAGTTTGCTGTGTTGCAAGCACAGACACTTTCACCAGCGGCAGCAGCAATGCGAGCTCCCCCGCAATGCTCTGCCCGCACACCCAGCCCTGCTACGGGACAAGGGGACGGTTTGCCTGCCATGCCCCCTTTGGCCATGGACCTTTGCAAAGGCTGGTCAAGGGGCTCTGTGGTCACCACCAGCGACACAGACACGTGTCCTACGGGACCTGGGTAAGGTCGCGAAATCATTTCAAAACACTCTCGTAAAAGAGAGAGAGCGCTTTTGGCCACTGCCAATCTAGCTCAGACCGAGACCCACACCCTAGAGGTAAACAAGGCTCTTTATCCCCTCACCAATCTTCTAAGATGTCTGGTTCTCCTAGCCCCGCACTATGATAGCTTAACCCTTCTTGGTTATGAAAAGCCAATACTTGAGCTCGCCTGGGATTTTCTACATGGTACCTCGAGAAGCCTTTTCCACAAACACCACAGGTGTAGGGTTTCGTGATGCCACCTTCATGAGACCTCACGTGGTAGGTCATGCGATCCTTCCTCTTGAAGCGCTGATTGCAAATTGGACATTCAAAGGGTTTTTCGTCCGAGTGGGACAGCTTGTGCCGGTTGAGGTGGTAGACATCCCTGAAGGCCTTTCCGCACATCTCACAAGCGTGGTTCTTCTTAACGGGCTTGCTGGGCTTCTTGACCGTCGGAGTGACCGCCATAGCCGTTGCACCGGCGCTACTGCTGGGGTTGGTGGCAGAGGAAGACGTAGTGACTGTGGACAGGATGCCTGCGATGGTCGAAACCAATGAACTTCGGCTGTTGTCACCAGCGATGGTCGAGATAAGGGGCACCATTGTGGTGGGAGTTTTCTTTGGCCGTGACACTAACTTTATCCCTGTGTGGCAGGACTCGTGACGCCTCAAATGGTAGCTGTCCCTGAAAGCTTTGCTGCAGTAAGTGCACACAAAGGAGGTTTTAGGTTTTTCCTTTTTAATCCCAACAATAGCATCCTTTAATGTTTCTGGTGCAGGTTGAGGTTTCTGCGTTATTGGTAAGGGCAGAATCGGCTTCTGATCGGGTGGC
The DNA here is from genome assembly GCF_036013475.1 of Columba livia. Taxonomy (NCBI): domain Eukaryota; kingdom Metazoa; phylum Chordata; class Aves; order Columbiformes; family Columbidae; genus Columba; species Columba livia. The sequence continues at coordinate 1,219,996 of NC_088621.1, forward strand.
TCAACAGCAGAGCTCAGGAGAGGCAACAAACTGTTCTGTGCTGCCTGCTGTTGGTGATGTGAGGCTTCGTGTGCCTAAAACCAAACATTCACACTTAAATTCTATTGATGGGTGCTCACTCTGACACGGTGAGAACATTTACACACTACAGGAAAGCACATTCTAGAGCAAAATCCATTGAAGTAGCGACTGGAAAAGGTTACATAATTTGGGGTTTGGACAGGATAAACCGCTCGCGCTTTAAATGCATTCACCGTGCAGGTTCTGTGGAAAGCGCAGGATGGCACGCACCGAACAATCAAATCATTATTAAGTTTCTGGAGGGCAACACTTCTTAGGAAAAACAACTAGGTGCTTGTCAGATCTTTTACTAACACAGCTTTTGATCTTTACATAACAGATAACTTGTTTTGATAACGATCATATCAGATGCCACCTTGAGACTATCTTTGGAGCCTATGAATGTACTGATGGGAGTTGCAACATAATGCCCCACCTTAAAGACCAGCTTAGTGCACATTGAGAATTAAACTGCAAGCACAGAGAGCCAGGATGCAATAAGGCATCTTATTTAAACAACATATTCAAACCAGCGTGTTAGCACTGAAACCAAAGCAACACCAATCGAGAACCGTCTAAAGCCACGTTTCTATATTTAGCAGGTTCCCGCCACATTTATACACTGACCACTGTGCTCTCTGCGTCTGGAAACCAATAAGAATAGCGACATGTTCTTTTTCTTCTTGATAGGAAGAGAAGCTAATCGATAAGCACTGGGAGACATCTAGAGATGCTGGAGAACACAGTGGCGGGGTTGGGGGTAAAAAAAAGCCCTCGGAGCCATTTCGAAACAGCCAAGACCAGCTGATGTGAGCTGGGGAATCAGAGGGAGAAGCTGCAGGGAGGGGGCAGAGGGGACCGCGCCAGCCTGCCCCGGCCACCACCGCCCAGCAGAGCTCCGCACCGCGCCAGGGCGGAAAACACTGTTATTAAAACTCCTGCAGTCAGACTGGGACAAAACCCTGGCAGATACAAATTTAAAGTGGTTTAGAAACCACACAGACCAATTCAGCCTAATGGAGCATTAAAATAAATCACTCTAGCACCTTAAGCCAGTTTAAGCGCATCTGTATTCAAGATGTGCCTCAGTCTCATCAGACCAGTTTTAAATCGGTCTCGTCACTAACGCAGCGTGCCAGGTCTGCAGCTGAGCTTGAGGAAACTTGTGTTCCCATTAGATCAGCTCTGCCGCCTTCCAGGACTTCTTCCCTACGGTTCCCTTCACAAAACAACGCAACTCGAGGCTGTGAGAGACGAATAAAACGCTGTGCTGGCTTGGGACCCCCAACTCGGCTACCTTTACATCAGTTGAGGATGCATAGCGTTATGAAGCACACTCAGGCTAATACTGAATCCATTTCATCGCGTCCTTTGGAGACGACAGTATTTCTAGAAGCTCACTGTGGGACTTTTTCTCAGTTGCATCCAAGCTCCGGCCGCTTCGCCCTTCCCGATGGCAGCAGCTCCAGCCACCTGGGTGCGACTCTCCCGGGGCGCGCGCGGCTGCAGCCGCTCCTTTGGCAGGCGACCTTTGGATAAAAGCCACCGGCGGACACAAACACTAGAACACGTGGGTACGAATACGTGCTCCCTAACACCTCAAGTCTATCTGACAGGAAAACTCTTCACGGGAGAAATCCCGAATTCGGTGTGATAACAAGAGACAAAACTCGCCGGAATCGTTAGGAACCAGGCCAGCCTGTCCATTTTCATCTGTGGTTTACGTCCCATCTGTGCCGGAGCTTGGGATGCAACAGGTGAGCTGAGTGTTTCCACACCGCAGCAGCCACCTCAAGCAACAGCCCGAGGGGCCGGTTTGCAGCAGCGGCTGCTGAAGAGCCCAACGCTGAACTCCCCTGGAGGCTGCGCTGCTACCTCAGGGCACGGCCCCAGCTCCAGCCTCTCCGCTAAACTTCTGCCAGACTCCAGTGACAACTGTGCATTTTCAACCATTTACTTTTCCATGTTCTTAAAAAAAAGTGACTGAGACACCTACATCGCATAAAAAGAAGAGAGTATGCACAATACACGTAGAAAGTACAATATTGAGCAAGTTGCCTACGTAAACACAACTTTAATTTTAAAAAATTCTGAAATGCTTTTCAGCCAACTTTAAATAAGCATTAAACAATGTTGTTAAACTGCATCAGAAGACACTCAAGAGCACCTAAGGATAGCTCCAGAGATACAGTTTCAAAGGCAGAGCTCGCAGATCGGATAATAGAGCCCAAATCCTTTGGACAAGGTTCAAACTTATGCAGTTCATGGATATTTTTAAGCCTTAAAGAATCATCAGCACTTCAAGGTAACGATGCACTTATTCCTACAGAACCGATAGAGACGGTGGCCATAAAACAATGTATATTCATCAGGCCACAGGCTGGGAAGCCACTGCTTATGTAAGCCTGCTTATCTGGGTTCCCAGGCAGGCAGCGTCATTAGCAGCGCTGTCTCTAACGAACCCTCCGCCACGCGCCCCGTGCCTCAGTTTCCAGGGGCTGCCTGCGCTCCAGCCCGTCCAAAAAGGCTCAGGCAGTGTTTTTTTAAGTCTGTGTTCGAGGAGGGAAGGCGGCACCTGCTGCACGCCTTTCACGAGCCCGTTTTATTCGGGCACAGACCACGGCTTTCCTTGACCCAGCAGTCACGGCAAGTCAACATTTTTGCGATATTTTGATCGCCTGGGACAGGCTCTCCTGCAAAATATCCTCGTCCTATCACTAGTTTTTTCTTTCCTGGGGAGCAGTAAACAACAAAATACTGTAATTCATGACCCGAAGTGGTAGGATGTGGCACCGTGAACTTCCAGTGCCAGAGGCTAAAATATTTTTGCGCTCCAGCCTTAATGTGAGAGCAACAAATTAGCATGAGTCATATCTTGAACGCTCCGTTTGATGGATGATTCCTCCTCACATTAACAAATACAACTTTCACTTTCCGAGGAGATATTAAAAGTGGTTTTCCAAATACCCATTTCAGGGACTAATAAGATCCAAACAGGAGCTGCTTATTCAGTGTCACAATTGTTTCTTTAAAAAGATACAATTCATCAAAATGCCACCTCGACACAATCAAACAGCTTTATTTGGAAGGGGCAATTTACAGGCACGTATCCCATTGCTAGCAAGACTAAAATTAAAACGTTGGAACCTCCTCTAAAAACATTTTGCTAAAAATTACAACTATACACACCGCTTATTAAACTGTCCCTTAGAAACCCCGTCACAGCTGAGACACACACTTGGCAAAACTGCCCCCCGCAAGAACCAGCATGTGTATTCAGTTGCTCGTATTTGTTATTTAACTGATAGCGGGGAGGAGGGCCGGGAAGGGCTTTTAAATCCACTTTTTACTGCTAGTTTTAATGGACTGGGTGGATCTTGGCTGCTGGTGAGAAGGGGAAGAAGAAAAACTCAAGTCCCATCAGGACTATCTTAAGAGTGCTTTCTGCCGGGTGCATCGGGATGCTCGCACCCCAAATCGTTGGTTTTAACAAAACGACTCGAGAAACAATATTCAGCATTTATTGTGAGATCTTAAAGCTTTATTATTTGGGGAGGAGGGGGGGAAAAAATCAAGAGGAAAATTTCCACGTCACAGTTTTATGAAGACGCTTCCAAGTCACACATAGCTGAGTACGTTAGGAGAGTGAACTGCTGACTCCTTAATTAAAAGCAGCAAAGCCTTCTCCTAAATCAAAGTGTGACATCGCTCTTTCAAAATACAGAACCCTTCACAAAAATAAAGGCGAGCAGCAAGAAGCTGGACACGTACTTGAAAGTATTACTTGGCATTTCTGGCCGGGGTTGCTGCAATACCAAACCACCAGCCTGCGAATGATTTCCCCTGGAAAACGCTCAGCTGCGAGCCTGGGAGGCAGAAAGGCGATAAACCAGCCCCAACTCGGAGGGAGATGGCCCTACACTAAGGAGATTAACTTCTTAGCGTGAAGTTGCCTATGTGTGAATCACAACTGCCCGCTAGAGCGAGAAATAATTCGCGAGACCTCGGCCAAACTCCGCGGCATCACCCGCATTCGTCACGAAAAGGCGGAAAACCCAGCGCCCAGCTCCCGGTACCGGCTCCTGGAACATTCCCGGCATGTTTTCGGAGCCAGAGCACCCGAGGGAGTGACTCATCCCTTGGTACTTGCAAGGAAATAATTCTTCCTCTCTAAAGGAATGGTGCTCGCTCTTGGCGGATTTATTCATTCAACTCAGGTTCTCAAACTCGTGTCACGGGTTGGGTTCGGGTTTAATTCCGCGGACAGCGAGCGAGCGAGTGACCGCCAGTGCCAGCGTGCAAAGAGGATTATTTTACCTCCAGAAAGGTGATGTGTGGAGCTTTATTTTTTTTTCCTCCTGCTGCAATTACACATTTTATGTTTTCAAGCTCAAAAAGAGCAGGAGGCATCGGAACACAATCTGGCCTGAAAGGGCTTGGCTCACAAAAGCCAAAGGAGGATTTTTTTTTGGTACACTGGATTTTCTTTGGAATTACATAAACAGCGGTGCTTTTAAGTCAGTCTTTCGCAGACAGAAGGGGGGAAAATTGTGACTCAGTTGGCAAAGGGAGGGGTTGCACGCTCTCCCGTCCCCATTCCTCCTCATTCCCGTTACCATTTCGCCAGTTTTTACAGAAATCCAGCCCGCTCGCGTCCTATTTTAAAAGAAAACAAGCTCCCTCGTCACCCGGCCCCTGAGTCAGGCTGTTTAAAGAGGGATTAATTTATTCTCCCAGACACGGTGTTTGTTCCATCGGGGTTTTGTTAGAGCTCGGTGGAAGGCTGGGTGGGTTTTTTTGTTGTTTTTCTTTTTGGCGGGGGGGACAGAGAAAAAACAAAACAAACAAACAAAAAGAAGCTATTTCGGGTTTTGGAGGGAAGAGCAAAATAATCAGAAATACTCAAAATATACACGTCACCCTCTTTTTAGGGGAAGAACGCAAGGCAAAGCATCCCGGGGCGGCGGCGAGCGCCGTGCGCGATCGGCTCGGGGGCGGCGGGCGGGAGAAAGTGCAGCAGGGAAAGGAGGGAAAAGCGCAGCCGGCGGCGGGGCCGGGCGGGCGCTCCCCGGGCGGGCCGGGCCGGGCCGGGCCCCGCCGCGGGCCGGGGGAGGCGGGCGGGAGGCCGGGCGGCGGCGCTGACTGACAGCCCCGGCCTAGCGGGGAGCCCGGCGGGGCGGCCGCCCGCCCGCGGCCGCTGAGGGGAGGGGGGGCGCGGGCAGCGCCGGCCGCCGCGGGGCCTCACCTGAAAGAGGAACGCGGTCCAGTTGGCCTCCATGGCGGGGGCGTCCCGGCCCTCGGCGGGCGGCGGCGGCGGCTCCGGCGGCGCGGTCCCCCCCTCCCTCCCCCGGGCCCCAGCTACATGGAGCCGACAACAAAGCGGCGGCGGCGGCGGCGGCTCAACATGGCAGCGCCGAGCGGCCGCTTCCGCTAACCTCCGGGCTGCACCACTGCGGCCCAGAGGGGGGAGGCGGCGGCGCGGCGGCCCGGCGGGGCGGCGCGGGCCCGGGCCGCCGCGGCGCCGCCCCCGCCGCTCCCCTCACCGCGGGGCGGGCGGCGGACTCGGGGCGGCGCGGCGGGGCGGCGGGGCGGGCGGTGGGGCCGGGGCGGCGCGGCGGGCCGGCCGCCCCCCCCGCGGGGCTGGCAATGGGCCGGTCCCGGGCTGGGGAAGCCGAGGCGAGCTGTGGCGAGAGAAGATGGAGGAGCGGCCGAGGTGTCCAGGGCCGCCGCCGCCTCGCCGCGCCCCGACCCGGCCCGCGGGGGCCGCCCGCGCCGCCCGCCCTCCTCTTCTCCCCTCCCCGCCCGCCCGCCCGCCGCCCCCGCCCGGCGCGCAGGGAGGGAGCCGCGGGGGCGGTGGCGGCGGGGGGCGGCTTCGCCCGCGGGTGCGGGCCGGCGGCGGGAGGAGGCCCCGCACGTGCCGCCCCGCCCGCCCGCGGCGGCGCCGGGACCCGCGCGGGGGGAGCGGCGGGGTCGCCCCGGGGGTCGCCCGGCGCCGCCTCGGCCTCGGCCCGCCCGGGGTGCACCTCGGCCCGCCCGGGCGGCCGCTGCCGCCTCCCCGGGGCCTCGCAGCCGCCGGGCCCTCCACCCGCCCCCCGGTGCTCCCGGCCCGGCCGTGCAGCCCCCCCCTCCCCATCAACACCCGTCCGAGTTGCGAACCGTCCAGGTTCGCTTCTATCTCAGCCATCTCCAGGGCAGCACCTGAATGCAAATCAAAGCCACAAGCAATTAAGTATATACTTACCGTTAATTACATGTTTATACACACCAGGCGCGTCCCTGGCAGCGGCAGGACCGGCCCCGAGCTCCCCGTGCGATGGGGGCTCCGTGTGCCCCCCCAGCGCCCCGGGGGACACGGGTGGGTGTGGGGGCACCGAGGGGTGACCGGGGTCTATTTGGTGAGCACAAGAAAAACACGAGTGAAGGAGGTTAAACACAGCAGGAGGGTGTTTGGAAAGCAGACCTGTGCGCAGGGGCAAGGGCGGTCTTCCCTGGGACTGGAGGAGACCACAACAGGCTTATGGGACTTATCATCATCGTCATCATCATCCCTGGCTCCATTCAGTCCTCTTTGCTCAGGCCCATCCATGCTGAGCCACGCTGCCCATCGCGGCCTCAGCTGCTGCGGCACCCGCTTCACCAAAAACAGCCAACGTGTGAAGAAATGCAGCCGAGCGGCCACGGGGTCCCGCGCCGCTTGACCCCAGCAGGCAGTGCCAAACACTGCTGGTGCCGAGGAAGGTTCCCGTGGTACTTCCTCCCCTACGGGAGAGCCAGGACGTTTTTCTTGTCTGCGTTACAGACCGTGCAAAGGCCGGTCCCAGCAAAGGCTGGGCGTAGCGCTGGGGCTGCAGCGGGGGGCAGGGACGGGGACCCAGCAGCCCTCGGCTCCTCAGGGGTCCCAGCTTGGCCGTCACCTTGTGCCACCTTGGGCGAGTGACCTGGCTGTGCAGTGCTGGTCCTTGGCCCTCCCCGAGTGTTTCTTCACTTTCCAAGAGTGTTGCAAAACAGTAGTTGTTCTGTTCGGAGTGACGCTTGCGGTCGTTTCGTGCCTCTCGGGCTAGCTGCTCCCTTTTTTCCTTGAAAACCCAGCCCTTGAGTCAAGTGATTACGTCAAAATCTGTTTGCATTTAAAGAAAAGTTTCTCAGCCCTGTGCCCCCAGAGGAAAGTTTGTGGATATGTGAAGTTTGTGGACATGTGAAGTTCGTGGATATGTGGAGTTCGTGGATGTGTGTCCAGGGGGAATCGGCTGCCTGGAGGGGCCTGAGCCCCTGGGGTCACCCGTGGCTCTGACAGCCCATCCGCCCCGGGGAATTCGGAACCTGCTTGGTTTGGACCAGCCCCATCTGCACCGCGGTAAAACTCCAAACCTCTGCACTCATGCATCCGCTGGGCAGCACTGGAAACGTGCAAAATTCCCCCCCTTGCTCTGCAGAAGCTCTGGATTAAGGAAAACAAACCAAAAAACAAGGAGCGGAACGGGTTTGGTAGCGCACGTGCGACACGCACCCTCGGCCCCGCTGGGATGCCCGGGCAGCGCTCGCTGTGCTGGGCAGATGCTCCGCCGCACGTCGGGAGCTTTCCTGCTCCCGCCCTTCATCCCGTCCCCGGCGGAGAGGAAACCCGCAGCGGAGCGGGGACACCGCGCTGCTCCCGCTTATTTATCTCCCGGTCGATCAGTTATTTTTGTTAACGCTTATTAATGGAGACTTGGCAGAGCTCTCTTTGTTAAGGGCTCACACTCGCGTCAGTTAAAGGCTAAGAAAACTACCCAAGCGTATCGGTGAGTCATCGAAGAAATCCCGATGAGCACGTAGGAGGCTAAACTCCACGTTCTTGTTGTTTTTACAACCAAAGAACCAAGGAGGGATGTAGGAACAAAACCTAGAAGACTCAAAGCCTTCTTATGAAGTCGGGGGAGAGGGAAGCAGAGCTGGAGCCACTTTCCTCTGGGCAGCGTCCGGCCCCCTCTCGCCCCACACATCCCGCAGCGCAGCAGCGATCGCCGACAGAAAAGCCGCGGTGGGAGCAAAGCGAGCGAAGGGCTGCAGAAAATCCCCGAGGGAAAAAGAGCTCGCGGGAGCTGCGTTTGTAGAGGGCAAGTCTATGCCAAACCTGACAAACGTTCCTTTGCCCAGAATTATAACTGGAAATATAAGAAGCCACAGTGTTTGAAAGCGTGTATTTACATTATATATGCCCCAAAGCAGAATAAACAAAGGTTAGATTTGTAAACTCTCCGTCTTAATTAAAGCAGCACTGCCTTGGACAAACCCACATAACAGGTGGCTTGAAGTATTGTGTTATTTAATTCATACCTTCCAGCTCCCTGAGCCGCTGAGCCGGGACAGTGGCAGCAGCAGCAGCACCCGCTGCCGCTCGGGTCCCCGCGGCGGGCGGGCAAAGGGGATTTCTAGGGCAGCGGGAACCGTGCGGCCCATTTACCACCATCCATCCCCAGGCTGCTCTTCCTGCCTTTGCCAACACGAATCTTCCCTCTTTTCTCCCTCAGCACTCCCCACACTGTTGGGAAGGACGGGGACCCTGCCAGGGCCCCGTGGTCGGGGCTGGTTTTGGGGAGCCTCCCGGGGCTGCCTCGGTGCTGCAGCCCAACGCCGGTGCCGCTGAACCCCCCGCGCCTCCTGCCGCCCCCAGGCGGGATGGGCGATCCTCACGAGTAATCCCTCACACCAATTCACAGCACCACTGGTACAGAGAGGAGCCGCTGCCTCCACCCTGCACGGCCACGAAACAGTTAATAAAGTGCCTATTAGCACAGGCGCCATTAGCTGTCCTGCCTGCTCGGGATGCCGGGCAGGGGATGAGCGATGAGCTCCCTCCGCCAGCCCGGGAGGATCATCTGAACTCTCCCTGTTTTACACAATCACCCCCGCAGAAGCCCCCTCTGTGTTAGGAGCTGTAGTGGGACAAGGGTGATAAAATAATGATTTGCTTTTCTGCTGTCTGCGCATCTCCCGTGGCTGTGGAGTGGACGAGTGGCGCTGGGCGAGCGGCTGCGCCCCGACCCTGCTCACCGGGACCCGCAAAGCGCCTTCCCCGGCCCTGCTGCCCACACGCCGCGCTCCGGTTTCCTCCGGCGAGCATGTGCTTGCATCGCTAAGAATAGAAAATGTTGTCAAATATTTCAGCTTTAGAGGAGCCCCTTTCTGTTTGTGCTCCGCTCCCTGAGCGACGCAGCGGGCTTTGAGTTTCACAGCTCCATGAGGCTGAAGAGCCCTCGAGTGTGTAAATAAGCTGCAGCGACGCTGCCGAGAATGTGCTCCCTGCGGGCAGTTTCCCTTCAGCTGCTTCCCGGCTTCATGTCTTCTCTGGTTTCTCTCTTTGCAGCCCCAACTTCCCTCCCCAACTGACCAGGGAATAAAAAGAGACGGTAAAATCTGCCCACAGCTATGGAGTCGTCATCTCTGCTGCCACGCAAACCTGCTGCCATCCATCCATACATCTGTCTATCCATCCATCCATCCATCCATCCATCCACCCACCCACCCATCCACCCTGCTCCCTGCCTGCACCTGCCCCAGGGTCTGGAGCCACTGCGGAAAGCGCCGTCTCCTTCTCATAATTAGCACATCTGAAAGATCGCTCCACTTTTCAAAAGAGGAAAATAGGATGCAGGAAATTACCCGCCAGCTCGGCTGAATCACCGCAGCAAAGCACGGTGCCGATCCATGGAGAAGCAGCAAGAAGCTGCTCGAAGGGCGGGAGCCTCGTCGGTGGGCTCAGCGGGGACTGGATGATGCTCAATGCCCAGTTTCATGTTTTCAGCACCAAACTTTGGAACGTGTGCTGCTGCAGCAGCTGCGTGCAGAGGGTACGGAGGGACACTGGAAAAGCCAGCGCAACACCCACAGCGGTGGAGTTGCGGTGCCACAAGGTCCCCACGCTGTCCTGGCAACAGGGGCACCTCGGGTCCCTACGGAGCCGTGACAGCTCCCACCACCCCCAGGGCTCCCTGAGAGCCGGGGTGCCCGTTGTCCCCATCAGCAGGAAAAGCAGGAGCACTATGGCCACTCTGGGTGTTCAGCCCCGGTCCGTGCAGCTCGGAACCCTTCCCTCCCTGCGGGTGCCCCTACCATCCCCGCCATGGGAGCCCCTCATCCTCCACCATCCTCCCTCATCTTCGCCACCTGTGAATCCAGCACCATCCCCACTCCCGTGTCCCCGCAGCCCGAGCTCTGCTGTCCCACACACGGCAATGCCAGGGCCGGATCCCCTCCTCCCGGCTCTGCCACGTCCCCCAGCCCGGCACACGCCAGGAGACGCTCGGTGCTGCCAGATGGTGTGGCCGGTGCAGCCGGTGAGCTGTGGCGAGGAGCAGCATGGCGAGGAGCGTGGCGAGGAGCGTGGCGAGGAGCGTGGCGATCTCCAGCCGGGCAGCATGCCGGGAAAGCAGCGTTATCTCTTCCCACCTCCTTGTCCTCAGCTGCGCCGGAGCTAATCTCCGCTCGGCACCTTGAGCTGCCCCGTGCCACGAGCGCCCAGCAGCCCTTTGTTGTTATTTTGGTTCTCTCCGTCACAAGTTTTTTCCCACAGAGCCGCTGTCGCCGCCGCTCAGCACGCCGGCCCTGGGGACACACTGCTGGCACGGCCACCGTCCCCCGGCACCGGCACAATGCCTGCCCGTGCCCCAAAACCGGGACAACGCGCCCAACGGGGACACACGTGGGGACGCCCTGGGAGGGTGCGCAGAGCGGGGCCGCGATGCTGAGCAGCGCAGGTTGCCCATGCTTGACATCAAATATCCAGTTTTATGCATATGTAGGGTGTTTCCAAAAGATGGACCAAATTTTAAGGCGGTGTATTTTGAGGTCATCTGGATCAGTCAATAACGATGGCACAAAACCACCATCTTTGATGTCTCCCCACAAGAAAAAGTCACAGGGTGTAATGTCTGGGGGTCTTGGGGACCAAGGGTAGTGCCAAGTCTTGGGGTCCTGTGCGACCTGTCCAACGTTGAGGCTGCGTGTCCATCTTTTTTAAACACCCTGTATATGTTTTATACATGATTTATGTATGCTTCATGTACGATTTACACAAAAACATGCAGGTCTACAGGGTTTTCTGGTTTGCACCAGGATGTTTCAGGGACCGGCTGGCGGGTGCTCACCAACCTGCCCGAGGCGCCGTCCACCCAGGAAATCCCCAAAGTTTGACTTGAAATGTTGCCCAGACAGAGCGTGCACCAGTTCCCCAGCGGCTGCTCCTCCGCTTAATCACCACTGACCATTTTTAGTCATAATTCCTGCGGGGCTGAGGACGGCAGGGAAACCTCCGCTGCCTCGCTCCCTTCCCACCACCTGCCCGGCTCTCCCGGCCGCGCGGTGGGGCGGCGCGTTTAGGGGAGAAAACCCCCATGGGTGCTGAATTAGAGCGGCCAGGCCGGCGAGGAAATCCTGGCGCTAATCCCTGACCTGTCACTGGCACACGGGCAGAGCCCGGGCGCTGCTCCCGCCTCCCGCCGCAGCTGGGACCGCGGATAAAGCTGCATTACCTCCCCTGCGAGGCTGCTGCGATTAACAGCAGCGAAGAGCTCGAAAATCCTTTGGGGAAGGGAGCGGTGAGGATTAATACCCAGCTAGCTGGCTGCGGGCCCCTGGGGCAAACACTCTGCCCCATTTTCTTTATTCTTTATTTCTTTTTCCGGGACCTGGCTGTTGTTTAATCTCATTTGGCAGCTATGGATTGCTCCAAAATAATCAATGTTTGTGCATTTGTCCGCATCGCACAGCCGATACAGCGGGATGAGCATCCGGCTCCTCTTTGTCACCTCTGCGAGCGGGGACGCTCTGCTCCGGCTCCCGGGAGCCGGCCCCACAGAGCAGGGGCGGGAAGCAGCGTGGTCAGGGCAGGCAGAGCCAAATCCACGCCAGAGCTGCACAGAGGAAGCTTTTCCCCCTGAGTTTAAAACAGTAACAACAACAACAAAATCACTAGAAAAATACAGACCTGCCCTTTGTCAGAAGGAAAATACGCAGAGTTCAGCAAGCTGCCAAGTATTGGGGTTTGAAGTTTCCGCTGGAGGCAGCTGCGCTCTGCAGCCTCTTGGCGCGGAGCGAGCGCACCGGCGCGGGAGCCGGCCCAGCGCCGCGGCCACGCTGGCACGGCTGCCGGGCACAGCACCCGCCCCGCGGGGCTCGACCGGCCCAGCACCGGCTCCGCAAACGCAGCCGAGTCCTGCGGGAAACGGGGCTCTTAGAGAAAAACGTTATACCCTGAGCTGACTCATAGAAACGTGAAACTCACTTAAGGGATGAATTAGAGCTATTAGAACACAGAGGTAATTACTCATGCGAACAATGCCCTTCTCAACTCTTTAATGATTACACAAATTAGTGCATAAAATTATATTAATAGCCCTACAACTGTTGCGTATACGCAGCCCTGCGGCTGGGAGGGGGTGAGCCAGGGGACCCAGGGCCAGGCTGGGCTGCAGCTTGGGGGACTTGGCTCCATCGGGCTCTGTTGGCTCCGTCGGGCTCCATTGGGCTCCATAGGCTCCATCAGGGTCCACTGGTTCCATCAGGCTCCATCAGGCTCTGTTGGGCTCCGTTGGCTCCATTGGGCTCCGTTGGGATCCATTGGGATCCATCAGGCTCCGTTGGCTCCGTCGGGCTCTGTGTCTCTCCCGGGTCTCCGCAGGGTGAGACAAACCCCGCAGGGCACATGCTGCGGTGGGTTCAACAGGCTCCATGGTGGGACTCACTCACCTTCTCCGCCATGCAGGGGGGATGTTAGGGAACGTTTGTTACACAGGGAACTTCCCGGAATCCTGATAAATCTTTCAATCCAGCTATTCACAACAGTTTCAATGGCAATCCAAGATCGACCGCGCTTCACTCCGCAGGTGCAGTGGGGATTTTTACATAGTGGACTTTTACCAAAGCTGTAGCTATTTTTAGCTCATTTAGCAATTACAATCATTTTTCTGTACAGCTGAAAACTATCCGCTGTTATCGGGAGTAAGAAACCTCGCGCCACAACCAAACACGAGCAGATCAATGAAAGAGCCGCCTGTTCTAAAGCAGAAGTCTCTTCAAAAAACCAAAACAAACCATCAAGAAAACCCAAATTGGTTTCTAGAAGAAACCACAAGTTTTCTCTCCATTTCAGCGCCGGAGTTGGGGTTAGCGAGCTCTCCGCTGTCAGAGCGATGTGCGACGGAGGCCGGGCTCCTCCGGCACAGCTGGCGCAGGCGGCAGCGCCGTCCGGGCTGCGCTGGGCAGCTGCAGCGGCCGCGGGGCCGCGCGGCTCCGGGCAGACAATCGTCCTCAGTTTCCCAACAAAGCGGCACTATCGGGAGCTCAGGACCATCTGGAAAGGCGGGTTTTCCCGTGTGCGGGTGGCAGAGCCGCCGGGGAACAGCGCGGTGGCACCGCAGAGCCCAGCGCAACCGGCCAAAGAACCCACCCGCTCCCATCCTCTCCATGGAAAATAAACTGATTTAGGGGAGTGAAGTCTGGGTGCCCCCTCCTCAAGAAGGGGTTTTTGGGCCTTACCATCTTCCAATTGCTGCTGCTTTTGGTTTTCTTCAGAGCCAACGGACTCTCGCAAACGTTGAGTTTTGGGATAAATGCATTTAATAAAGACACTGGGCCCCTTGATCTGTTTAGACCCTACAGAACGCATTCCCGAACAAGTGCTTGCAGAGCAGCTAACGCAGCCGGCCTGCTGCCTTCCAGCGGAACCTGTTCCCACTAACTCGTGTGAGACGTTGAAATGACTCGCAGGTTTTCCCTGGGGACTGGCCGGGCCGTGCCCCAGGGCAGCGCTCCCAGTGCGGCCACGACGGCGCTCCCGGCGTTCGTTTCCATCCGCAGCCCAAGAACGCAGAGGGGAACGGGGGTGGCCCAGGGCTCCCCGGCTGCGGCGACGGCTCCAGCACCCAGCTCACCCCAAACCATCTCGGTAACGAACTTAATGAACTCCGAGACACGGTGTAATTAAAAACTGAGTAGGGCAGCAGGCACAGACTCCTCCAGCTAACTTTTCCTCGCACTATCAGAAACGGTTTATAGTGCATTTCTGAGATTTTAATTTAATTCCTCTACTTGTAAAGCCCGTTACATCAGAGAATGCGATACTCCCCCTGAAGATGGTGAGCTGTGCTTGTTGCTGTGGATGAGCCAGAAATGAAAACCCAAGCAGGTGGGGAAGCCTGGGCTGAGCTGAGCCGGGGCAGGGGGCTGAGCCTGGGCTGAGCTGAGCCGGGGCAGGGGGCTGAGCCTGGGCTGAGCTGAGCCGGGGCAGGGGCTGAGCTGAGACAGGGCAGGGGGCTGAGCCTGGGCTGAGCTGAGCCTGGGCAGGGGCTGAGCCAGGGCAGGGGGCTGAGCCGGGGCAGGGGGCTGAGCCTGGGCTGAGCTGAGCTGGGGCAGGGGCTGAGCCGGGGCTGGGCTGAGCCGGGGCAGGGGGCTGAGCCGGGGCAGGGGGCTGAGCCTGGGCTGGGCTGAGCCGGGGCAGGGGCTGAGCCGGGGCAGGGGGCTGAGCCGGGGCAGGGGGCTGAGCCGGGGCAGGGGGCTCTCCTGCTCTGTCACCAGCACCTCTGGCTGTTTACAACAACTGAAAACATTTCACAGGAAAAAAAAGCATCTAGAGGCATGAAACACAGCAGAGCTCGGCATCACAAACAGTTTTATTACAGGATCTCAAAGTGCTTTACAAACACCAGCACGGCAGGGTGTGCGGTACACGCGGGAGGACAAAGGGTATGGGCTGGTCACAGCACGCGGGGCCAGGACGGACACACGGACCAGCAGGTCACCTGCTGCGGCGAGCCAACCTCTCCCCCCTCGGCACAGAAAGCCAAAATGAGATACGCTCCAACATTGCTCCAGTTCTGGCTGTTTTTCAAGTGAAACAAAGATGGAGAGGAGCAGCTGCCATCCCAGTGTTCAGGAACCCAACTCCCTGGGGGAGCAGGAGGGCACGGAGCTCTCCCGGGGCGCTGACAGGAGTTAAATTAGTGCTCCAGCACATTAATTAGCTTCTTATGAACTTGCTTAGAACCACAGGCTCTGCTGGAGCCCCTGGGCCAGCACCGACACTGCTTCAGAGGGGACGGTCACAGCTCCTCTCCCTGGTTCCAAGCTCCCTTACCAAGTTCTCCCTCCAACCCCTCAGAGCTCAACCCTCCAGCTCAGTTGAACCCAACCCTCCAGCTCTCCTTTTGTGGGAGGTTTTGTTTCCCTGAGCACACTCATAATTGCTGCTTTAAAACCACTCCCATTCCACCTTCGCAGGTGGCAGAACCGCTCAAAGCCGAGGAGAGTTTAGGGTTTTCTGGGCTAAACTTCCCCTTGTTTCACCACTGCACCCCGTGTCCCCAGGCGAGCACCACCCGCTCCGCTCCATCACACCCACACCCCGGCCAAACATCCCGCCAGAGCCCCCCAGCTGGTGCCCCCCCAGCCACATCAGGCCGCTGTGTCCACAACACACCTTTTACCTCCCCCTCAACACACGGCTTCGCTACCGGGATTCCCCAGTTTTTGAGAAAAGCCTCATCTCATGGTCCCACCTTGGGCAACACGGAGTTTCTGCAGGGCCCCAACGTTCTGTAACAAACCACCTGTCACCACCCCCAGCACCTTCCCAGCATCGGGTTAAAACCCACATCTGCTCATCCTGCCCCAAATCCAAACCCCACTTACACAACGTGACCCTCCTGCCTCAACCCACACAGGGCGCATTTCCCTGCAGCACAGAAGCGACCACTCATCCTTGTCCAAAAAGTGTCCCTATTGACACAAGTCCCATTCCAGCATTAACCTGGTCAGCGCCTTCTCCGCACCCCCAGGACCCCAGTACAGGGGCAGGAAAACCCCCTCTCTGTTCCTTCCTGACACCGCTCTGCAATTCACTGTAAATTAGAGCTAGTAAAACACAAGCAACGTCATTTCAGATGCGGTGGCAGCACCGGAAGGTCTGTCCCGTTTTCACCCCAGGACACCAGAGAGTGCTGAGCCCGATTAATCTCCCATTTTCCTTTTGTGATACCTCAGTATCTTTAGCAACAACATTCCCACTCAAGCATCCTCTTTTGAGCAGCCAGAGTTCTTTTCTTTTCCCCTCCTCGTATAGCAAATTCCACCCATTGCCCAGGGAGCCGATCCCTTCCCCGGGAGCAGCTCGAACAGCAACGCTTCCTGCGAACACTACGGCTCTGTTGGGCACAAAAGCCCTTTGTCTGGGAGCTGGTCCAGGGGCCGCGGCAGCGCGCCGAGCCCCGCGCTCCGAGCCACAAATCACCACAACCACGCGCGTTTTTTAAAAATTTTATTTGTCAAAGAAAAAAGGCAATAGCCAATTGAAAACCTACTTCATCTTTAACTCCAATTTTTGTCGTTAAATTTAGAGAAATGACTTATTGATTTACTTTTTATTTTTTTTAAACAAACCCCCCTTTTTCCCCTTCAACATTTACCATCTACTCGTGCTGAATCCTTCCAAGGAGATTGCTCCAGCGTACCTCTCCAGGTCCTCGCTTTGCTCCTTTTACCAAAAAAATGAACAACTCCATCGTGCATCTTAAGGGCTCCAATCGTCAAAAATAGGAAAAAAAAATATCTTTGGAATAGCCAATTGAGTTGAATAAAAAAATCCACACGAATGCGGTTTGGTTGGGGCAGGAATCCACTCCTATGTTCCTGGTAATCTGATCCCGCTCCATGAATCCTGGTAATTCAGCCTCCCTATCCTATCCACATTATGATTTGAATCCAATGATCCAGCTCCAAGGATTGGGATCCAGTGAGCCCTCTCCAATCCAAACCTTTATAACCAGCAAAACCAAAAAAGAGGAGGCAAAAAGTTAGATACTGTAATGAAAAAATAGGATTCTGGGGAATGATCAGTTATGTTTGCCATCAATTAATACAGATGTACATTAATAACTATCAATTCCCCAAAACAAACTTTTGAATGGTGATGCTCAGATAATTTCTTTAGAAATGTTAATTACTATTTGGAGGAAACACTCTAATATTTACAATACGTCAACTGAAAATGCCAACATACTCATCGCTCGCGTGGTGGTGCGCTACAGGTTTTGTGGTTGCAAAAAATGTTTATGAGACTGGAAAAGCTTTACTGGCACAGCTATCGACCTACTGCACGGCTGGACGGGACCACGGTAACTACCCGGAGGTTCCAGACTTATCGGGAGTCAAGTGTGCATTAGTCTGAGGGGGCAGGGCTGAGCCTTAAGGATTATTCCCCACTAGGTTGTCTATTTTTTTTTTTTTGCTTTCGTTCTGATACTTTAAAAAATGAAATAGTAACGTTGTATCAGTCACACAGAGGACATGCAGATTTTAGCAGTATTGATATTATACTCTGATTTAAAGATACCCTTGATCTACTACAAGTGTACGAATACTACAGAACATTAACACTTGTAACCAAATGCTGCAGGACAAAATAAACCAATATCCCACCCCCGTCCCAGTTATTCCTTTAAAAAAACCACTAGAATGGAATAGAGAATTACAAAAACAAGTACTTGGCCACAATTGCCCCCCCCAAAACGTTTTAAAGAAAAGAGCAATTGTAGTCTGCAGTAACCAGAACATGCCTGAAGTGCCACGTAGGTGCACGTGCTCAATTAACCTGTCTCTCAGTATAAGGTCAATACTGCCAAGTTCATCTGTGACAATAGCACTTGGAGTCATACCATTGCCTCCATTATTGATCTGATCCTCCTCAATCCTCCTTTTGACAATCCTAAAATGATTGACATGTGCTCCACAATCCTTTAATCCAAAGCATTCTTAATCCATCTCTTCAGATATGTCTACAGAAAGACACACGAAAAGGCAAGATAAAATATAAGATCCCCCAGAAGAGACAAGTTAGCCACAAACATCCCAACATCCCCAGCTCGTGTAAACCATAGCTGAACACGGAGACATTTACACAGCAATACCACAGCGTGAAGAACGTTGGTATTTAACTAGAACTAAATCGGAACAAGCCTGACTGACATCAATTAAAATACAATTTACCAAAGACGTGAGGGGAATGTTGATGTCAAGGAGCAAATACTCACTAGGGATTTTACACAAGTATGCAATTCAACACTTCAGCCAATTCGAATAAAACAGTTGGAATTAAAAAAAAAAAAAAAAGAAAGACTGTACTAAGTAAAGGAGAACTGTGTACAACATGGGGTTCTACAAAAAGATCAGAGCTAGTGATCGTTTATGTACGAGATCGGGATCTGCTGTGGCGGGGAGAGTAGCGTGGAGATCCTCTGCTTCTTCTTGGGGAATAACTGCGGCTTCTGCTGTTGCTTCGACTACGGCTTCTGCTACGACTACGGCTGCGTGACCGAGATCTTCCATAGCTTGGGCTTCTTGGGCCATCAACTTTAACACGGATGTAGGCAGTTTCTCCCTATTGAATAGACAGAACTTTCGATTGAAAAGTCGAGGCTTTGGGGCCATCTTTTTAGGCATGCTGACAGACCAAAGAGATCATTTACTACGGCATGGAAATAGACATCAAAGCTTTACAGTCTATCTCCTGATACGCTGACCACAGATTTAATTTAGCTGCTTTGTACATAACCAATGAATTCCACACGTTCCTTACCTTCAGATCCTACTGTTAAGCCCCTTGTATCCAATTCTGGCCAAAGAAAGTAAGTATGAAACCTACCTCATGAGATCTAAACTTAGTGTTATCCAGTTTTCGCACAGCGTAGGTCATATCTTCCTTCCGCACAAACTCCACGACACCAGTGCCATCTCGGAAAACATCAGCATAACATACATCACCTGCTTCACGCATGTGATCCTTTAAATCCTGCCAACTCCCACTTGGAGGCAGCCCTAAATCAAAAGCAAGATATCACGTTAAAACCAAGTTGTGTTCTCGTCTCCTGCAGCTGCAGCATCAGTCGGCAGGAAACAGAAGAGCCGTCGGCCCCAGCGGGCCGGGACTCCTCCCAGGCGATGCTTTGGAAGCAGCGGCTCGGAGCTGCGCGGCCCCTCGCCGGGACAGTCGCCTGGAGGACCCCGGGGGAGCACCTGGGTGAAAAGAGAGCACTGACTCACCCGAGACGATCACTCTGTACTCCGAGCGCCGGGACGGGGGCCCGTACCTGCCCCGGGGGGCTCCTCCCCCGCCGCCACCGCCGCCGCCTCTGCCGGTGCCCCGGCCGCTCCGGGGGAACTCCACGCGGAGCCGATACCCATCGTAGTCGTAGCCATCCCGCCCGTACACGGCGTCCTCCGCGTCCCTGCGGAGCGGGCCGGGCGGTGAGCGCGGTCACCCCGCGCGCCCCCGCCTTTGTTCCCGCTCCCGCCGCCTCCCCCCGCGCGCGGCCCGTCAGCGCGGCCAAGGCGGCTCCGGGCGCCGCTCCCGCCGCAGGCCGGGCTGGGGGGACACGGGGGAGCGCCCGGGGGCGGGGGGGCTCACCTGGGGTCCTCAAACTCGACGAAGGCGAAGGGCGGGCCCCCGCGGCGGTTCTTGAGGTCGATGTCGCGGATGGCCCCGTACTTGTAGAAAACGTCCTCGATGTCCTTGGTGCGGATGTCGGGGGGCAGGTTCCCCACGTAGATGCGGCAGTCGTTGTTGCCGGCTGGGCCGCGGATCACGCCCCCTCCGGACATGGCAAGGTCGGCAATGGCTGCGGCGGTGGAGGGCCGGGGCGCGGAGAGCGGGAGGCACGGGGCCGGGCACACGGGAGCGCACACGCCGCCTCCCCCAACGACCGCTTCAAAATGGCGACCGAGGCTCCCCTCGCGGTCCTACTGCGCGCAGCGATCTCACCCCGGGACGCAGCACCTTCCGCGCTCTCCGACAAGCAGACGGTGCCCGCGCCTTCCGCGCGCCCTCACTCCTCTGTCATGCGCATGCGCGGCACCGCAGGAAAGTAGTTCCTCCTCTCTCGTCCCTTAGCTGCTCCGCCTCAGAAGCCGAACCCGCGCTGGCGGTGCCGCCGCTGAGCGCGGGAGTGCGGCGAGTCCGGTTCTCCCTCGGAAAACCTCCTGCTGCTCCCGGTGGGGGAAGGACGCAATCCCCAGCCGCCTTTTTTATGGCGGCAGGCCGTGTGGCGTCACATCCGGTGCGGCGTCCGCGCCAAGAAGGCCCGGCCGTGGCGGGGAGGGGTGTGTCCCACAATGCAGCGCGGCGGTGGGGGCGCTTGGCGCCAAAGCGCGGGTGTGTCCCACAATGCACCGCGGGGCGGATGGCGGCGGGGCCGATGGCGGCGGGGCGGGCACAGGGGCTGCGGCCGCGCCCGGGGCCCCGTCGTGGCTCTGTCGCGTTGTGGTGTGCCCGAGGGCTGCGGGGAAGAGGGCTCTGCGCGCTCCCCGGGGCGGCGGGGCGGAGGCGGGCTGGGCTCGGCGTGGCCACGCTGAGGTAAAATGGCCGCCCTGGGGCACAGGAGCGCGGCCCGGGCTGGGCCCGCCGCTCGGCCGTGTGTGCGGCGCGCTTATGTAACCGCTCTCAGCATTGGAGTCACGTCTTAGGCCTGTCGGGTTCTGTTTGGTTTTCTCCATGAGCACCGTTGGCGCATTCTGAGCGCTGTACCGTGGTTCTTGCACCAAACCGTGTCACGGTCTGCTCTGAAGAACACTCCGATATTCTCTTGAGGCTGAGCACGGTTACTTTGGACAGAACAAACCTTGAGAATGTCCTTGACTTCGCTTTTAGTCTATGCAGTTAATAAAAGTGGAGAAACAAAAGCACTTGAGGCAAAGTGGAGTGGACACATTAAAACCTTTCCTGGGGGCTGTGCCCTTGCACAACTGTGTGCGGTGCATCTTCACAAGTTAAATGTAGAGTTAGGTGAAAAATGTGTGCAAAAGAAGGCAGAAGAGGGTGTTCTGGAGAAGATGCAAGACAATAATGTACAGCTGAAGTCACATTGAATTGCCAAATAATATTTCTGTGTGAACCACAAGATATAGGAAGGAGACTTTAAACAAATGTTTGAATTAGTGTCAGTTGGGCAGTCTGTAGCCTGGGTTTCTCTCATTTATCCCTTTGTATCCTGTGTACCAGCACACGCGGGGCCGGAAAGGTTGGGTCACCGTAACCACTGTGACGGGGTTAAAGTACCTGAGCGTGTAGAAAAACCCTTTAGGCTCCTAAGTTAATTAAGGGATTTTGAAAAATGTGTCATGCCCCTTTAGGAGTCTGTCGTGCATGCTTCATTTCTCATGTGTTAATTAAAAATGCATATTCCTCTAGAAAACAGCAATCCTGCCGACTTACAGTTAGAACAATATTTTTGGTGTAACGTCACGTTTGACTGTTACAAATGCCTTTCATTTGTTTCTCGTGTAGGTTAGCGTCGTGTGTGCTGCTCTGGTGATTTTTAACACGGGCCATGTCTCTGTGAATTGGTGGTGGTTTAAATGAAGCCTGCCGTGGATCACTGGGAGGTGGGATGAGAAAGCCCAGCGTCAGAAGTGGTGGTTTGCAAAGTATCAACTACCAACCATCTGAGGGTTTTCTGCATTTTTAGAAGTGTTGTGGTTTCACAATTCTGCTTGTAGGGCGATACGAGGGGGACTGTGGTTCCAGGTTGATCTACGGGACTTCAGGGCGTGCTTGTGGGTAAATACATCTTCACACCAGCACTGTTTAACAAGCTAATTCACTTATTTGCCAGCTCAGTGAAAATACTTGTTGCATATTGGAAACAAAACCAAACCCACCAGCACCAAAACTCACAGCAACAACAAAAATCTCAAAAACCCAACTGTGCTTTTCCCAGGAGCGGAGAAGCCTCCGTCCTTTGCCAAGAAATGAGTCTTTGTTTTCAAAAGCTTATTAAACGGCTGAAAGTTGTTCTTAAAGGCGTCATAAAATAAAGTAAGCGCGCCTGGTTTGTGAAAACCCTATTGCATGTTTTCTTTTGTGTGTTAATAATCCTCATAACTGCCTTAACTGATTGCCTTAATTACCTTAATGAAGTGTCTCTTTATAGAAATATCGAATGGTTTCTCCTCGTTCCGTTTTTTAGCTCCGTTATCAGCAGAGCGCTTTAAACAGCTGGATAAGCTGCCGAGAATTTATTTGCTTTTTCAGAGTCGCTTTTGGCTTTCTGGCACAAAGTGTATGTGGAGAATCATTAAGTATGTAGAAAATAAATTAGTGGGAAGGAAACGGCAAATGATCTTGTGTTAAATAAAAAAAAAGGCAACTGCTGTAAAATGACAACTTTCGGTCTCAAAATCAGAGTAATGAAAACCAGGCCTTTCAAAGGGAGAACATTGATGAATAATGCAAGTATTAAGCGTGTAACTGAGCGCGGAGCGTGCGCGGGTGATGTGCTGGGGAGGGTTGGCGCAGCCGCTCCTCGTTCTGCTCAAGGCCCTTCCCACGGTGAGAACAAAAACCTGCAACGGTGCTTGCGCCCTTTTCTGGCGTTTTCACGACTTGCCTTCTATCCCCTCCCGCCCAGACCCCTTCGCGCCCGCGGTGTGAAAATGCACCCTCGCTCTTCGCAAAGAGCCATCCCCGTGCTGCAAGTGGCTCTTTTTGTGCAAAAGTACTAAAATGCTTTACCACCACTCGGTGTTTTGGATGACGACACGGAGGCCTTGGCAGGCTGCGGTTTTCCCAGGCGGAGCCGCGGCCGCCGCGTTTCATCACTTCACCGAGAACCTGTTTTTCCTAAGTGGCCTCCGTAGTGCAGCACGGTCCAGCTGGGATTAGTCGCGACTAATCTTACTTTGTTGCACAATAATTGTTCGTCAAAGCTCAGATTGTTTGGAAGAAAAGGGTCATTTTGAAAACAGCGTCTTAGTTGCAACGTTTTTTCTTTGAGAACTGAGCTTTGCGTTGTCTAAACTTGCTGTTTCCCACCCGTAACCATCATTCTGAACGCACTGCTTGAGTGGTTTCTTTTGGCATTTCCACAGTAACACGAAACCGCGCAGATAGTGTCATAAAGCTGATATTTGGGGGGGGCTTTGATTTTAAATAGTGCCTGCAGTTATTAATTTGCATGTAGAAAAAAGGATGCAAAAATACAGCCTGTGATTTTTTCAGAGAAACTAAGAGCACATTGTTAAGACAAGGAAAGCGTGTGTCCGTTTGAAAAGGTTTACCACAATGGCAGAGCTTATTTTATTTATGTAGATTTATGTGTAAGTGAAAAGGTTTCATATATACGTGCTGTAGCATGTCTTGATGCAAACAAAACGCGTGACACGCTCTGAGTGTGAACCTGCCCTGAAATCCAGCCTGGAAGGACACACATGGGTTTAAGGAGGAAAAGGCACCCAGCAGAGCTGGCGGCACCCACTGGCATTTCCCTCAAATGACACCACCCGAGTTCAAATCACGCCCGGAAGGCATCGTGAAAATGCTCATTTTCAGGAATTCTGACACATTGCTCTTCATTAACGCAGCTGCCGCCTCCTCACCCCGGGCCAGCTGAAGGGATGCACGGAAGCGGAGTTTACTTAAACCCTGCGTGGTTATTTGTCTCGCTAGTAGCAATTAAAGGTTAATTCCAAAATAAAAATCAGGGCTTCTGGTGTGATTTCTGCTGCCTGTTTTGATGTTCCTGCCATTTTCGCCTTCGATTCCCATGTGGCACTGCACCACCTCTGGGGTGGGGAGGGGATGAGGCAGCAGGTATTATAGCACGGACTGAAAGGTTTAACTGAGCCCCAAGCTGTTTTAATTGATTTTTTCCCGGGGAACACAGTTCTGTTCCCGCAGGGCTCTGCGGGCTCCTCCTGCCTGTCCCCACTGCTGCCGCCTGTCACCGAATGTCGCAGCCGCCGCTCTCCCTGCCCGCTGGGATCCCCCAAAACCTGCCCTGGGGATGCAAGCTGGTAATGAAAATAAACCTGCTAAGGAATAAATAAGCAAAAAAGAGCGTTTGGTTTGGGCTGCTCCTTTCCGAAGGATCCCGGTGGTCAGGCACAGGCGGGCCAGCGAGGTTTCCCCGCAGCTGCTCCTTTGCTCCTTGTTCCATGGCTATTTTTACTTCTCCCTGTGTTTCCCCCAACACCTTCCCACGCCTTTTGTACGTGTGCATCGGCGGCATCGAGAGCTTCTGGTTTGGCGTGTGGCACCTGTCACCGTCCCCAGCGGGACACGGCGGTGCCGTGGCTGCGGCGGCAGCGAGAGCTCCGCGCTGGGCCGTGCCGGTGGCCGTGCCGGTGGCCGTGCCGGTGGCCGTGCCGCTGAGCCTCGGCAGCCTGTAGAGCTGAATCATTTTGTTCTCCAAAAATAATCCCGATTTGCTTGGCCTCAGTGGTTTCTAAAAGGAGCTTTTCCATTAGGTTCCCGCAGAGCCGCCGGCAGCGCTGCCCACGTCCCCCGCGCTCTGAAAAGAGACAACGGGACGCGGTCCCTGTGGCATCAATGTGGAGTCGCTGATTTTGTAATACATGGAAACAGAATGAGTGAGAAATGGATTAAAACTGATTTCAAGCAGAATATTTTTCAATACAAATAAAGTTTTAGGAACTGTTCCATTGACCTGCAGAACTTTGTGTACACGTTTGTGGAAGGCGAGGGATTGCGATAACTGCTCGAATACGAAAAGTTACACAGCCCAAGGTAGGAGCGCCGCCGAGCTGTGCATTTCAGCTGTTGGAGCTCAATGCAAGGCAAACAAATGAGGAAAAATAACCCAGCTGTTTGCGAAAGGCCCGGGGTGGGAGCAGTTTGCTGACAGGTTCTGCTGTTCCCACTGGAAATCCTGGTTCACAGCATTTTATTATCCAGATATCCCCAGTTTAGGAAACGTCAGAGTTCATGTCCCAATCATTCTTCAAGAAGGTGAAAGGTGCAAAACCAACTGATTTTAAATGAGCAAGTTAAAATCCATGGTCAGAATTAGGCGTGGAGGTGGCCGTCCGTCACTGCCCTGCAGCACGGAGCAAACATGAGGCCGTTTTCGCTTCTCGGGTGGTACCGGACTCACTGGTACCACAATAGCCCGACTGAAATGTGAAATGCAAAAAAGAACCTTTTTTTTTTCCTAATATGCCTTTTGGGTGCAGTTGCTTGAGGATAATAAATAAGAATAGCAGATAATTGTATTTTAGAGGCAGCACCCAGGCATGAACATGCGGATATTCTTTTGCTAGTTTCCCAGGATGCATATTAGCATTTTTATACTCTGAAATAACCACACGTGAGACAGAAAGGATGAAAGGAGCAGGCAGCTCCGTGGCTGAGGTCTGGGAGACCTGGGGAGGGTGGGAATCAGCAGCACCGGTAAACGCCGCGTTTCCTCCATGGGAACCAGTTGACCCAAACCGCAGCGCTCTGGGTAATGTTGAGGCTTCTGTGTTGTTAACAGCAGAGGAAAAGGAACAATAAGTGTCTGCTTCTGGTCCTGGGGGTGAACACAAAGCGGTGCCTCCGTATACTTGTGTTTGCTTTGAGAGCATCAAAGACGTCAGTGAGTATTTTTTTTCCCCTAGGGCTCTTGTTTCATTATTATTCCCCTTTTTGCTTCTCCTCATGCTCCTGGGCAGATGTAGCTTTGCTCACTAACAATCCTGTTTGGAGTCAAACACGAGGTAAGCGCTGTGATGGAGTGGAGCTCAAGTGCCCCTGAGCACTGGTGGGACTGGGCTGAACTGGAGATGCACGTCCTGGACACTCAGGTTGGTGGTTTGCAGTGGGTTGCTGCTGGTGAGAAGCCGGGGCAGGAGCAGAGCTCGGCACAAGGACAACCTCTCCTCTGGCCGCTGTGTTCCCACGGCAGATCCAGCAGCAGACGGAGTAGCCTTAAGCATTCCTCTAATTAAAAGAAAATCCCTCGTGGCCTCTTATAGACAGAGAGGTATTACAAACCGAAGGGATGTATAAAATGTATATTTATTGATTGGGTCAACGGTTGCAGCTCCTTCCATAGGATCTGGTGAGAGCACTAACATGACTGAGGGCAGGGCCGGGGCTTTGGCAGCTGTGTCACAGCACCACAAACACCCGCCCGCTGGATCTATATGTACATACACGGAGCTGCCCACCTCGGCACTGCCTGCGCTGCCCGTCCTGGGGGATCCCCTCCATTCTGGTCCCACTTTCCCGGGCTGGTGCGGGTGTGGGTTTGCAGAGTTGCACTCACAGTGAGTTGTTTCTGGCCGCTTTGCTTCTGATCTGTTCACAATGGTCTTTTTTCGATTGCAGGAAGGCAGGATTATTCCTGGTAAAGGCCCAGCAGTGATGAGGGACAGGACATGCCTTCCAGCGAGAACCAGCCACTCGAAGGCTTTTGCAGGCTGAGCTTTTGTGCTTAGCAAGTTGCTCCACCTGGAAGAACAACTCCAAGAAATGTGTGTAGTGGAAATGTCTGCAGCCTGGATTAAAATGGCTCTGGCAGATGATGCTGTAGCTTCCACAATGTAAACATTACAGAGAAATCGTGTAAATATGGGGGATTCTATTTTTTTTTCCTCATTTTTTCCCTCACTCAGGCCAGGAACTGCTAGAGCTTAAATAAATCACTGCAGAAGTGAGACTGACCCAAATCATTTTACACAGCAGAGACCTCGTCTCCTGCTTTTGGAGCTTCTCGTATTTACACTGTGCCAAAGCAGAGTTTAAGTTGTCTGTGTGGCAGCAGCTCCTTCCTACGCCCCGCGGAGCTTGGGGGAAGGTGTGAGATCAGCTCACGCGTGGCAGCGAGGCTGCCAGGGAGACAGAACCGCCAGCTCACGCATGCCGGTGGAACCAGGGGGATTTTTGGTGCGGTCCCATCCCGTGCTTGGTGCTGGCCGGTTTCCCTGCCCCTGTGCGGGGCTGCTGCTCCACCAGGCTCAGCTTGTCCTGCTTGGATCACGCATGTGTGCCTGGTTAATTCACCTGTGAGTGTCCATCAGTGAATGCACAAGTGCCCAGTTAATTTACATTTGAGCACCCAACGAGCTCATGCATAAGCACCCAATTACTGAATGCATCAGCACCCAATTAATCATGTATGGGTGCTCTGGAGGTCAGGAGGGCAGCCACAAGGATCCTGCATGAGCACAGAACCTGCACACAGATCGCAATTAGTTCACACAGGATTAGTCCACTCGTGAATGCCCAGTTAACACGTGCAGTGCATGACTGCCTAATTACCTCGTGCATGAGCCCCCAATTAGTGCGTGCATGAGCACCCAAGTTGTTCACGCATGAGCACCCAGTTATTTTGCATATGAATGTTCAATTAGTGCGTGCATGACTGCTCCATTATTTCATGCATGAGCACCCAGTGATTTACAGGAGATTTCCCAGCTGGATCATCCATGAGCGCCCAGCGTGTCCTGGGCACGGGGACACCTTGGGGATGGAGGGAGCAGGGATGTGCTGCAGCGGTGCAGGATGAACCCCCATGGCCAGCCCAGAGCCCCTGGCCACATCCCAGCACCATGAGCTGAGCCGAGAGCAGCGCTGGGCTCTGCTCCACCACAAAAACCCAACCCTGGGCCGTGCTGTGGCTCATGGAGGCCAGAGCAGGTCATTACAACAGTCTGAAAACTTTAGGAAGCTTTTGATGTGCAGGCAGGACCCCTCGCGGATAAACTGTGTTGGGTTTAGGGCTTGCACAGGAGCGCCCAGCCCAAATGCTGTAATGGGAGGGAGGACACAAGAGAAAAAGTAGAGAAGTTCAAGGGCAGAAGTCAAATTAACTGTTCCTTAACCTGTGTCCCAAAAGCCCTGTGCCTCGTGGTCAGACTGGGAGCCCTGCACAGCCATGGGACACGGTCACACAGCACGTGGCTTTGAGGTGACTTTTGCTTTGGTGTTTATGTTGTCTCTAAAGCCACCTTTCCCCTCTGGAGAGATCCGATTAAAGGGAGTTCCCAGCTCTGGGCACATCCAGCTGGTTCGGGGGCCTGGGCTGTGTGCTGGGAGCCGCGGGCTGGCCGGCTTAGCTCTCGTCCCTGCGCACGCACAAAGGCACTTGTTATGCTCACATGCTGATACAACTGCACTGAGATTCCAGAGAGATGTTTTTATTTATGGATTCTGCATGAACTGCACACCGCAAGTCACTTGCAAAAACTTGAAGAGAACAGATGACCTGAATACATATTAACAAGGCTCACAAGTCATTTAGTATTAGTTTTTTTCTGCCATGCTCGCATGATGGCAAGGAGCATGCTACCTCGTGGAAAGCGATGTTGAGACAAAAAGTCGTCTAGAACTTGTCACACTTTAAGCCCGTTTGCCTTGGAGATAAGCCCGGGCTGCCCTGACGCGGTGCCACGCTGCAGCTGTCTCTGCTCCGGGCCAGAGCAGCGATATCCCACTGATACCGGAGTGTTCCCCTCCAGGCAGGAACACCTCGACACCCCACGCCTACCGCCCCATGGCTCCCGCAGCAGAAGCGGGGTGACTCCTTACCTGGCTGGGGACATGGGGACAGTTCCAGGTTCCTGGGATGCAGGATCAGGCGTGGGGACGAGGTGCTCAGTGCGCCGGGCATGGGGAGAACCTGGTTCCTATTTCTCTGGGGATGTGAGAGCAACCCCTGGGAGACAGAAATGCACCAGACGCGATCTTTGTAGTGATGAGAATTGCAGGTGGTGAAAATGCTTTATCATCCCAAATTTATGAACAATGAACAGAGGGACATGGGGTCTGATACGGATGTTAACGGACTGCTTACGGCGATCAAACCCTCAGCATTGGCGGTGGCAGCTCCCCGCTGCAGTTTTACAGAGCATTTCCTTTTATAGGGCACTTTCTTTTTCCACAGGATTTATTCAGGTTCTATAGCAGGGATTCAGGGAGATAATAATGTACATTAACCAGGGCGCTGAAAACTGCTTCGCAGACAAGATTGATCAAAGCAGCCCAGGACTGACAGCAAACCCTCTGTAATGCAGTTTGCACAACACTTGCCAAAACAATTGACTCCTGGTAAAAAATAACTCGGGCGGCTTTGGGGAGGCTGTGGCTGGCGAGGAACCTGTTCGGGCAGCCGAAAGCAGGCGGCTGCAGCAATGAGCTGTGGGCTAAGTTGTAGCAAAGTGGGTTTGGTTTAAATAAGAAGAAAAATGGCACGTCACTGTGGAGGTGCAGCGTGGAAGCGGAGCTGGTGCGATGCTGCAGCTGCGCTGTCAGCCCAGCTTTTGGTTTTCCAAACCTTTGCATTGTTTAGGGCACATGCACACAAAGTCTGTGTTTTTTGACTCGAAATCACCCAGGATTGGAAAACGCGTCCCGTGGGGAAGCATGTGGCCATGGGGCAGGAGGAGCGCAGCCTTAGACGGCAAAGGGCTCCTCACAGCCAGGCCCTTTTCCTGCTAATCCCTGTGAAGTGCCTTATATAGTGCACTCGGAGGAATTTATAAATAAACGCTTTTTGTCACTATTCAGGAACGCATCTCCCTCCGTGGCATTTGAAGCACATTTTTCCGTCAAGGCCACGCTCCGTCATGTGCAAAGGGCAGCGCCGAGCCTGCTGGGCGGCTCTTCCATGCTCTCCTGCTGCTGAAGGCTCTGGGGAAGGACGCAGGATGTAACTGGGATGATGTGGTTTACACTGGGATTACAGGCTGACACCCTCAAATTATCCATCTGAAGGCTGGAGGTCAGGTCCCATGCCAGCAGCCACAGTCCTTACAAAGTCAGCGCTGTCCAGCCCCACAGTGTTAGTCCTTGTTCGCTTTGCTGCTGCTCACTGGCTCCCGCTCATCTTGAGGCTGAAGCTCAGGTTTGGAATAGTAAATATTTTATTTGCTATTGAGAGTCTTGACCAGTATCTCAGAGGCTGCAAAGGTCACAGCAGGAAACATCTACTTCGTTAGCATGAGGGATCGGCCCGTTCTGGGCCGTCTCTTCACAAAGTGAAAACACAGCCATGAACTCCAGCCTTTCCCCCCCGAGTGCTCTTATCAGCCTCTCTTCCTGGAGCAATCATATTAGATAGATTTCAGTAGCCGGAGTGGTCTCCCTGGTTCTCAAGGCCACACATGCAATTAAAACTCCTCTCGTTAAGAGGCAGCTCAGTCCAGGCAGCATCTTCCCGCTGTCCACGCCGGGCAGTGCTGCGTGGGAACGGGAGGGCGCGGGAAGCAGGACAGCACGGGAACAGCGACTTTTTTGTTTCGCTGGGCTTTTCTTCAGGGGGCTTCTGCAAAAGGTTTCTTGGCACCTCCACTCAAGGGAAATGGAGTGACCAAGGTGGGAGCTGGTGGGGCAGGCGTGTGCCCGGAGCCCTGCCTGGGCAAGCCAAGTGTCACAGCCCTCTGCCAGGCTCCCGCCGGCCCTGCTGCTCCCTCGCTGCTCCTGTGAGACCCACGGACCCCTGGGGGGCCCGGCTCTCCCAAGGCAGTTCCCCCCAAGGGAATCGTGTCTCCCCAGAGCAATGAGTCCCTCCCAGAGGTTCAAGGTCACCTCCGGGGATCCGGGTCCCCAAGGCGGCTGGAACACCCCGGGGATCAGCTCCCTCAGACCAGGCCCCGGCTCCTCACAGCACCGGGGAAGCGCCCCCCCGCCCCCGCGAGGCACCGCCCCGCGCCGCCCCGCCCCGCGCTCGCCCCGCGGCATTGTGGGATGAAACAGGATGTAGGCAGAACAGCGCGGGCGGACGGGCCGGGGCGGCGGGCTGCGCCGCGATGCAGCCAATGGGGGCGCGGCGCGCAGGGTGGCGCAGCCAATGGGAGAGCGACGGGCCGCGCGCCGCAGCGGGCGGGGCGGTATTTGAGCGCGGCGCGGCGGCGAGGCGCAGAGCGCTCGGCGCAGCGAAGGGAGCGGAACGGAGCGGGCAGAGGCGAACGGGTTCCGGTCTCCTCCCACCTTTTCTTCGCTGCCGTGCCTCGCCTCGCCCTCCCAGGGTGGCCTTGTCACTGTGAAGGTGAGCGACACCCTCCGCCGGGGCGGCGGGGACCGGTCGCTTCGTGTGTGAGGTGGCGGCGGGGCCGTTCCGGGGGAGGGGGTCGAGGTCCTGGCGGCCTGCCGGCTCCGACTATTAGCGGTCCCCGGCGGCTCTCGGAGCCCGCCCCGGTAGCCTGCCGCCCGTGCGTTGCTGGCCGTGCTCCGGGCAAGGTCACCGCTGCCTCGGGTGCCCCCGGGGCTCCCCCCGTGAAGGTCACGCAGGGCTCCGGCCTGCACATGCGCCCGCTTCCTGGGAGCGTCTGCCCGGGCTTGCTGCTGCCCTGGAGGGGAAGGGGTTGTGCCGCTCCCCCTTCCTAGGGCCCTGTCCTGCTGTGGTGGGTGAAGCAGTGGGTGCTGGGCTTGGGCCTCGTCCCCATTTTCGAGTTCCACATTGTCCTGCTGGGGAAGCAGTGGGTGCTGCGCTTGGGTTCATCCAGCTCCCAGGGCCCCATCCTGCCTGGGGAGGGAAGGGGTGGGTGTGGGGGCTTGTGCCTCATTCTCCTGAAGCTGCATCTTGCTCTGGTGAGGGAAGGAGTGGTGGCCAAGCTGGAGTATCATCCCCCTTCCAAAGACCCATCCTGTCCTGCTGGGGGAGTGGTTGGATGCTGGGCCCGGGCCTTGTCCTCCTTCCAAGACCTCACTGTACCCAGATGAGGGAAGGTTTGGGTGCTGGCTTGGGCCTAATCCCCCTCCCAAGGCCCATCCTGCTCTGATGGGGAGCAGTGTTGGTACGGAAGCTGTGCTTCCTCCCCTCCCAAGGCCTCGTTCTGCCCTGGAGTGGCTTTTCTAGAGCTGTGGTCTTCCTCCATTAAGATGCCATCCTGTCTGGGGTGTTTGGGCTTTGTGGTTTTCCTCAGAGAGGGCCAGACTTGGGTGGCAAGACCCTGAGGGCCAACTGTGGCCTTGTGGTTTAGGGATCAGGTGTGTATGTGGTGTTGCTGGGCTGCCTTGTGGGCAGGATGTCCCCAACCCCACGGGGAATGTGCTGAGATGGGGGCCCTGCTCTGTGAAGTTCTTGTGGGTGGATAGGGTGACTCTCAGAGCTGTTCTCAGCCTCAGGGTGGGTGTGGGGACCCTCCCTCTGGCTGTCAGCCTCTGTCATGGCTGGCCTGGGAAGGATGCTGTGCCCTGGAGCAGCGTGGTGCTAGGCTGGGCAGCTCTTGCAGCTCTACTGAAGAGGAATAATGCACTGAGATGCTCTTTGCCTGAACAATGAAGAAGGAAGATGCTTTTTGCAGGTCACTGGTTATGTAATGGGAAGTGCCCTCTGAACTCATGGTGCAGTGGAAGTGTGTGAAGAAAGGCCTGATGTGCATGAGAGCTTGATTGCCCTCTTTCCCTAAAGAGGCTTTCCTTGAAGAATGACCCACAGGTGCCCTACTGCCCTTTTCCTGTGGGCTGGACATCCAGGAGACTTTTTCCAAGGGATTGCCAGATTCCTGGATAGTGAATCCAAATCTACAGGCAGTTGGAGTGTTCTGAGCCATGTCTTGTCCTGCCAGGGTTTCTGGGCCACAGGCTAAAACCCACTGGCTTAAACCACATCAGGGAGAGAAACAAACCGTCTGGCCGTGGCTTTTCCAGAGCTGTGGTAGGCGTGTGTGCTCTCTAGTGTTTGTGCTCAGTTCCTGTCATTTCTCCTGATGCTATTAGTGTGTGTTAATAGCAATGCTCCGTTAAACATTTCATCTAAAATGTATAAATTAAGGTTGCAATAGAAGTCTTCAACTGCAGGCAGAGTGAAGAATTGAAGTATTGTAATCAGAGGGCTGCAATTATGTAACTGGATTCTCTTTCTCTCTGGGTAGCAGCCTCCTTTAATTGCTGTAACAAAGCTACTCCTTCAGTTTTCTGGGACTGCTCCAGGAAGCGATCAGTGCACCAGATTTTCTTCACTCCCCAGTAGAGCTAAAAATGTGTAGTTTCACTATTTCAAAACATACTTGGTAGTATCACTCAAGACTTACAGCACTGTAAAAGGATTTAGCAAACTTAATGGTGCTCTGCAGGCTTAATTGGAGGCACTCCTGGCCATTAAGAAGCTTATTCCCACAAAGTTTCAATATGCTCTGGTAAGAGCTGCTCCCAAGGTGAGCAGCTGTGGTCCTTCTCAGCGCAGGCCGTTGCTGGATGGGTCGCCTAGATAACAGGTGGCTTGGGGGCGAGGGTCCGGTGCCTGCAGGGGTGTTGGGGTGTGCTAGCCAGCAGCAGGGCTGCACAGGGCTCCTTCCACAGGGGGTGTGCTGCAGCCTTTGCTTGACGAGAGGCTGCAGGGCTGGGATTCCCAGATCCCCATTTTCTAGAATAAAACGAACTGCACTGAAAACTTCCCAATGCTGAACATCTCCCTGGAAAGTCCACAGCAGATCTATGTGTAAATGGCTTCAGTGACTGGTATGAACCACCTGAACCAAGGTGGCCAAACACTTGGCTCCAGTGCACCCCTTTCTGGTTTCGTACAGGTCAAGGCAGCACTTGTGTGCTGGTTTCTAGCATCTGTGTTGTGGTTTGCAAACAGGGAGAGGAAAAGGCGGTGGCTTTGCCAGGCCTTTGCTATGCCAGCTCTGTGTGGGGCTTGCTGCCCCTGTTTCCAGGCTGCAGTGTGGTGTTAACCAGTTTCTGGCTCGTCAGACCAGCTTTGTCCCATGGGAACAGCTGAAGTCTGGGTTTCAGTGACAAAGCAGCCGTGAGGTGAGGGGGTGGTGACTGGCTGAATGTGGAACACCACTCCTTCCAGGCTAACCTCGCAGCAGTGACTGTAATCCTGGCATGGGGTGGAATAAAAAGCACCACTGCTGTTAACATGCTTCCTGAGCTTCCCTGCTGGATTGTATTTTGGGATCCATCGCTCACAAGGCTCTGAATAGGTGATGCTCCAAACCACTGGTGCTCCTGGAAGGCACACTTGGCTGTAGGCTATTGATGTTCAGCAGGGCAGTGGCTCTCTGCAGATCCCACCTCTTCCCACGTAAGCTTTTTCTGTATGTGTTTTTTGCAGGTGCTGATGTTGGGCTGTCTCTGATCTAACCTCCAGACATTGCCAGCACCACAGTGCTCTGACTATAAGGGGCATTTTAGCCTAGGACTACTGTAGGCCACCCTGGTAAACTCAGCTTGGGTGTAGCAGGGGGCTTGTAGTATCAGTTTGTGACACAGCCTGCCACAGAAAGGACAACCTCTGATGTACAGGAAGCTTCTCTTTTCTTGGGAAGGGATTAAAGCAATCTATGTTCTGCCTTAGGTTCACGATGTCTGACAGAAAGGCTGTGATAAAGAATGCCGACATGTCCGAGGACATGCAGCAGGATGCTGTCGACTGTGCTACGCAGGCAATGGAGAAGTACAACATAGAGAAGGACATTGCAGCATATATAAAAAAGGTAAGGGGGCTGTTTTGGCTGAGACTTCCTGAAGCTGCTCAGTGTGTGTGCTGGTCATGAGCCTGAGTGTCTGAGACTTCATACTCATGTGTTTGGGAGAGAGAAGATGCTTTCTTCTTTGCTGCTTTAGTGCTGTTCCCAAGAAGATGGAGTGACTTGTCCAAGGTCAGAGGAGGGCTGTGGCAGAGCAGGGCTTGGTGTGTTGTTCTGGCAAGCTCTGAGCAGTGTGAGCGCTGTCCCTCTGGATTTGCCAGCCCAGGAAGAGCTGGCTCAGTCTCTTTAGCACTTGCTCCCCAGATGCTGCTGCTGGACCTGCAACACCAGTGCAGGGTGGGATTACTCCATTTCCCTCTGGGTGGGCAGCTGTGCATGTGCAGTTCTGTCTGCTGTGTTCCTGGCTCTGGGACAGGTGGTGTGGAGGAGGATGGAGCCTTGAGCTGGCTGGCAGGGTTGGGAAAGGTGCTGCTTCAAAACCAGCACAAGCAGCTGCCCTGGCTTGTGGAGGGCTGTTTCCCCATTTGCAGGAGCCCATTAACTTAACAAGTATCAAGCTTGATGGCATCTGGGGAGCTGTCAGTTCCCCCTGTAGCCACTTCTGATGGCTGGACAAAGTGCTTTTGAAAGGGCAGAGTGTGCTGCTTAGGCTCTGCAGTCCTGGTACCTGGGCTAGCTTTTGGGCCTTGCTTGTAATCTAGGCTTGAATGTAAAGGATTCAAAGGTGTCTCCTAACTTCTCAGATCACTTTGATCGGAGGCAAGACATCTCCAAGTGCTTGGGGCGAAGCAGCCTGTAAAGTGAGTGAGTGCAGCAGAAGGCATCCAAGAAGTTGGCCTTTATTTCCTGAGAGTGTGTTGGGAGGAGGGAAGCAATTGAATGCACCTTCGTGCCCTGGCAAGAAAGCTTTTCTGTACTTCAAAGGTTACCTGCAAAGAGCTCAAAGTGTCTTGCTGGTGTCTGAGAACTAGCACTGGCTTTAATCTTGAATGTAGAGTCTGTTCTTCTGGCTCTGTCTCAGGGGAGGGAAGGGTGATCTTGGGAGTTCTGTATTAATTAGAGGGAGGAGAATGGTCTTTAACCCTATCATACCTGCTGAGTACAAGACTGACTATTAAGCCAGCATTCAGCTTGCTCACTTCTGACCTCTTAGATCCTCATGTGCTCTCTGTTTCAATGCAGATTTTCTCCGCTATATGTGAAGAAGAGCCAGACTTCTCTTTCCTTTTTTTAGGTGACCTTTAAACTCAAATGCCTTGCTGGGGCAGACATGCCAAAGTCTTTTTTTGTGTTTTGTGAGTGGGCTTGGAATGGGAGAGGAGGAATATTCCCCCGAGCCTACACGCAGGGCTTGAATAGCACCGCACCAGGGAGCGCTCTTAGGCCTGCTCCCTCTGCCCGGGGCTGATGGGCGCTCCAAGTCTCAGGAGATAATTCGCTTGTGTTGAAGCCTTCAAACAATCTGGTGCAGAGGTCTGGTTGTGTCAGTCACTACCTTGCTTAGTGTAACAGTGTCTGGCTTTGGGGGATCTAAAGATCCTGCAGGTGGGAGGAGAGGCGATAGTGTGTGAACAGAACCAGCTAAGAGTATGTACTTAAAACTATTTTCATGTGGGTTTTCTTGGCCTTAATGCCTCTCTTCTCTTTCTTCAGGAATTTGACAAGAAATACAACCCAACTTGGCACTGCATTGTTGGCAGAAACTTTGGCAGCTATGTAACACACGAGACAAAGCACTTCATCTATTTTTACTTGGGTCAGGTTGCAATTCTTCTCTTCAAGTCTGGATAGGAAGTAGGAGCAAGTGAAGTTTGGACTGTAATGCACTGATGGCTGAAGCCACGACTCCCTTTAACATGGCTATGCCGCTGCATGGACTGTATACTATATTTAATGTGTATATGTTGCAGTAAAAATCTACTTCTGTTTAGTTGCCTGAGAAGAAGGCGGCATTTTTTTGTTACTGCTTTTTTTTTTTTTTTGGTTGTATTGCACTAGGAAACCTGTAAATGCTTAATCAATGGCCTTTACGTGGGAAGAAATAAAACTATTCCACAACAGCTCCCTCGGTGGTAACTCCTTCTTTGAGGCTGGGAAAACTTATTTGGGCAGGCCAAAAATCCCTGACATCCTTACCGAGTTTTATTAGACTGTTAATCTTGTAACGAGGAGCAAAGCCAGTGTGAGCCTCCGTCCCCACCCTGCAGACTGCAGAGAGCTGGCTCTCCCAGTAACCGCGGGCAGGTGCTTAGACCTGCCCTGAAAGCTGGTGGGTGGCTCTTGATCCCGTGGCTTTCTACACCCAAGTTGAACTCCAGCTCGGACTGTGATAACCAGACTTGCAGCTGGCACCCTTGCTCTTTCTGTGCCCACCGCTGTGTGAAAACATTGGCTCTGCCGAAATATTGACCTAGACTTGTCAGCAACTCAGCCTGGTCTAGAAGACTTCAAACATCCGCCTGAGTTGCTGCTTGTGCCGAAAGCAGCATCCTGGGGCTGAAGTCTTCAGACCTTGGTACTGAGATCTAAAGCCACGGGGCCTGTCCCTGAAATGGAGTAGGATATCAAATTGGTGACTGCTGACAACAGCTCGATTTGGCGTGTTCTTAGCCAGTTGTTTCAACACTGCCTTAACTTGATGCTCTCCTTAAAGCAAGCTAGTCATGTGGAAGACTTGTAAGTGGCCACTGTCTTTTCTTTTTTTTTTTTTTTAATTTTCTGTAGCTGATAAGCTATTTCTGGAGGACTGTCCTCCATGTCCAGATATCTGCTTTTGTTCTTAAAGCACAGTACCAAGAAGTTAAATTTACATGTGATGTTTGTGTGAAGGAAACTCATGTAACATCTGCTTCAAAGGCAGACAAATGTCTTGGTCTCCAATAGGTTCAGCAGTGATGTTGTCTTAGTATGTACTGACTCTTGGATTACGCTGCAGGAAGTTCTTTTTATCTGGGTGTGCAGAAATGCTGTGCGGTGGCAAGTAAATACCTGGTGCTTGTCGTAAGGTCTATATATTGGTTTGCTAACTAATGCATAGATAATATTGGGGGGCTGGTGAGCCTGACTTGTGTCTCTGAGATAAATTTGGTGTTGGTAACAAGTCACTGCTGGGGTGGGAAGAGCAGAGGGAGGGAGCTCTTCATTGTGAAATGACTTGCTGACCCAGGTTGACTACTTCCTGAAGTAAAAGTCCTTCTTGTCTCTGTGCAAAATCCAAAGTATGCCTAATTTTGTAATATTGATAGAACAATGTTGTAACTAGAAAGAATGTAGCTGTCATAACTTCATGTTGATGGAAATGTCTGCACTGGGGTAATGTGCCTTGGACTGTCTGGGGCACTTTTGTGGTCTTGTCTATTCAGGAGTCTGCTCTGGATCTGAAAGGAGAATGTTCTGGGTTTGTTTTTTTTCCAAGCATGAGTCTAATGTGAACCTGTTCACAGTCTCTCATGGAGCGAGATCTGTTCCCTTCATAACTGCAATGGCTCAAATACCATTTATTTTTTTCAAACATTAAAGGTGAATTGACACATTTAAACAGCCTCTAGTTTCTTTTTCATTGCCAGCTGTCCCAAGAGAAAACTGCACTTGTCCAGTGAGGGTGAGCAGGGAGTTCTCTACCCTGGAAGATGCCGATGACCAGAAGGACGCAGGAACTGATCCCAGCCTGAGCTGTGTCTGTGGGAAAGCAGCACTTCCAGGGATGTGTGGTTGTATCCAGGGTGCTGCAGCAGGGGCAGTGTGCCCCAGGACTGACACATGCAAGTAGAAAGTGGGTTTAGTGCTTCCTTGGATGTGTCACTGCAGCAGGATCCTGCTTCAGGCTGGAGAAAATAAACTCTAGCTTCCACCTCTAGCAGTTAGGCAGTGAACCTGAGCCCTGCTCAGCCCTGTGTGACACGGGTGCTGTGTCCTCAGCCGTCCCCCTGAGCCATTGTCTGTGTAGCTCTGGAAGACACAGACTGCCTGAAGTTCAGCAGCACTCCCTCTGCACAGCCAAGAGCAGGCTGAGGTTTAACGGGGAGCTTTCTGTCCCGCTGCCTTCGCCTCCTGCTCCTGGCAGCTGTCTGATGGCTTTTGGCTTTCACTTTTTCCATTGCCAGCTCCGCTTTGTCTCCAGTTTCCACCAGGCTCAGGTGTCTGATGTGATGCCTGTGAGCATTAACTGCTGCTGTGCTGGAGAGGCCACCAGCATCCCAAGGACAGCCACTCCCTTTCAACAGCAGCATGAAGTTATTTGGAAACATCTGGATCTGGGGCACTGAGTGGAAGGTATGTATCTGGGGAAAACATCTGGTAGAAGAAACTTTCCAGATGTGTTTGGCCAAAAATACTATTTAAATGTTAATATGTTACTGTCCTGCCTTACAAGTGCTCTGAAACCTCTGATTGCAGGGGAGGTGGAGGTGCTGGGCACGGGATGGTGCCTGCAGATATAATGTGTGTGTGTGTTTGCTGTGGGGAACAGTGTGGTTCTTGGCTGGGGAGAGTGTCACATTGTTTTCTCTTGTACAAATCAAGTTATTCAATTCCTCATGTCAAGTATTTTTTCCAGATGTGGCCTTACAAAAGCAAAGCTTTGTGGCCCTGTGGAGCGGACAGGCTGGTTTCTGGTAGCTGTGCTCCATGTTGTACTAGACGTTATCTAGGGTTCATTCCTCTGGGAGGGAGCATGCTGTAAAGCCGCAGGAGGTGTGTGACCCCGTTAGCGGGAGCCTTGCTCCATGCCTGCCTAGTGTGATATTCTTCCCCTTCTTCTGTGACCGCCTGCAACACCTGGGAAGGGACAAAGTGACAGTGATGTCCTCCCCACCCGGGAATCCTGCGCAGGGCCTGGGTGTCGCAGGCTGCCCCTGTGGGGACATGCAGCCCGCAGGGCTGTGCGCCCCTTCCCTCCTCCCAGCAGAGCCTGCAGCCCTGCCCTTGCAGCCTTCGTCACCCCCGAGCACGTGGAAGCAGAGCCTGTCGCTGGTGAACCCGGTACCCAACAGGCGTGTTCCCTTTCACAGTGCTTTTGCAGGAGATTTGAAATGAAGAGACAGAACACGGAATTCATTTTTATCTCACTTTCAGTCTGACGGGTAAATCCTTAGGAGGCCAGTGCCACTTCACGAAGGACACGGGGCTGTGCCATCCCTGCCCACCCGAGGTTTCCCTGCTTTGTTCTATTTATTGAGCAACGGTTCTGACACCCTTTTCCAGCCTGTGACTCATAGCAGCAGTGTCTGTGCATAAGCCATGTGTCTTGGAGCGCTTTATAGATACAGGAGCTGCAGGAGCCGACTGTTTATTAAAAGATGATCAGATGTTTCCTCCCTTAAGGCAATGTCTAGCTGAGGCTGAGTAATAACTCATTACCAACGAGACAAATAACTGCTTATCACCAGGTCAGTGCCTTCCCCAGCCCTTCTTGTTCCCAACGGCAGGCACTGTCTTTCTGTGCTGAGCACTGGTGGGCTCAGCACCCCTCTGGGGTGAGAAGGGAGCAGCCCTGCCAGACCCTGCACCGATCCCTGTCCTGTCCCTACCTTGGGGGGGTTAACCCCAGGCTCCGCTCTGCAGGATTTGGCCCTGAGTTAAGCTTGAGGAACAGGTTTTGTCCAGCCCTGGTGTAGCTGGTTTTTCTCCTGCCTCTGGAAGCAGTTCTGGCCTTGCAGGCCACGTCTTTCTGTCCTAGTGCTGGGGACATGGAGCAAATGCACCAGAGCTGGCTGTGGCCTGTGGAAAAATCGATGGTGGAGCAGTGCAGCATGCCGCAGAGGGGTGAGGCGGGTGTCATGCTCGGCCGTGTCCCCTGTCCCCTTGTGCTGGCCCCTCGCTGCCCCACACAGCAGCAGCACTTGCTCACGGGCCCCTCAGAGTGGGTCCAGCTCTTGTCCCCTTGCATGGCGTGGGGCTGGGACCCTTGCAGGCTGGCTCAGAGCTTTTCCTCAGACGCCATCCTCCGGCGCGGCTGCCACAGCCCTCCCCTGCCAGATGCCATGGAATCGCTCCATGTCCTTTGTTCCCTCCTTTGCTTATGTGTCTCTGTTGATTTATGACCATTGCAGAGCAGCCTGAGTGCGACTCAGTCACTTGCCCAGATCCCAGCCAGCCTGTGTGCCCTCACTCTCAGCCTGCCAGGTGGGGAGGATTTGGGGGAGAGATCCAAGCCCCCCCTGCATTTAAACACATGCACGGCCTTTTCTTTCACCTCCTTCCAGCCTGCCTGTGAATGAAGTGCTTTCAGGGGGAGGAGATCGCTGGGAGCCCCGCTCTCCCCGTGCATTGGTTGCAACCCATAAAAGCATCTGAGGAATTCGCCACGGTGGTCCCTGCGCGGGGTGAGCCAGTGAAAGCCGCCCTTTGTTCCTGCAGCCCTGGCGTCCCACACAGGAACGGGGCTGGACACGGCTGGACGTGTGCTCTGCTGACATGTCACCCTTCGCAGCCCCTGCGCGGGTGCCGCGCTGCACCGGGGCCTTCGGGGAAGGGATTTCACGTCCCTTACCCCGGCCTGAGCAGGCACCCGGGGGGAGCAGCGCTGGGCACCGCCGGGTGCCATGGAAGATTTCCCCGGGCTGGGCTGAGTGCCTGCTGACACACGCGGTGTGACCCCAGCTTGAGCCTGGTGCTGCTTAAGCTGAGTCAGAGGAATGGAAATCCCTTCTTACATAGATATTTTTCCACAAAGTGTTTGATTACAGGTTTGGGGATTAATCTCGCGCCCATCTTGCCCCGTTCCCCGTCTGGCCGCGCCGCTCGCCTGCTGCCTGCTCTGGCAGGAAAGGACGGAGGCGCTGACACGGAGCCAGGCCGTGCCTCCGCTGCAGCCTGCACACAGGCGGCTGGCACCCGGCCCGGAACGCCGCTCTGGAAAAAAATAAATGCCTTTTTTGTTTTTGAGGAAAGCCCAGAATGCTTCCACAAGGACAAAACCTCTTTCTGAATCTGCTTTTAAAAGTCCTATTTCCTCTAAAGGTTCGCAATGACCTGGCCAAAAGTGTCTGCTCTGCCGCGGGTCAGCTTGGACGGGGTAAACCTGGACCCACGTTGCAAAGTCTCCTCTGAAACGGCAGCTTGCAGGGGGACTGAGGGACGGCACCCCTGTGTCTCTTCCCAGCAGGGTCCCCACTGTGGGTGCTGGCGGTTCCGCTGGCAGGGGGTCCCTGCGCCTTTGCTGTGTTGTAATTAGCAGAAGAAAACCATAGCGTGACTCAGCGAGCTCCGGGTGCCAGGCCAGGGCTGCGACGCTGCCCCGTCCTCTGACTGACGCGTACGACTCAGGCAGAGCCTGGGCTGGCTAAAGATCCCGTGTTACTTAAATATTTTATAGAA
The DNA here is from genome assembly GCF_036013475.1 of Columba livia. Lineage (NCBI taxonomy): Eukaryota > Metazoa > Chordata > Aves > Columbiformes > Columbidae > Columba > Columba livia. Next base: position 1,261,561 of record NC_088621.1, read on the forward strand.
AATCATTAAGCAATTAAATCTGGCAGATCTCACATCATAGAAAAAGCAGCTTGAAGTCTGTGCAGTCAATGCTTCCCAGTTGTTTGGGACGTCTTCTTGGAGTCTTAACTCCAATCCTTGCTTCAGAATAACTATAATTATCACTTAATTGCCATTATTGTTTAACATTTTTAGCATTTGCAAGTGCAAACTGTTACAGTTTTCCATGCAGATACAATCAGTAGCCAGGGTTCACAATGCAAGCAATTAAAATCCCGTGATTATTACGAGCCTGCGTGTCTATGCAACAGCTTCAATCTGCATAATTTGCCAAGACGTAGGCTAGAAACTCAGACAAATTTAGCATTTATTTAGTAACCCAGCAAAGCTACTACCTCTCGCTGCCTCCAATGATTTGCATGTACGGCACTTTTTGGAAGGACGTGAGGGCTGAAGGGAGGGGAAAGAAAGCATTTTCTAGAATGCATCCCTGGAGAATATACAGCAAAGATAAAATTATGCACATGAATTATGCAGATGAATTATGATTTCACTCCTATTTTTGTTGGGATTAGCTCATGTTTGGTGTGCAGCCCTGGCAGGTTGCTGGCGCTTCGGCAGCGCGCAGAGCGCTCTCGCCAGCTCCCGGCGCGTCCCTGCGCTCTCGGGTCCCTCGCTCCCCGGAGCCTCGTGGGGACCGGCCGTGAGGATGCAGCCCCTGCGCCTTCGTGGGAAAGTAGTTTTTGTCTGTGTTAATTTATGGCACCTCTTTTGAAAACGCGCAATGGATGAAAACAAGATTTAGGTGTAAAACTAAAAAAGCAAGCCTGCACTGTTTTGTATAGAGTAGGAGGCGTTTGCGGGCTCTGCTGCCACCAGCCAGGCTTCACCGGCGTCCCCGGGGTCCCCAGCGCCCCCCGGGGAAGGCAGGCGTGGAAACATTCCCAGCTCCGGGGAGAGGATCGTGAGGAGGAGGCGGTGGCGGCGTTTCTAAAGTCTGCGCACCAGCCTCAGCTGCGTTCCCAGCGCACAGGCGAGGAAAGCCGTGTTAAATCAAGCCTGCAGCCCTTCCAGGAGAAACAGCTCCGGAATCCTGAGCCCAGGAGGGCTGGAGACCCCAACCCATGGGGGTTTCCATGTGAGAGGTGGTTTAATGGCCCTCAGTGCAGGGGGAGAATTATCCTAATTAGCCAAATCACCAGGGCACCTGTACGCAGGGGGAGGGCTCAGGGAACCAACTGGGGGGTCCAGGCTGCGGTGCCCCATCCCCACGTCCCATTGCTGCTGCTGCTGCCTTGGAGTGACATCCCTGACAACCCAGCAGTTGTTTGTGTGAGAAAATGAGATTAGGAAAGTATTTCAAGTATTTGTGTCTGTCCTTCAGTGGCGAAGCAGCCCGGAGCCAGCGCTGTTTGTCCCGTCAGCTGGCCGGCAGCTTGGGAAAACAGCCGGGAAGGTGCTGGGAGGCACCTCGGGCACCAGCAGAGATAACGCTGAATTTGCAGATGCCTTTGGGGAATGGTGCGTATCCTGGTGCAGGCGGGGGCACTCGCTAAATCCCCCTCCCAGGGATGGGGTGGCTGTGTGTGCAGGTTTGCAGGACCCCTCTGCGGCCGGGGGCTCCCCGGGCAGCCCCTGCACCCAGCTCAGCTCTGGGACGGGTGGTTCTTCTGTTCCCGCTGTCCTCAGCCCGGCCGCTCTCCACCCTGAGCCAGTCACCGGAGGACCAGCGTGGCTGAGGACGACACAGGTCGTGACACCGGTGTGTAACGCCTGGCGATGCTCTGCACCGTGCAGGCAAAACACAGGTGACTGGTGCAGCCACATCGACTTCCCCACATGTATGAGCATACCAGAGCATCGGGGATTTTTCCTGGGTTCAGGTGTTCGATCTGCTTTGAAATGCTGCTGATAGGAAAAGTCAGTAAATTTGGACAGTCCCAGGAAAGAGAACCAAAGGCAAGACGGGCAGAAACAGCAGTGTCCAGGAAAGCCTGGGCCTGTAACCCTCCAAAATTCCCCCTGAGTTTTGGGCCAGTTATGTTCCCAGAGCAACAAGATTAAGATGAACTCCCTCCATTTTGCCTTTTACAGGAAGAGACACAGCTGACAAATCTGGAAGGCGAGGAGGAGGCAGCGAGAACCGGCAGCAGCTCCCAGGTTATCACTTTGTTGAAACCAGCAGGTATCTGCCGTGCCCTTGAGCTCTCTATCGTGGCTCCTCTTTAATTTGGCTTCCCAGTGGCAGCTGTCAGCATCCCTGCATTATCAAACCACCTGCCTGAATTTCAAGGATCTCATCCATGTATTCAGCAGGAATATAAATTTCTGGGAGCTCTTGATGGCCTTGAGATCAGAAGAGCCAGCCCGGGGGTTTCTGCTGCGCTGTGCTGGCACCCTGAGCTGGAATTTCTCTTGGCTGGGGTGTCTGCTGGGGGGCTGCAGGGACGGGGGTTGGTGGAAGCTGTAACCAAACAAGACGGGCAAACTGTTGTTGGTGTTTTTCTGGCCACAGCCCCGCTCCGCGGTGCCCGGAGGAGCATGCTCCCGCTTGCCCTTGTAAGCCGGTCCTCCCGTGTCCCAGCAGCATCACGGCTGGGGGCACCCGGCCCGGGAGAAACAAGCCCAAGCGGCACAGCCCGGGGAGGACACTCACTGCACGTGTTTTTAAGCCAAATGTGGCTCCTGGAATCAACAGAGAGGGAGATTCCTCTGCAGCCTGGGGAGCCATCCTGTCCACGTTCTTCCCTGGGACCTTCAAAGGAGCGGAGGAATCCAATTCCCACTCATTTGCTTTGAAAACACCAACCTAAAATTGTAATGATGGCATGCTGTATTACAGGGGAGGAAAGAACCCACCAGACTAGCTACATTGTTTTCCTAAGACCGGGGTGTTGATGATTTAATAAGACTTACATTTTTAACAATATTATGTTGGTTAATGTTGGAAGGTGTTCCTACAATTAATGAAAATTTCATAGACTGACTGGGGAAGAAAGAGCCCATTTTATGTCCCCTACCAGATGGCCTGAGCCAGCTGCTCACTCTTTTTCTTTGAACTGTGATTCTAATGACTTCTCCGTCCTTTGAAGTCGGTCTCTGAGCTGCTGAACCAGATGTATTTGCATGATAGTAGCAGAGCATGGTTAACAGTTGCCGACTTTTGCTATTTTCCCTCATGGCCACTGCTGGATACTGCAATGTTTGCTTTTATTTGGGGTGAGGGCTTTCTAGGCGCTGGTAAAATGCGTCTTGGTGTAACATCGCTGGCTGCAGTGAGTTATTCCCTAAATCCACAGCGTCTTTACGCAGCTCTCAGCTGGTTTCATTGCTCTATAAACCCAGGCGGCAGTGTGAGTCTGCTTTCAGTCACAGATTTATTAGGGCCTCACAGAAGCGGGGGCTGCTGTCAGAAATGTGAATTTCAGCACCGATTTAAAAACAGAGAACGAGAAGAAAGGAAGAGCTTTAAATATGTATTAAGAAGTTTTAAAAAGAATAAATCACAAAATAAAATAAGTCTTTTTATACACTGGCTCGCAGAGCACTTACAGGATATCAAACAGCGGCTCTCCCCAGGGCGATGGCTGGGCTGGGATGGCAAAGAGCTCTCTAAAATCAGCCGAGCACAATATTAATACGTGGTACTGCCTGAGGCTGTCTCTGCTACGTGTTTCACTGCGCCTGCCTTGGAGGCCTGTTAGGGACTTTGGAGGAACAAATAATAAGGAATAAATGGAATGACGGAGGTAAGAAGCAGAGCAATCAGCCATAATCAGACAGCCCAGGGCAGAGAAGAAAGCCAAGGCGGCGGTACTGGGAGCACAGCACACACTTTCCTGACTCGAGGTGCTTGGCCCGATAGGGAAATGACAGGAGGGTGAAGCGAGGTGAACCGGAGGTACGAACGTGAGTGAGGCAGATCGTGGCTGCGCCTGGTGTGACAGGGATGGAGAGGACGCCGTGCCCGGCCTGAGGCCCTCCCGCTCCTTTCGGGGGACGCGGGTCCCCGTGCTGGCAGTTTCTCTGTGCGCAGGGCTGTGACACTTGTCCCCATTCAAGGGTGTTTCCCCATCAACCGTGGCTTTCAGTCCCTGGCCTCTCTCCTGGGATCCTCCTCACAAGGAAACGGCGGGGAGTCCGTTAATTTGATGTTACCCACCAGCAAGAAATCAGAGTTGGAGTCATATCCTTAACATGAGCAGGTTTCTGTTCCGAGCGCCCAGCCCCTTGTGTCCCCGGTGCCGTGATTGTGTGACACCCCGAGCAGAGCCGGGCCTGGGACAGGGACAGGGCAGGGGCTGTGGCTCAGCAGCAGTGTCCCCGGCAGCAGCCGGGGGGCTGATTTCAGGCCACACCGATCCCTTACGGTGGGTTTTGAAGAAACACTGAGTGTCCACGATGGTTAAAATCTGCACAGGGAGGCTGGGCACCTGTGAGGACGGTGACACCGCTGAGGGTGTCACTGCTGTGGCTGTGAGGGTGACAGAGCTGTGCGGGTGACACTGCTGTGAGTGTCACTGCTGTGCGGGTCTCCCGGCTGCCACCCGCCCCGGCCCAGCCCGGCCGCCGTAGCCGCCCTCCGCCCCGGAAGCGCTCCCGTTGCCATAGCGCCGCTGCCGGGAGGGCGGAAGATGGCGGCCGCGGCGGTGGCGCGGCCGGAGGAGCCGGACGGCTCTTTCCGCCGGTACCTGGAGCGCTTGGGCGCCCTGCGCTCCCAGCCCGGCGCGGAGCGGCCCGACGGCGGCCGCCGCACCGAGCTCCACCTGCTCTTCGACCAGCTCATCTCGGAGAGCTGCGGGCCGGCGCCGGCGGCCGCGCCCAGCGCCCAGGTACGCCGGGGCCCGAGGCCCTGGGGCCGGGGCGGCGGGGGGACGGGCCGGTGCTGGCGCTCGGGCGGGGCCGGGGGTCCCGGCCGCGGTGGCGGAGGAGGGGGGGGGGCAGAATGCGCTCGCACGTGGGTGTCCACGTCACGCGGCTGTCCACGTTACGTGGGTCCAGCGTCACGCAACTTGGAAGTAATAGTTTTGGACGATGCTCCTTTCCCCCTCCCTGTCCCTCGATCCAGCTCTGTTTCTCCGGCTGCTCTGCCCCGGTGCCCCCGGGTGTCGCCGAGCCACGCTGCCGCCCCGTGTCAGCAGGTCCCGCGTGGGGCCGCGGGCTGCGCTGCAGCAGGGAGGCTCACGAGCTGCAGTTCCATCCGTTGCGTTACGTTATCCCTATTGATGTCTGTGGTATCCGCGCAGATCGGGTTGTGTGGTCGAAGTCTCAGCTGATGATGTGGTTTCCACCCAGCTTTGTAGTCTCGAAATAATAAACCGAGGCTTTTCTTTTCCAGGATGTTTGTGCTCTGCTTGTCCAAGCCTGTCAGCTGGTTCACCTTGGTCAGGAACATCTTGTCAGCAAACTTTGTCAGCTCATCCATCACTTACTTAACAGATTTCAGGTACGGAAGGTTTGGCCTTGTCCCTCCTTTCCCTGTGTGCTGGCTCCCTGGGAAGCCCTTCTGTCTCTTTACGGGGTTATGGAGCCAACCTTCACGCAGGGTTTCTCGGATTTTCACTGTATTGCTTATGTATTTCTAGCTGAGGTTCTGATCTGTGGCTCCAGCATGGCTGAGGGGTTCCTGCTGTGAAAACAGCTCAGTCACAAGTGACAAACCATTGGAAATACTCTTGGCTATAGGACATTTGTTTTGATATATCCACTTCTTAAGTGTCAACTGATTCTGATTGTGTGCGATCTTAACAGCCAGGTCACCCGAGTCTGTAATCAATATATCTGCCTGTATAGACTCCAACATGATGATGTTTTCTTGACCACAGTCCTTTTCTGCTGTGTCAGGTGATGGTTGATGAACAGAACTTGAATTTTCTCCTCTCCTACTGCATCTCTGCTCTTAAGCAGTGCCACTCTTGGACCCACGTGGAAATTCTGCAAGCCTTAGCAGCTCTTGTTTACAATAATGGACCTAAATGTCAGAAGGTGAGTTTACAAGCCAAGAGAAAGTAACCACAAAAATATTTACACCCTTTTGCTGTTTCTACTTTTCTTTTTCCTACAAAAAAAAGACAATTAAAAAGTGCCATGTTCTCAAATCACCACACCTTTTATGTTAAGAATAATCCCATTTAAATAATGACTGATATTTGTAGAAGAGTTGAATTTGAGGTGTGATAGGTGTATATACCAGTAATCAGGACCACTTGATATCTGGCTTGAGCCAAAGGCACATTATCAAAGAAGGGCAGCAGACTGACCACCCCGATGTGCCTGTGGATCAGGCAGGAAGAACGCGGGGAGCTTCATGTTGCTCGTTACTCAGCAGGCTCCACTGAGGACCCCCAAATTTATCCTGTAACCAGGTCAGGTCTTTTGTGTGCGATGGGCTCAAAGCCGTTTCAAAGTGGAAACTATTGGGTATCAACCCCGAGGTCTGCACGAAGCTCCCTGTTCCTGCAGCATGACCGGGAGTGTTTGATGCAATGAATTCTGCTGTCAGCAGCTCTTGGCAGCTCGCAGAGCGGTTTCTGGTGTTGGGCTGAAGCGCAGGGTGGTGATGCTGGCGGTTCTGGAGCTGCCAGCTTGCGTGGGTCTGTAGCCTGTGTAACCGCAGCAGGCCGGTGCGGCAGTTGCTGGTTGAGTTTTATGTCTGGGCAGAAAGGATAAGCTTGGACTCGATCTGAACTATGCTCATGCTCAATACTTTTAAAATACAAAATAAAAGCTCTTTGGAAATTAATATTTTCATGTCATTTCTATAATCTGTCTGTGGAATCTGAAATTGCAGCTGACAAATCTTTTTTTGTAGCGTAGATGTGTCTAGCTACCAAACAGAAGAGCTGGGAGGCTGAGGGAAGGGCACTGACCCCTAATGACTTCTGCTGGTTTGTTTTAGTATCTCCCGGATTTGCTGGGCAAGACTGGACTCCTGGTGCAGTTCAGCCATTCGGCTCAGCCGGACGCGGAGCTCCGGAGGGCAGCGGTTCGCGGCATGGCCAACCTGTGTCTCAGGTGCGTACCAGCCTGCTCAGGTGGTGAGCAGATGCTTTAGACGTACATCTGAGCGCTGGCACAGCCGCTGTGCTCTGTTTTTATAGTTATTGTCAGTGGTTCTTTTTCAATTCATCCGTTTTTCTGTTCCACATGCAAACATGCTGATGCCACAGCAGCATCAAATCCTCAGTGGTGTTCTCAGTGGTGCCCAGTGAAAGGACAAGAGGCAATGGGCACAAACTGAAATACAGGAAATTCTGATTAAACATAAGAAAACAAAGAAAAAAAAAAAAGGAAGGATTATCGACCACTTGGATCTGAGCTGGTGTAACTTTATAAAGCTGTGGGACCGACTGCGAACCAACCATCTGTCTCCTCTCATTTTAGCGTGCCTGGGCAGCCGTACTTGGATGAGCCCTACAGAAATGTCTGTTTTCAAACTTTTCTCAGTGTGCTGCAGTCTTCAAAAACCTCTGATGTAGATGAGATCACTTTTTGCATGGTGAGTGTAAGCCTAATTGTCTAGAATAATCTAATTAGGAGATTGTGCTGCTGGAATGTTGGAATTTGGAATGTATGACATTTGGAATATTGTCAACTGAGATTTTGCTTAAATAGTCTCTTTTAATAATCATAAGTAACTGTCCCAGTAATTATGTTGAGCAAGAACATAAGTGCCTAGAAGGTCACTTGAAAGAGGTGAACATTCGGTGTTTTGGGAAGGAAAAGTAATTCTGTCTTTCGGTTTCCAGTTACTACAAAATGCACTGAAAGGTATCCAGTCGCTTCTCAACGGTGGGAAGATGAAACTAATGCAAACTGACCAAATTGGATCTCTTCTTGCAGTATTAAAGGTAAATACTTAAATCTACTTGGAGGAAGAGGCAGACACAGGAAGGTGCATGTTCCAGGTGCTTGTGAAGTGGGAAACAGCAGGAGAAGACGAGGAGGGAGCAGAGAGAGCGTGGGGGACAACGTTGTGTGAGGGAGAAAGGGATTGAGTTCCTCTCACAGCATCTTAACTGCACTTCCCACAAAAATGTAATAGAAAGATGGGAGGCTCATTTTTTTGGACCTGCTTAGATCCTTCTAGAGATGGTTGAATTTCAGGTGTTGTGTAGCTGTTAAGTAGGACGGGGAGAGGAGAGACCTGGGGGAAGGATCACCAGCCCAACCAAAAATTGATGAACAGCCAAGTATTTATAGTAAATCTTTGTACGTCAGGAAGGGGGAGAATGCTAACGTTTTTGTGACTGTTCGAGAAATGCATGTTTCACGGACTGCCGGGACTGAGCATAGAAATGCCCGCAGCCTTGTACCCGGCTCCGCTGCCGCAGTACGACAAGAGGTCGCCCGCCAAACAGGAGCAATCGGAACCGGCCGCCTTTAAGCAGACGGGGGTAAGCTGAAATTATACCGATGCTACCGTTTGCTCGTTGTGTGTGTGTTTGCTGCGGTTGTTCGTTACCTGGGGTGATATTAGTGGCTAAAAGGCACTTTGTGTTCTGAGCATGTGATACATTTCACATTCTTCGCTGTAAAGGTGTTGATTGTAAACCTCTGCGCTGCTTTGTGCACTCAGATGCTGAGAGCAGCCGGCTCTGCAGAGCCTGGCTTTCCTGAGTTACGCTCTGTGCATCAGTTATTCATCTGTAGCCAAGAATTCTTGGCCTACAGACAGGGGATTGGTTCCTGCAGACTAGGCAAAGCTTTTAATTTTATAAGTTACGTTTTCCCTCCTGACACTTGCACAATAGTTTGACTCTTTCTTAGGGAAGTCAAGTTCATCTAGAGGCTGATTTCCTCCTCCCTCCCCCATCTGTTCTGCTTAATCCTTCTGCAGGTTATTTTTTAACCCTGTAAATATTTTGGATTACCGATTATCTGAAAGACATTCAAGAAAATGAAGTTGCATAGTCATGTTGACTTGTTTCTTCGACATGTTAAATACCTACTGTAAATTAAAAAGAACTAGAGAAGTATTTACTCTTTCTCTTCTTTAATCACTTTTGTGTGAAATCTGATTTTTAACTAAAAGTTTTCTTGTAGATCTTTTGCTTTACTAATGAAGAGGCCTAAGCTTAATTTTTGAGGCTGTTTAGAGATAAACTGCATACTTACACTAAGATATTTCTGTACTGATGTACTGTTGCTACTTAGAAGCAAGGTTTGCAAACTCTCAGATGCTAGAGAAGTGGCAGTTTCTGTGTGTACAGTATTGCACATTCATGTAATTGCACTTTTGTGCAGTATTGTTGCATCGGAAGACGGCTACATAGCTGTGATAACTCTTGATTAAATTAAATCTCATCTGAAAACTCATTTAGAAATGTGTATAATTTGATGTTGGTGCTCTATACAGACGACATGATTTATTATCTTAAACTCTGTTTTTATGGTGGATTAGCAATTAGTTTTGTTTTCAGTTAAGACCTTTTCTCCTGAGATTTACAACTATAAAATGTTTGCACGTCTTTTCTTCAAAAGATTGAAATAAAAATCTATTTTTTGTCTTACAACAGAACCGAAGGAAGAAGTCCAAAGGGAAACAAAAGAAGGGAGAGCTTGCGGAAGAAGGAAGAGAAGGTTTGGGTGATGCAGGAAACGAATCAGTGCTCGGAGCCGACATGCTGAAATTGCACTTGGGGGACGTGCGGAGCAGCCCCCGCGCAGAGCCCGGGAGCGGCGGTGCGGCCGGGGCCGCCGTGCCCGCGGGGAGGGACCCCTCGTCCTCGCGCTGCGCCGCCTGGAAGAGAATCAGCAGCAGCGAGTCGGAGTATTCGGACGCTGAGGGTGGAATACAGAGCAAAGTGAGGTGATTGTCGTTGATGTGAGCAGAAAGCACGGTAGCAGAGCGTGCTGTTCGTAACGATTTAAGCTCCCGTGTCATGTTAAAGCCCAGCTTTTGCACCTGTTGATCTGGCACAACTTTTACATGTGTGCAGACACTTCCACATGATCTTAGTGCTTTTTTCTTAATCAAAACTCTTGGAGAAATCACTTTGCCTTTTGATTTCTGTGGTGATACGAATTACCGCCTTCCAATTTTCTTGTGCTGGTTTGAAAGTGAATTTGTTCTTGGTCTAAAAAAATTCTTCTTACAGCTCGCCGCTCTCGTATGTGAAAGTGATTACATCCATTACTTCGCACTGCTGTGATTTCATTAGTCTTTTTGTTTGTTTTTAGATCTTACCAAGCCAATGTTCGTCAAGGGGCTCTAGCCTGTTTCCTCTCCACTATAAAATCAATAGAAAAAAGAGTTCTTTACGGATACTGGTCAGCGTTTGTTCCTGATGCACCCGGTATTGGCAGCCCCCAGTCGGTGTCCTTGATGACGATTGCTTTAAAGGACCCTTCTCCAAAGGTGCGGCAGTTCTGAGTAGAGAAATCATTGTGGTTTTGCATTTTTTCCCTTATTAATCTTTAGAGTTGTTATCTCTGGCCTTCAGTAAGTACTTTGGCTGCTGTATCTGTATTGCTTGGTCACCGTAACACAAGAAACAAGAGGATGTATTGGTTGAGGAAACAAAGGATTAATTTTATAAACCTTAACATTCCCCATCAGCTTGGAGGAGGTGTTGAAAGTGGGTAACAGAAACGTCTTGTCGTTTCAGACCCGTGCCTGTGCTCTTCAAGTTCTCTCAGCCATCCTGGAAGGTTCTAAGCAGTTTCTTTCTGTTGCCGAAGATGCCAGTGACCACAAGAGAGCTTTCACTCCCTTCTCGGTCACTGTCGCGTCCAGCGTGCGGGAGCTGCACCGCTGCCTGCTGCTCGCCCTGGTGGCAGAGTCCTCCTCCCAAACACTGACACAGATTGTCAAGGTAACTGCACCATACCTGTTTCAAATGCTGCCCAAGAGATGATGTTTTTCTCTACATTATGTCTTGAGGAAAGATTACACGAATATTGGAGCTGTTGGGGACTAAGGTGGGGGTGGAATACAGGGTGGTTTAAAAAGATGGACCTGGTTTCAAACACATAGTGATTTCAGATTGAGTCCATCTTTTTGAAACACCCTGTTGGCTGTTGTGATCTCCCAAGGCCTCACGGACTGAGTCTTCCTACAGAGTCCTGGGGTTTCTTTTCTCTCCAGCACTTCTCTCCAGGAACTCTTTTGTTCCTGCATTTCTTTCATGGAGTCTTTTTGGAGCTGAATCAACCTATGAAATTATTCTGAAAACTTTGAAACTGGAATCCCAATTGTCATGAAGAACTGTTGAAATTCCGTGGTCTTAATGCCAGGTCATAGTAGTTAAATACTTGTTCTTAGGAGCCAAGTTTGTAACTGGTTTTTGAAACAGCAGATAATTGGCGCATTTGTTTTCAGGTGCCCTCAGATAATTAGCTGTCTAAATGACCTAAATTGCAAATGTAAGAACAAATCTGCTGGAGGCCAGGCTGACATTGTAACCACTGCTCCATGTATGTTCTTTTGTGTGTTTCAGTGCCTTGCGAATTTGGTTTCAAATGCACCTTACAGCCGTTTAAAACCTGGGTTGCTGACGAGAGTTTGGAACCAGATAAAGCCATACATTTGCCATAAAGGTGTGGATATGTTATACTTTAATTTGACACTGGTTATTACAAAATAGTTGTGGATTTCCCCCTCCCCACAAAATGTGCGTTGCTGTCAAATTGTACGTTATGATCTGTCTCATCCAAAAAGCGCTGAAGAAGGATGCCGAAGCGTCGGTGAGATGCTAACAGACTGGATTTTCTTCCCCTGCCCTGTTCTTTCTTGCAGATGTGAATGTTCGAGTTTCCAGTCTCACATTATTAGGGGCCATAGTATCTGTCCAAGCACCTTTACCAGAGGTGCAGTTACTTTTGCAGCAGCCCAGTTCCGCAGGGCTGAATAACAGCGGCAGCGCAACCCCGCACCGCTGGAGCTGGGACGCGTGGAGGAAAGGCCTCCCCTCGGAGGGGGGCACTCCGGAGAACCCAGCGGGGTGTACGGAGCCCTGCTGGCTTCTCCGCCTCTGCGTTTCCATCATCGTGCTGCCCAGAGAGGACTCCTGTTCTGACAGCGATGCCAACTTAGCGTTTTCCAGCGTTTATGAGCCCTGTCCCCTTCGGCTGGAGGCCTTACAGGTGGGGATGAGCAGGAGGTTTGTAGAATGAACATTTTGGTACAACAGCGAACTCCCTCGTGTCAGCCAGGCCTCGGACATGGGTTGCCTTTGCTCCTCGCTCTTTCAGCGAGATTTAGACTCACGCAGCGTCTGTGCTGCTGTGACTGACAGAGCAGCGTTGGGGAATAACGTTTTGATTGTGTGACTGTGGCCGCAGCATAACTGTCCCATATTAACACCCGCTGTAGCAAGCGCATCAGCCTGTGATTTTTGTTGCTTTCATTAATTTTAAATGTTATTTGCCTGCGTGTCTTGAGACCTGGTGAAGGCTGCGAACCTTCCCCATGCAAACTCCTCCATACAGGATCTAAATTCAAGTTTTGCTAGAGAACAGTGGGGAAGAACCTTGCAGCCAAAGAACAGTCTGCAGGGAACTATGGAGCGGTGCTGGTACGACTAAAGCAGTACCTGTGAATGTTGAGACTTGGCCTTGTTTTTCTTCTTGTAACTACAAAAATAATACTATTTTGTAACGTGCATCCCCAGAAATCTCACTTTTACTCTGCAACAGTGAATACTTGTTAAACTCAGCTTCACAGAATGCAGCAGCAATACTACGGGTGATACAGAATATGTTGCTCTTACAGGCAGTCTTGCTTGGTTTTTTAGCTACAGGAGACCTCACAGTAAATAATTCATGGTGTTGCTACCTGATAGTGCTTTTGTGGCCCTTTTTTGAACAAGATAATGGAATAGGGAGGTTATTAATTAGCTGTATAATTCTAGAAGTTGTGCTGCAGGGTGTATCTGTTACATCAGAGTTTGATATGTGGTCCAGGTGTTGATTAGCCCATTAACATCCTCTCTGTGTGTATTTGGGGTATTTTCGTTTAACAGAAGGCAATGACACTGAATGGACTTTCTTTGTTTTGTGTGTAGGTGTTGGCTCTTCTTGTGAAAGGTTATTTCTCTCTGGCTCAGAGCTATTTCCTAGAACTTGGAGAAGTGGCTTGCAGGTGCATGGAAGAAATGGATCCATCCATTCAGCTTCATGGAGCCAAAGTAAGAACAGGAGGAAACATCAACATTGTTTTGCCAAGTCAGTTTTACCTGTTAGTGTGCTTTGCTAATGCAAGTAAGTGGGGATGAATATCCAGAGCATCTCTGGGTGCCTGCTGTAGCTCTTTGGCACTCGCAGTATCCCGACACTTTGAGAAATGCGCTTTCTGCTTCCAATCTTGAATTCTTAGCAGAATTTTGTTGCTCTGCTGAGTCACGAGGAAGCTTGGGAAATGCAAGGACTGTAGCGCTGGCCTTTCCCTGACGTCGCCTCAGCTGGGGCAGGAGCCGTAGTCTGTCACCCAGAGGAAAGCTCAGCAAGATTTCCTCTTTGCACAGCAATTTGTTATGCTGTTCTAGCTGGAGACTTTACGTAAGAAAGGATTTCCCTTTCATTTCTGCACTAGCAGGGACAGAATAGGGTCCAAACCAATAGTGAATCTTTTATTTTTGTTACCTGGGTAAGTAAGTATAGCCCTGGGTGAAGTTTGCTATAGTTCCGTGGTACTTGAGTCATCCCTGGTAAAGGTTTTTGTTTCCTTGCAGCTTCTGGAGGAGCTGGGCACGGGGGTGCTGCAGCAGTACAAACCCGATTCCGCCGTGTCCCCTGAGCAGAGGGTGCCGCTCAGCCGGGTGAGTGTGCGCGCTCCTCTGAGGCTCCTTCCGTCAGCTCTGCACAGAGCTGCTGGCACAGAGACAGATAAATCAATTGCAGGAAAGCAGAAAGGGACTCGGTACCCTGTGGCTTTATAGGTGCTGATATGCACAATTTTTATAGACTTCCTGCATTATTATTGTATCCGGTTTTTGTCTGTAGGCAGATGTGTTGTGTTGTGGGTTTTTTCTTTTCTTCTTTAGAAAAAGACAATCTACTGTAGAACTGGAGCATAACGGCTGACTTTAAATAGGCAAACCTGGCTGCTTCACAGTGTCACAGTATGTTTGGGATTGGAAGGGACCTCAAAAGATCCTCTACTCCAATCCCCTTCCTCTGTAGGTTGTGACTTTCTGGACGAAGATGTTAAATGGCCCTTTACCTGGGATTCTTCAGAACTCTCCACATGCGACTCTTCAGACAAGCGCCTGCGATGCCCTGTCTTCTATCTTGCCAGAAGCTTTCAGCAGTCTGCAGGTAGGAGCGCACCCTTGAATTGGGGTGTTTTTACCTGTCTACCAGATTGCAGTAGTGTAAAGCCTTTGAAAAACTTACAAGGAGAGAGCAGAGAAACCTTCCAGATTTTTTGTACATTCTGAACAAGTCGTGACTATTGAAGACTGGCAGAAGCAATGTTGGGCGTAGTCTGTCAAAATAATGAAACTGTGGATCACAGAAGCCATTTGGCCCCACCGCGAATACTCCGCCTTGGCGATGCCACAGGAGAGATGGAGGGCAAGAACGGCATTGCACGAAGGAGGGGTGAAGGGTTGTTATTTTGCTGGTTAAGTCTTCAATGAGACAGCCGAGCGAACAGCCACGGGCTGGCGTTGGTCACCAATTTGCATGCATGGTTTTTTCTTTTGGCTGCCTTTTGAAACACTAAACTGCAGTGATCGCCCTGGCAGGAGCAAACAAATGTGTTGGCCTTACTCTCCTTTTGCAACATTAAATATGCTTTTAAACATAAAAGCCTTGGCAGTGTGTCACCGCTGCATTGTGCAGCTCCTTTTGTGTCACTGTGCCCTTCTCGATGGGGAGTGCTCTGCCAGATCTCATTTGCCCCAGAATTGCCGGTCCAGCAGTATCTCTGGAATTCTCCCTCTGCTTTCTCCAAGTACAGCGTGTACTTCATCCCCCTGTACTTTGATCACATATGCTCTCTTGTCCCCGTGGCCATGTGGGGTCAAGTCAGTGCCCACTCTGACCCTTTGCTCTGATGAAACAAGGATTTTTGTCATGGGTTGGTAAACTGACAATCTGTCCAGGATGAACTTAATCTGCCTGGCTGTCCTTGTTAATGAAGGGGAAAGAGTGAGGTAAGCAAGATGGGAAAAAGCAGCTGGTCCAGTCTGTTCTACCGCTGACGGGCCATGCTTTCTGCGTTTGGATGATAGTTCGTATTTTGGTTTCCTTTGTGGGCTTATCTAACAACAACAAGATCATGTTTGCTGGAATCTTTCCCATTTCCCACATGGCATCCTGAAATGCCACTCAGTTTCTTTAAAGAAAAGAGTGGGCTCTGAACAGTAGCTTCTATACGTTCCACATATTATGGTCCTTCAGAGTGCTTGCCGGTTGTCTTTGTGGGCCAGAGCTCTCTCGGTTTCCCTCTGGTGCCATCACTGCTCCTCGTTGCAGGACGACCAGCAGATCCTGTGTGTCACTCTGCTGCTGGGCCTGAACCACAGCGAGAACCCGCTGGTAAAAGCCGCTGCCGCGCGTGCGCTGGGAGTCTACGTCCTCTTCTCTTGCCTTCGGCAGGTCAGAACTGGCCTATTTTTCTTATTTTGAGCCATTTTATAACTGGTTTGGTGAACCATAAGATGTGGGGCGAGTTCTTTTGGAATGAGTTGACTTTCTTGATTCTGGTCTGTATGTGTATTTAGCTTTTCCTTTCTGTCTCCAGACCTCCTGCCTTTGTGTGGTCAACAGAACCGGTGCAAGTTTTTAATATGAAGGCTTCAGTTTTGCTTAAAACTAAGAAGTAAGGCTTATCTAGGGAAAAATGCTGGCTTTTTTCCACAAAATACCTGATCTTAGCTTGGCTCAGCTGGAAGACTCTGTAGTTTTTGCAATGTGGCCTTAACTGAGTGCTTGTAATAAAAAATGTATGCAGTAGCTGACACTGAGATTTGATTCCAAAATATTTTGAAAGAAGATCCTTTGCCATAGGCATGGGAATGAGAAGTGTAATGTGCCGTAGAAGGGAAGATTGGACAGGCAGCTCAGCAGGCAGTTTGGAGAAGCAATTACTTTCTTAAGAGTGGGATTTGATAAGTGTAAGATTGGCAGTCCAGGTAATTATGTTAAAATCCACGGTAACTGAAGCACCAATGAAATGAAATAATGCATTGAAACTTTTCAGTAACAACTACCTGAGAGAGGGGTGAACTTTGTCAGGGTGTGAGCCCAGACTGGTAACGAAGGGCCAAACGAAGATGTACAGCGAACACCAGAAACCTCTTTAAAGTTGTTGCCTGCAAAAGAACCGAGTAGAGCTGGTGTGTGTGCAGGTACCATTTGCCCGAGTTTTTAAAACTGTCTAACTTTGCAGCAGTTTTTGCCTTTAGGACGTGATGTTTGTGGCAGACACAGCGAACGCTATTCTGAATTCCCTCCACGACAAGTCTCCGAACGTCCGTGCCAAAGCAGCCTGGTCCCTGGGCAACCTGACAGACACCCTGATCATCAACATGTGCGTGAGTGCGGCCCGGCCCGTGGAACGCCCCCCTGCCCCCATTCCCACAGCGTCGCACAGGGTCACAAAAAGCCCACATTTGGCTTGGATGCTTCGTTTTGAGCACTCGTCAGCCTGTGTGTGTCTCCCAGTGTATGACAATGTGTTATAAGTATCCCATGTCCAGCTGGGGTTGAGTTCTACTAAACTGCATGGGTTTAGGTCTTTCTGATCATTAGTTCTGGAGTATATTCCAAGTTTCCTTCTCAGTTTGTTATTTCTCCTGTGTTGCTGTGTGGAGTTGTGTGTTCCCTGGTTACTTCACTCTCACCATAACACAGAAGTAAAATTAATAAATATTTAACACTTCCTCAAGCCAAAGACTGAAGGAATTCTAACCTACTGTTACATTTTTAACAGAAGAAACGGTTTATCCTATATTCCTGCCTCTGAGCAATCCGTTGCCCTCTGTTTTTTATTAGACCCAACGCATTGCTAACCGGCTTTCTTGCATTGATAGTTTGGTTTTAAATTAATAAACATAGTGGTCACATGTAGGAACGTCTGCCTTACATATTAGCCCTCTGAAGAGTGAAGGTTGTTCATAGGCGTTTATAAGGGATCGTCTCACACCTTTGGGGCCGGATTGTCGGAGCTGGGCTCTCACAGGGCGACTCTTCCCCCAGGGAAACCATGGGACAGCGCTTTCAGGAGGAGTTTTCTGATCTCCTCCTGTTGAAAATGTTACGGTCTGCGACTGAAGCATCCAGGGACAGAGACAAGGTAGAGTGAGGGGAAGGAGGGTGGCGCTACCATGGTGTGGTTAACTCTTGCATTTAAAAAAATAAGAGGAAAAAAGGCACCAGTTGGGTTGGGATGTTTTGCCCGGTGGACAGGGAGCTGCAGCTCAGCAGCCTCTCCTGAGGGCTGGGCTTTGGAGTTGCCCGTGTTGTCTGACCTGCAGGGTGTTTGATTGCACTTTTCCACAGTGTGTGTGGGGTTTTTGGTTTGGTGGTGTTTTGACCATCTGCAGGGAATGGTCTTTCTGGTTGCATTTAGGGAGTTACCACCTGATAAGACACCAGGCTGATTCCAGATGGGCTCCTTGTTGGCTCTGAGCCTTATTTCCTAGCAGACTTGACGAAGTCTTTGCCTATAAGCTGAAAGCCAGACTGGTTTTTCTGTATATGTGTGTTCCAGGTAAAGAGTAACGCGGTCCGGGCCCTTGGGAACGTGCTTCATTTCCTGCAGCCCTATCACGTAGCGAACCCCAGGTTCAGGGAAGCCATCGAGGAGTCTCTTCAGGCCCTTATTTCCACCGTTGAGAGCGAGGCCACGATGAAAGTGCGCTGGAACGCTTGCTACGCGCTGGGGAATGTCTTCAAGAACCCTGCCCTGCCCCTCGGTGAGTCGCTTATCCCGTGGGCTCTGGATTTGCACCGTGGGTTGTGGGTTTGATCAGAAGGTCTGTTAGAAATGTGTTGGGGAGGAAGCAGAGGGAGCTGGATCTCGCTGTCGTGGCTTTCCCAGAGCTCTCGCCAGTGCAACAGGCTCAGATCCTGCGAATACAGGTGTATAAAGTAACTGCTGTGTCCAGTTGGATGTCACGTTAGAAAAGAACATGAGGATGGGATTATAGCTGGGAATAGATGCCAAATGACATTTTCCCCTTAATAAACTTCAGAAGATTAACTGTTTTTTAACTACTTTTTAGTTTTATGACCTCTGAGTCTGTCCTTTAGACCAGCAACTGTGAGCTCATTAAATATTTAGGAGATACATTGACAGTTTTGTATATTTGACTGATTCAGAAGGGTTGTTTTGGTTTGGTTTGTTTTCCAGGAGAGGCTCCTTGGACAACACAAGCATACAGCGCGCTTTCCTCGGTAGTGAAGTCCTGCAAGAATTTTAAAGTCCGAATCAAGTCGGCCATGGCCCTCTCCGTCCCCAGCAGGAGGGAGTGCTACGGCTCCACCGAGCAGTTCCGCCACATCTGGGCTGCCTTGGTGGTCGCCTTGCAGAAGAGCGAGGACACCGAGGACTTCCTGGAGTTCAAGTACAGCGCCAGCCTGCGGACACAGATCTGCCAGGCGCTGCTGCACCTGCTCAGCCTGGCCGGGAGCACGGACCTGCCGCTCATTTGGGAAAGCATCACCCGGGACGGGGATGCGATCAAATCCTATGTCTTGCAATATCTGAAATCTGGAGCTGAAGAAAACGAAGCAGGAACGCACACGGACTCGTGCGAGAGGGAGAGAGTGTTAAAAGGAGCTATCGAACATCTGGGTGGGATAGAGAAACAGCTGGGGGGCAAAGCCAGGCTGAGAGTGTCTGTTTATCTGGAAGACGTCTTGACGAACCACGCGAATGCCACTGAATTAACAGAGGCTTAGAGAGAAACGTGTTTTGGTGACCAATAACTGACGCTTTGGGCACGGAGCCGAAACGCTGCTCTCCTTTGCGCAGAGCATCCAGAAGAAAAGTTTCCTGTTGCTGGTGTTAAACAACTTATGTCAAGCTTACTCAAATCATTCATAATGCCTGATGTAAAGATCTGTGGAACATAATTTTTACTTTTTTAAAAAACTTATTTTATTTTTATGTTTAGTGAACTCTTAAACTGTCCTCACGTGGTTTTGTTTGTGCTCTTACCTGTTACAGCGTTACCACTTGGAAAACAAAAGCCTTTTCCTTCTTTGTACATTTTATAAAACCCGCCTGTTCTCTGAGCTTATCTAAAAGCATTTTGTTACTATTGCTGCTGTATTCAAAACGATGTTTGTAAAGGAGGGGTCTGGAAGAATTCTGAGAACTGCAAATGTTGTCATTCTTGTGTTCCTGCAATAAACCCAAATCTGCCAATATTTGTGGGATAGCTTAGAGCAAACAGGCTTTGCCTTTGCCTGTCTGTCCCTGGGGTCTCGCACCTGGCCTGCCCTCCCCACGGCCTCCGCTCGGCCTGTCTTCCAGAGCTCAGAGCTGCTTGTTTCCAGGGGTCGGTTCTGTGCTGTGTGAGCCACAACATCCAAAGTCGGTGCCGCGGCGCTGGAATTTTGACTTTTATGGCACAGGCAGGGATGTTCTAAACCCTCTGTGTGCGTCTGCAGTTCTGTTCCCTTCCCATCTGTGACGCTGTGCTGTGCTCCGTTTGCTGTGCTCCCGCGCCGGTGGAGGACGGAGCTCTCTGATGTTGCTGGGGACAAGTCAACGCCTCCAGGAATGAGCCGCCCTGCGCGAGTTGAGTGCCTGCCGCCCTAACCTCGGCCTGGATGTTTGAGCAGAGCTCAGCGCGAGCCCTGCCCGTCGTAAAAGCTCTTTGGGATACAACATTATCTGCTTTGTTTTTCCATCCTTGCTGCTGGTTTCAGTGGAGCTCAAGTGTTTGAGTATCTGAGATCCTGTTGAAGCTGTGCCTGGTTTCTTGCCCAGGTTTGCTGCGGCCTCTGCAGCAGCTGAAACCCGGGCGGTGAGGTGGATCTGGACCCGGTACCCAACACACGGCCGGGCAGCAGCTGCACGTGTTCCTGTGCTGGGCAGCAGCCCCCGTCCCATCTCAGGGTGTTCCGAACGGGGAAATCTCAGACTTTCTGCACCCCAAGAAGCAAATGGGAGCAGCCGGCATTCCCAATAGTGTGTGGCCAATCTCCCTGGGGAGAGAGGTGTTACAGGAAGGTGGAGGGGGCAGCTGCAGGTATTCAGGTCTGATTTCCATGGGCAACACATGAACTGCTGCTGGGGGGGGCTGGGTCAGTCGTGGGGCTCAGCTGTGCCTGTTCCCAACCCCATGGGGTGCTGCTGGTGCTGAGGGTGCTGGAGCAGAGCTGGGCGGGACTCTGCCCATGGGGATATGAAGGTCAGTGATTATTTTATGTGTCTTTTTAGAGTTGCATGTTCATTTTTGGTGCTTGGCAGAGCAGTTTGGGCTGTGTGTGCCCTGTACAGCTCACTCGCCGCTGATGAGAGCAGCAGGGTGGACGCAGCCTTGGCTGGGGACTGGTGGAGCACAAGGTGCTCGGGGCCAGCAAAAGGCAGCACCTTCCCCACCCTGGACAAGGTTTTATTGTCCTGCCTCTTTATTGTTGTGTTTACAAGCCAGGCGCTTTATAGGTTTTCCTATGAATAGTTTCAAGGAGAAGGTAATTACCTTATCACATGCAGAATGATTTATAGCCAAGGTGGCAAGGGACATTCAAGCTCCACATCGGCTCCGTTTGAAAGACAATCTGCCTGTTCTTCCGCGCGGGGTCACTGTGTGGGTGAAACAAAAGGGGTTTAGTGCCCAGCCCACCAGGTCCCAGCACGGGGATGTCTCCTGCGGCCGAGCCCCCGAGGGAGCGTTTCCCTGGGCACTCGTGCCCACCCGTCACCCCAGGGGTTCCCCTGGGGCTGCGCTGGTGCTGGGCTCCCCCTGAGAAACCAGCAAGGAGCAACCCAGCGAGTTCAAAGCTCAGGCTGTCAAGCCCCTTGTACGTAGCCATGTTACGTGGGTCAGTGAATGCCCAGCGCGCTGCCCGAGCGCCGGCGCAGCCTCCACGCAGCATCGCACCTCTCGGCCGGACCGGGCTGGCCTGCCCATGACGTCCTGCTCAACCCATGTGCTTGGTTTTGTTGGGTAAAGCTCCTCGCTGGTGACCACAAACCCAGCTTGCAGCGGCTGCGGGGACTGTCGTGCATCTCCCCTTGCCTTCGTGTAGTGATTTTTTCTTTTATTGTTTTGATTATTTTTTTCCACATTCCCCCAGTAACTCTCACTTCATGGACTCGGAGCAAAGACAATAACGCAGGAGTTCCCATGCGGCTGTTGCGCTCTGAGCATCCCGCTGCAGCCGGGGGCGGGCAGGGAAGGGGCCCACGAGGTGGCACCACGTCCCCGGCCACCGCCGAGAGCCGGCCCGGCCGCGGGGGACCCGCCGGGGGCGGCCCCGACGCTGCCAGAGCCCGGCCCGGGGTGCGTGGGGGTGCGTTGGGGTCCCTTTGCGGGGCGTGTGGGGGTGCAGGGGGTCCCCTTGCAGACTGTGGGTGCCACCCGCCCGTGCACCCACCAGAGGCTCCCCGGGGCTGCAGCACCCACAGCCCACGCTGCGCCCCGGCGGTGGGACAAGGGGCAGGCACGTTCCTCCATGTAATAACCCGAACTGTTCCCCTGCCGATGCTGAGCCCCGGGTGGGGCTGATGGTTCTTGCCCCGGTTTGTGGGGGCTGCGATGCCTCTCGGGACACGAGTGCAGCTCCCGGGGTCCCAGCCTGCTCGTGGCCTCGCTGCTGCCCACCGCCCCACGCGGATTCCTCCCCGGGACTCTCTGTGGGACACCGGGGTGGGGGGGTCACAGCAGCGAGGTTGGGGCTCTGGTGGCAGGAACAGCACATGGGTAGGTGAGCCATGGGGTGGCAATGGCAGGGGTGACTTCCAGTGGCGGGGTCAGCGGGAAGAGGCTGATCCTGTGTTCATGCCTGCTGTCTCTCCCATAAAAAATAGCTCAGCGCTATCTTGCAGGCCATCCCTCCCTAGGACCCGCTAATTTGGTGATTTTTATCCTGTCTGTTTTCCTTCTCTCCCCTCCGCAACCTCCCGTCACTCCTCCTGGGGCGGCTGCGGGGTCGCACTGATGGATGGTCCCCGGCAGCGCCCGCGGGAGGAAGCGGTGGCCGGGGAGGGGGTTTTTGGCACGGTCTGACCCGGCCATGGTACCAACCCCTGCTTTGGGGCAATGCTTGACAGCCCAGCACAGGCAATGGGGGAAAGGGTGCTCAGCAAAACCATGAGGCAGCCCAGGGACACAGGCGGTGCCATCAGGGATGGGGACAGAGGAGATAAAGAGGCTTGGTGGGACCTGGCGAGTGGGGACAGCCTGGGGTCACTTCTCCCTGTGCCACCCCCGGGAAAGCGGAGCCTGCGCCGCCCCGGGGGGGTCCTGCAGCTCCCCAGGAGCCCAGACTGGTATTTCAGTCTAGACGTGCTGGTATGTTTTCAGTCCCGCACATTTCCTTGATGGCCAAGGACGAGCATGCTCGGGGCACGGGCACCCGTGGCTGCTGCAGGGTGGGGGTTCCCACGGGGACGTGGGGGGGACGGACAGGCCAAGTCCCTGCCGTGTCCCCAGCTCCTGGGGAGGCAGCAGAAACCTTTGCACTGTGAGGGGAGGGAAAACTATGTGAAACTTGACATTTGCTCATAAAACCAGGCTTGCTGGGGGGAAAACTTGCTGCATCTTGCTAGAGCGTTGGCCTGGGCTGCACCAGGCTGGTGTGAAAAGCTTTATTCAGCTGCCACCACCGTTCCTGCTGTACTGCATACGGCCCCGGCCCTGCACACCCGGTGGGGTTGGGCTGGGTAAATAATTTGGGGGGGTGACCAGTTTGGTGATGTTGGAAACGTCACAGTGGTTCAGGGCTCAGTCCCTTCTCCTCCGTGCTGTAGGCACTGTGATAATGCTTTTGCCACCCGGTGATGCTGCTCCGTGTGCCACCCGCCCGGGGACGGGCCGGGGGGACAAAGGCGCCTTTCAGGGCCCCGGCGGGGCTGGCCGTGCCTGGGCGGCCCCTGAGATGTGTGAAATTTGGCTTTGGCCCGGCTCCTTCCTGGAGCGGAACTGTTCTCAGCGAAACTGTCCCAACCACCCGCCCTAATGGCTTTTCTCTGTGCGCTTGCATTAATGAACGCGAGGCCCAGCCTAATCGGAGGGAAGCCATGCAAGTAATTGCTTGAATTTTTAATTCGGGGTTATGATAGGGGAATCAAAGTCACACGGCAGCCGCTGAGGCCGCCCGTGGCTCCGCACCATTGACTCCTGCAATTTGCTTTTGATTTTTACCCTCCCGGCTCCCCCCACGTCCCGGCAGAGACCCCGCTGGGGGCCAGACCCCGCTGGGGAGGGCAATGGGGGAAATACGTTTGGGGCCAGGGGTGCTTGGCTGGCGCGGCTGTGCCCACAAAGGACCCATGAGCAGGTGCGAAGCCGTTTGCAAACCTCTGGCAGCGTTTGCTTCCCTCCAAAATCCCTCTTCCTCCTGCACCTCCTTGTGCTGCCAATGGCGAGCTGGGGTTTATTTCTCTTTTTCCACCATGGCAGCTCTCACGCTCAGCGGTGACCCCTGCCCGGCGCCCAGCCGGTGCCACCGTCCCTGCGCGGAGGGGCGAGCGATGCGCAGACGGGCACCGTAACCGTGGTGTGAGACACGGGCGGTGGGACTGGCCAGGGTTTGGGTTGGGGTACCCAAGAGCTGCCCCCAGGGTTGTGTCCCCCATCAGTGGGGAGCTCCTCCAGCGTCCCCCGGGCCGTGCCACGCCACCGCGCTGCTTTTGTTTTCCCAGAAAACAACCCCACCTCCCGCGCTGGTTCCAGCTCACTTCCCTCCTCTTAGTCTTAAAATTAATAACAAGTCGGAGGACGCGCGGCAGCTCGGGAAAGCAGAATGGCATCTGCGCAATGTCCGCCCTGCCTGGGGAGCAGCCGTGCCGCTGCCACGCTCCCCCGTTTGCCACGGCCACGCGTGGGATGGAGCCGAGTCCCCAGCTCCTCTTGGGGATCTGCCGCCCCGTGCCCCGTGTTTGGGGCCGGGGTGCTGTTGTGGTGTTCCTGGTGTCGTGATTCCTGGGCAGATAGCATTGTTTGCCCTGACACGTAAGCCGGTGACAACCTGCCAGCGCTCTGGCATGGATTCCGGCCGTGGCTCCCGGCCTGCCCCGCTCCCTGCGCCTTTTTATAGCCCAGCAGAACTTGTTTTGCTGTGGCAGCGAAGCAGAACCTGAGCGCGGGCTGGAGCTGCGGGGGAACACGAGGGTGGCTCGCGGTGGGTTCTGGGGCATGTTAGTGCCCCTGTCCCCCCAAATGTCCCCACAGCAGGTCCTGAAGCCCCCTGCTGCCTCCAGCTTGAGCCTTGGGGAGGCTGAAGGAAGCCCCCAGGCTCTGAAAATGATGGGTCTGGGATTTTGGTGGGTCCCAGAGTAAGCTGGGAGCATGCTGCTAGGGAGGGGACGCAGTGGCCAGGACACCAGTGCAGAAGGACGCGCTGCCATGGCCATGGGACATGCCAAAGTGGTGCTAAGCCCCCCTGCCTGTGCCCTCGGCAGAGCGAGGGGACACGGGGCAGCCCCGGAGGGTCCCACCTGCAGGCGAGGGGCCACCAGCACCCCTGTGCCCCCCCAGAGCCTCGGCAAAGGACAGGAGGGTGAAGCCAGATTATGAAAGTGTTTCTTTGCTTTGCTTTTGAGAAAGGAGAACTTCAAAGGGGCCATTTATCACCAGACAAAGAGAGTCGCGAGTTATTTGCAAAGTGTAAGGGAGAAGCATTAATTATCGGCGTGACAGACAAACGCCGCTGCCGGGTGTCCTCCTGCCCACCCCTCCGCCCGGGCCCGGCAGCTCCCGGCAAGCCCTGGGTGGCACCTGCACCCCTGTCCCTCCGGCCCCGCTGTCTCCAGCTCCTGCCTCGTGTCCCCTCTGTCCCTGGGTGGTGGGCCAGGGCAATGGATGGGACCAGCATGGGTGCAGCTGGGGGGCAGCGTGGGGGGCTCCCCATCGCGTCCCCAGTGCTGATGTTCTGCTGTGCAGTGGGACCTGCAGGGTGGGAGAAGCACTGGTGGCAAAGCCCAGCGGGTGCCCCGGCCCTGAGTGGGTGCCGCAGCCCTCAGCGGGTGCTGCCGTCAGGCGAGATCATGCTGGAAAATAGAAAGGGAGAAATTTGGTGCCTTCGAGGTGGTTGAGCAGCATGGCCAGCGATGGGGTGACCGCGGGGTGTTGGTGCCGGTGGGGTCTCTGTGCTGGTGACAGTGGGTGACAGCTGATGGCCGTGGCCAGGAGATGTGCTGGGGGATGTGGAACCAAACGCCTGCAACTGAGGTCAAAACGTTCTCGGGGGGGAGAGCCACGGCTTGGGCCATCGTCCGGGAGGGAGAAGGTAAGTGAGAGCGTTTACATCCCAAACCAAAGTGCCAACAGACCCAGCCACCCTCAGACAGTGACAATGGCCTCCATGCCACTGTGATGCTGGGGGGCTGCAAATGTTGGGGTGGCCGGGGTGCGCGGGTCCCCATGGCCATGCTGGGCGAGCCCCGCGCGGGCCGGGCAGCTCTGCCTTTCATGTCTGATCCCTCCCGAAACCACAGCTTCCCTTCGCCCCGCGCGGGATCAACCGCGGGTCATATTTAATAAAGGTGGGGATGGGACAAGGCTTCAAAACATTACGTCACCTCGGTGTGGGGGAGGCGGAGGCAGGCAGGGAATGCGAAAATCTCAGCGCAAGTGGGGGCAGAGGAGAAAAAAAATATCAGCGAGGGGATTTAATGGCCCTGTTTTGGTGGGAACTCTCTTGCCCACTGCCCGCGAGGTCAGAGGCGGTGTGTCTGCACGCGCTCAGCCGTTAAATGAAACTGTAAGAAAAAAATGAGGTATATACGAAATGCGTAAGCGCGTCTGTGGCAGAAATCCCCCGGTGCTGGTGAGTCACAGCCGAGCCCGACCGGCTGCCATGGTGGCTCGTGGGAGAAATCCCCGCTGGTCCCCAGGTCCCGTGTCCTGCTAGAGACATGGGGGTGCCCTGGCAAGGTGTCCTCACCTGCCCCAAGGTTTCCTCTGCCAGAGGTGCAGCCGTGTGGTGGCAGGAGCAAAGTCCGCCGTGACACAGCCTTGCCTGTGCCTGACCCCGCGGGGTGGCTGTGGTGGCCACGTGTGGCACGAGTGGCTTTGCTGCCCGAGTGGGAGCCGCTGCCTGCGCTCAGGGCAGATGCTGCTGGTCCCTCTGTGGGTGACGGGGGAGGCTGTGGCTGCAGGTGGGGGATTGTCTGACTGAGGCAATTGCACCAGGACAGTTATTCCCTTGCAGTGATTGCAAGGGGATGGGTTTCCAGTTTGGTGTTGGGGAGCATCTGGTGCTGTGAGCGATGGGGAGCGGGTGGTGAGGCCACCTCCATCTGCAGGAGGTGGAGGCCAGCTCTGGCCAGCCGGACTGTGCCACAGTGCACGTGGGCTGGTGCAAACCAGGCGGCTTCGTGGGGCTGGGG